>NC_140529.1:1447282-1664782 GCF_057382185.1 Mchenga conophoros | reverse complement strand
CCTGTGTGCAGATGTACCGTCTGACTCTGCGCTGCAGCAAAGACACTGTGTCAAAGCGTCTCTGTGAGCTGCTGGCCCAACAGTTCTAGAGTCCACGCCTCCATGTGACCAGTACTCCTACCATCCCCACCAGCGACCTCTCCCTCAGACCCACCGCACCTGCCCTCCTTCCTCCAACAGAGAATCAGAGTAAAAAACCAAGAGTGTAACCTACATAAGGGAAAAGCAGCCGCTGCCAGCAGCAGCAATATTAATGTCATTCTTCCTGTTCCACATTCTGATTCTAGTTCATCCTCTACTTGTTTATTAACATAATGCTACATTATTGTTTTTGTTGGTTTACCTGTGTGTGTGTGTGTGTGTGTGTGTGTGTGTGTGTGTGTGTGTGTGTGTGTGTGTGTGTGTGTGTGTGTGTGTGTGTGTGTGTGTGTGTGTGTGTGTGTGTCCCACGGTTGTGGCTGGGGTCTCATTCTGCTCCATACAGACTGTGTGACGTAGTAATGCTGTGTGTGAGACATCGATTCGTTTATAGGACATTCCTTGAAGACCCTGCTAATGGCTCACCTGCCAACCTCTGCTTGAGCCTGTGGGACCTGGCAGTGAGCTGGTCTTGCATTCCCCCTGAAGAAGCACTTGAAGTGTTGGGGATGGCCTTTGAGGCACAGGCTCCTCCCCTCCGATTCCTCCCCCGTTCGTTTTCCACACACAATGTTCTCATTGAACTTATGTGTCGGTAAATGAATTGAATGCTTCCCAGACATTCCCATCAGCTTGTTTAGATGCTGATCATTTCATCCATCGTGAACAAAGTGAAGACTGCAGATAATCGGTGACCAGACCAGCAGCGACCCATCCATCGCCTTGAACGTGGTTCAGGTTTTGATTGAAAGCTTGGGGAGGCCAGCAGCCTGCCAGGTGTGCACAGTTTTCATTTGACTCCTGTACGACTGAAGCTTGTTTTTTCAAAGCTCGTCTCAAAGTAAAATCACGCCCCCACAGATGAGACCAAATCTTTTTCAAAAGGTGTTTGAACACCACGCTTTAGTTTTCCAAGACAGAACTGGCTACCTGTCTCCCCACCGCTGAAGAAGCACCGTGCAACGGTGGGCTTATGGATAAGACCAGTCCAAACAGGGACTGTGGTGTGGGCTGCTGCAGCCGTGCCGCTTTGGCTTTCTTTTGTTTTATTCTCCAGAGAAATGCACCGCCTTAATTGGGATTGAAGTAAACATACATGGTTGCATCAAATTTACCTCGTGGATCCCAAAGTTTGTGCTGGGACAGAGAAGCTCTCTACACACCTAGCAACATCCCAGCTGTGACACAGATTTCAGTCTGGTCAGCCTAACGTTACAGAATAAATCTGGTGTTTACACAAACAGCTGATATTCAGAAGTTGCTCATATCCAGCTGTGGATCTGAAATTTATCCACAACTCGTCCTGGCTGTTGTGTCATAATCAGCACTGATGTTCCCGGAGTACAGAATGTTAGACACCCAGATGTCCAACACAACTGGTGCGTGTGCGTGTGTGTGCGCGTGTGTGTGTGTGCGTGTGTGTGTGCGTGTGTGTGTGCGCGCGTGTGTGCGCGCGTGTGCGTGCGTGTGTGTGTGTGCGTGTGTGTGTGCGTGTGTCTGTGTGCGTGTGTCTGTGTGCGCGCGTGTGCGTGCGTGTGTGCGTGCGTGTGTGTGTGTGTGTGTGTGCGCGCGTGTGTGCGTGCGTGTGTGTGTGTGTGTGCGCGTGTGTGCGTGCGCGTGTGTGTGTGTGCGTGCGTGTGTGTGTGTGTAACCAGGTAAGAAAAAGAGCCTGCAGACATTTCTAATACATGGTCACATAATCTTCTGTGGCTGCGCAGCAATCACAGGACATAGAACTTTGTAGTGGAAAACGTAGTGATTTTGTCATTCTGTGCGTGTGTGTACATGAGTTTGTGTGCGTGTCTATGCAGTATCCACTAGCTAATGCAGCCTCATATATTGGTGTTAGGAACCTGTCCAATACCTGTGTTAGATTACAAGATTTACTCTGTAATGAAAAAATGTGAAGTAAAATTATGCCATATATATCCAAACTGATGCTTCCTGTCTCGTCACACTGACACAGTCTTCCTATATGAATGGCAGCCAGGCACAGGGGGCCACAAGCCAGTGCACTGCTAGTGTCTGCACATGCCCGGATAAATGGGGAGGGTCCTGATGTAACATGCAGATCAGCTTGTTTTGTTTTTTAAACGCCTGAACGCTCTCTAGCATTCACACTCTGCATCAGAAAGCAACCTGGGATTCAGACTGGAGTGGGATTAAAGTGATGATGAGATCACCTGATCTACCTGCCTGAGCTGCAGCCAATCAACAATCACCTGTGGTGCTGCTGGCCAACAGTGCACATGCAGAGATGGGACAAAGTACTGACGGCTGTATGAGACTGGACACTGAGGTGGGAGAGAAGGACGTATCTTTATACACTGATTGCAGACATGATGGAAATGTCAAGAAAACGGAAGGATTACTTCATCTTCTTCATGCTCATTCATCCAGCTAAGTAAATCCCCAACAGCTGATTCTGGCTGTGAGCTCAGTTCCTTGATCATTAACATGCAAAGGAACTGAGCTCACATTGTTCAGTGGGCTGGTTTCAGTCATTGTGCAAATGTCCCGTTTCTAAGGTTGAAACCTGCAGTCAGCTGAGACTGAAGAAGCCACCTGATGATGATGATGATGATGATGAAACGTTTCTCCACTGAAAGCGTCCAGATGAACAGAATCAACTTTTGGGGATTACTTCCATCATCTTCCTCCGTTCATGAGGAGCAGCTCATGAATGGACGTCCAGAGTAAGCAAGAAGTCTGGGTGGAAAGCCAACTGGTCCAAATCCATATGGAGGTAGAGGGATTTCTGAGTGAGAAGGCAGTGGGCTTTGTAGCCAGACTCATCCCTGAGACTGAAGCCATACCCAAGCCATGGAGAAGGAACCAGGGCATTTGTGTGATTGTCTCAGTCCTCAGGAATGTTTTGCCTAAATTCTTGGGGATCAACATATTTATTCTTTTTATTTTTTGGCAGATGTGAGAGAAGCTTTTGCATCGATTTTGGTCAGCAGTGATTTTCACCTTGAACCTCTCCTGTCGATGGTAGAAAGTTCCACAAGTCACCCGTAACTGCTATTCTGCAAAGGTGTCAGTCCCCTCATCACACAATCACGATTATTGGCCAGGTGTATGCGCAAACACAAGGAGTTTGGTTCTGATCGATGGTGTCTCTCAAGCACAACAATGTAAAACAATATGTAAACGACACGGTACACACACGCAAATATACAGGATTACAGAAATGAATACCACGGAGTCTGCATTAAGTGCAGTTGCAGTCTAGCAGTGTGACAGTTTAACTGTTTAGGAGGGAGATGGTGAGGGGAAAGAAACTTCCTGTGTCGGGGGGTCCTGGTCTGCAGGCTTCTGCACCGTCTGCCAGCAGGTCAAAGAGTCTGTGTCCAGGGTGTGAGGGGTCTGTGATGGTCTGCCCGTTTCCTGGTTACTGAGAGGTCACCCCAAAGAGCTGATAAACCTACTCTGTACATGTTTGACATCGAGCTCATTAACAGCAGTAACTTACTTACCCTGGGTCTACGTGCAGAAATGTTCGGCAAAGCAAGGAAATGGGATCCAGGCTGGAGGATTAGAGTTGCCAGAAGCAAAAGTAAGTGGGTATACAGGACAGCTACAAGTACCCGAGTATCTTGCAGGGCAATCACGATGAAGATGATGACAGACGGGAGAAGTGCCTGACATCAAGAAATCTTATCAGTAGCTAGAAAAGGTAGATCTACAGCACGGAGGCTGTCAACAGGATCCACGTTTCAGGCTGGTTGTGCAAAGGATGCTCCAGAGACGGTTCAGTGTAGTAATAGGATGCAAGCTGGGATACCTTTCACAACGTGAGGAGATCTTAGGTCTTAGTAGTATTAGGAACCTGCACATCTTCAGGGCACAGAGTGCAGACCAGGAACAGCTAAGATGCTGTGCAGAACCATCAAATGCTGCAAACCAATCCGCATGGTTTAAATTAGCATAGAAAGGTGGTAAAGAGTAGAAGAATGCAGGTTAACACCAGAGGGGGAGCAGTTAGCAGCATGCGGACAGGCAAACCTCGGCTGGTTATCCGCCATCAAAGCCTCTCAGTCTCATGTGCAGTGAGATGTTGCACTGTCAGGATACTTTGTTCATCCTCAGGGACATCATGTGGGTCACGGTTGCTCCACTACAGCAGCAGTAACACAAACAGGAGGTTAAAGCCGCTACTGCAGTAAGTACACAGGCCAGATGTGACTGGAGTGAACGTCATGTGCTGCAGCACTCACACTGGTGTCTGTACTGCTGAGGCGGCCCCACGGACAGCTGCGTCTGCGCGTGTGAAAGTGCGGCGGCGCAGTGATTGGCTGAAAATGACATCATCCAGTCCAGATCTATTGTTGGAAAGTTGATGAGCTCATCGTTGAGAATCCAGTGTGAGGAACACAGTGAGGAGGAAGGAGGACCTCGCTGCAGCGCAGCAGCTGACACCTCAGTAAGTACGGCGTGGATACAGCACGGATGCACCGTCGTGCAAAAGAGGAAACGCACACTGTTTGAATGTTTGTCTTCTAAGAACTGGTCACAGGACGTTTCACGCAGCGGAATTCTTTCCTACGGGTGTCGCCTGTGGTGCTGCAGGTATGGTCTTGTCTCGGGACAGAGAGATGGAGCGGCCCCCGCTGTCCGTCATCCTACCGCAGCTCTACCTCGGAGCAGAGAGCGACGTGACGCAGGTAGGAAGAGGACCCGTGCTGTCGCTATCAAAGACATAATAATGTCGCAATAACAGCTCCTGTGCAATGCTCTCACACAGCACAGCAGCACACGCGTGGCTGATGTGGACATTAAATAACATGAACTTACAGCTGCGCATGCTCACGTAAATCTGTTGCCTACTGAGCAGATCATTACTTCATGTGCAATATTATTATATTACCTTATTTTTAAACAATTCAAATATTTCACAAATTACGTGTGAAATATTTTTCTTGAGCACTTTGAGTGATTCTTTAATTTGTAACAAATAAAAAAATAGTGAAGTATAAAGTTAAAAGTGCTCTAAACAATTACCAACATTAATATGTACACAGAGACGATCACAGTTTATATGTGAGGTAGAGCACAGACAGCCAAGTTTCACTGTGAACTCTTGTACAGCAGAAACAAAGCGTGTGTGTGTGTGTGTGTGTGTGTGTGTGTGTGTGTGTAGGACCAGCTGGCCTCGCTGGGTATCTCCTATGTGCTGAGTGTGAGTCGCTGTAGCCCCCAGCCCTCCTTCCTGCCTGGTTCCAGGTATCTCCGCATTCCTATTGATGACTCTCTGTGGGATAACCTGCTGCCCTGGATCCCACAGGCTCTGCATTTCATTGGTAAGGCCTCACTCTCACATTACAGCAATAGAACAAGATTACCTCAGATTTCTAATGCACATGATCACTAAACACTCACCATGTTGTCATCATTGTGTTTGAACAATGCTTTACTTCTGTGACAGTGCAAGACGTTTGCATTCACGGCTCTATGCAGTCGGTTGAGTTAGCAGTGGCAATACGATAGAAGCTGCAGGCTATGAACCCTCATGCACAAGTCATGACGTTGTTTTTTAGATTTATTTTCAATTTTTAAATATTTATTATTGAATTTTTGTTTTCAAAAATGTAATTTGCAGTGTGGTTAGCTTTAGCCAATACAGCAGCTCTGTGTCCCGCTCGGCTGACTGTCACTATGCACTGTGTGTTCAGACGTAGCCATGTCGTCGGGGGCTTCGGTGCTGGTGCACTGTGCAGCAGGAATCTCCCGCTCCCCAGCTCTGGCTGTTGCCTATGTCATGTACAGTCTGGAAATGGACCTGGACCATGCTTACAGGTATGGCTAGTAGCACAAATTCATCCTGCAGAGGGGACTGAGCTCGACTTTGTCAAATAACATAAGAACACTGAAGAAGCCTTATTGATTTCCTTTCTAAAGCTGAGCATGAGTTGTTTAACTTACAGCTATCAGAGGTTTTCTGGCACTTTCACCACTCTGGTGAAATGAAGTTAACTCTGCTTATGAGTTTAAGTATTTGTGGTCTTGACAGTTGGAGACTTTTACCCATGAAAGACTTTCTCTAAACAGTCCACAGCACATGGTATTCACACTTTTCTCTACAACAGTCAACAACTCCAGAGAACAATGGATGCACACCTTTGTAAAGGAACCAGTATACATAAGTCATGTTTTAGGACTTCTCCTCTCAAAGACCTATATTTTGATATACATCAGAGGATCCAGATATTCCTGCCTTAACAAAGTATTTACATGCAGTTGTTGGAAAGGTTTATCTTGCAGGCTGCAGTTGTTTCCTTCCCAGCTGTGTAAATCTGCACCTGTCTTAATCTTGACAGATCTCCTTTGTCCCACTGTTCTGAGTCTCGATGCATTAGGCTTGTCAGAGGAAACGAGCAGATGTAGTCAGTCCTGATCAATAACAAGAAGGCTTTGTGAAGTTACAAGACATTATAGCAGCTTGAACACTTGCTAAACCTCTCAGTTAGTGTATGTATGCACTCTATATAAGCATTATCGAGACATTCAGTACACTCCAATGAGCATCTATTCACCTGTTATTCCTGTTTATTGTCGTACAGCCTGTAATACTGTGGTAACTGTCCCTGTAGCTCATTGCAGAGTACTACCTAGACTCAGTGTGACGTGTGAAATACTAGCAACAATAACCCACATCCTTTCTGTCCCCTTATAAGGTTTGTGAAAGAGCGTCGGCCCTCCATTTCCCCAAACTTCAACTTCCTGGGTCAGCTGCAGCACTTGCAGGGTGCTCTGAGCCAAAAGTCGCGTGGCCACGACCTCCTCATCCAGCAGCTGGCCAGTTGCCTGCCACCTGCTAACGACAGTGTGAACCTCTCTCACAGCAGTCAGAACAGTAACTGTCAAGCTAAGAGCGTCACCGCAGACTCAGCTCAGCACAAAGACAAAGCCCAGCAGAGACGCTGGCTGTCAGAGAGCGCTGACAACAAGCAGCAGCAACTGCGGACTCCTGAGTTGCCTCCCCGTCGTGACCTGCAGCCTGTGCAGAAACCATCGGAGGTTTCAGCTTGCCGTCCCTGTGAGCCCATCAACCCAACGCTAAAGGCCACCCAACTACAACTCCCATCAGGCTCTGCTTCTCTCTTAGAGAAACGTAAAAGCCTTACCCTCTCTTTGACCCCTTTGGGAATATGCCCTTCCTCCACAGCAAACGAGAGGCAACAAGAAAAAATGGTCGAGAGCAGGAAGACTGGCGAGCGCGCCGAGGTGAAGAGTTACCCTGGCTCCTACAGGCAGGCAGAGGCTATCCACAGGAAGCAGCGTCTCTCTGTCAGCCAGCACAGCAGAGCTGAGGTCAAGGAAAAGGGCCTGCTCTCACCTTTCAGCGTCACTCTCAACAAGCTGCTGGGTTGGGGGGAAAGGATACTGCTAGGAGGTGTTTTTGTGCACCCTGTGCAGATGGGACAGCCCGCACTGCCTTACAGGTGCTGAGGATACAAGGAAGCAGGTGGAAGGAGTTATCTGTGCATGTTTGTCAGAAGAAACCAAACTACACAGCTGATGTGCACGTGTAGTGAAAGAACCAATGTCTATTTATTTATTTATTTGTTGCAGAGTTGAATCTAAATGAGCTGAAAAGACAAAAAGCACCCGTTTATCATATTGTTGTGTTTATCATATTGTTGTTTATCATATTGTTGTGTTTATCATATTGTTGTTTATCATATTGTTGTTTATCATTGCACAGCGATCCCTGTTTCTGTTGTTTTTAAATGTAGTTGTTGAAAGGCTTTTGCCACAATGGTTTGTAATGTATTTACTGACGAATAAAGAGGACATTTTAACCATGTGTGTTTGCCTGTTTCTCAGTGTGAAGGGACTCGCCAGCCTCTCCACACAGTAAGCAGAGGGTTGCATAGAAACACAAGCATGCAGTGCTTTGAAGTGCCACAGTGAGCCAAGACTGGAGGTTTGCTAAAAAACTATTTGGACAAATATTCGTGTCAAAGCAGATCGGACCACAGTGGGTTTAAAAGCAAGTATGTGGATAAAGGGCAGACTTTCAGCTTGCATTCGAGGGCTTTAACAAAAGTGTAGTGTGAACAGGAACTGCATCCACTTTTATACAAGTTCCCACTTTGAGAGGCTCACAAATAACTGGGCGAACTAACATAGTGCAAATCCGTTTCCTGCCAGGTCTTTACCTCAGCTGTTGCTTCTTTGTGCATCTTTAACAACACTGCAACCATTGAGCATGTCCTATTTAGTTGTGTTGCTGCTTTGTTTCAGGCCGTTTTCATTGTGAGGCTGCAGCAGTATCACTTCACTGCGTGTTTACTTTGCCGTAACACACCTTCGGGATTTCTGAAGTATTCCACGCTGGAATTTCAGACGCTTCATTGTGTTATTAAAGCAGTTTGGTTCCGTTTCAAAGGGCGAATAACATCTTGTACAAAGTTTCACATCCGTTTAATCAGTGTCGTAAGTTCTCACGCTGCACGGGCACGTCCGTAGGAATGATGATGTCACGGATGCTCCGGTGACCGAATAAGGAAGCTGACACCCGAAAGATTAGTTTCAGAGTAGTTTTTAATTTGAAGCAGGCGAAGGCTGCCGTGTGTTTGTCCTCGCGTGGGGAAAGTCACCGCCGCCTCTGACATCAGTGTGATGTAGTTGCTGCTGTAGTTTCTTGAGGAAAGAGAAAAGAGGAAGCAGTTCCGCCCAGAAGCTGACTGGAGGCCGACGAGAAAAGAGGCGAAAGAAGAAAAGAAAAGGCGACGGCGATCTGCTACAGTCCCGCTGTAAGGCCCAACTCAAAGCAGACCCGTCGGTGCGTGTTATTGTGCTGCGTGGACAGTGGGACTCCGTCAGGACTTTGCTTTACAGGTGTGGCCCCGAGTCCGTCGTTCGCACACCAAACTTCAGTTTTGAAAACCGTCCATGTTGGTGTCTCCTTACAGTTAGCAGGCTTGCTGCGAGACCGGGATTTAACGCGCCCCTGAGGTCCTGCGGTGAGCTCGGAGAGGTTCTGGTCCGGACTGAAAATGAGTGGAGACGAGGAAAGATTCAAACTGGTGGTTGTGGGGGGAGGAGGAGTGGGAAAGAGCGCCCTTACCATCCAGTTCATCCAGGTACTGACTCCACGACACGTGTAGAACACACTGTGGACCTGTCTGTAGGTTAATGCGTCGATCCACTGGTGGTCGATCCACTGGTGGGTCGTTATTGAGCGGTTATTTCCACGAACTCAACCTTGTCAAGGTTCAACAAGTGACCTGCATTTGGAACAGATGAGCTGTTGGTTAATGGTTCACCACTAAAGTCTTATTCAGCTGTTGAGCAGCAGTCAAACTAAAACAAACACCAGCAGGCTTCTCCCTCCAGATGAAGTCATTCATTGTTAGAATCACAATAAAAGCAGTCAAGAGCTTAGTTACGCATCTGAAACCACCTCGGCCCAGCTGCTCATATTTAACTTGTGTATCTATACTTGATGATGCTTGACTGCTGCAACAGTGTTTAGCCTGGTGTTGGTAAACTGATGTACTGAGGGAGGAAACAGAAGGATGTAAACTTTCCTGGGTATAAACGACAGGTTACTGTTAGATGACTGCTGGGGAACATCGTGATGTCACAACCTCCAGGGACAAAGTTGAGCAGGAGTGCCAAGTTTAGGTTGCTCAGTTCCTGATCATACAGGAGAGTAGGTGGAGAAAGAAACAGGGGTTATCTATGAAACACAGTATAGTGTGACAGTAATTTCCATTTGAAATATTTTTAAATACTTAAACTCTAAACATGTTAGCAGTGCACTTCAGTAAGTTGGGTACCTTCCACCCCGGTTCTGTTAATGTGTCGCTGGGAATTGTTCCGTTCTGAGTCGGTGCTTCCACACTGTATGGTAAGTTTCTTCATTACCTCGGGCAAGCTTTTGTTGCACTCTGTTTAACACAGAAAGGTCTGCATTAAACTGGCTGCCTAATGAACGGCTGTAGTACAGTCACTGAGCACTGTAGCAGTAAATAGTGGATTATAGAACACTGAAGGAGAAGTACTGACGTGGTTACATATTCAGTCTAAACGTAATAATTCTCTGGGCACTTTTCATCATTTTTGCTGCGTCACTTTTGTTCTCGCCAGCTGTAAGTAATATAAATAAATGCCTGTTAGGCACTAGGCTTGGTTATGAGAGGTGTAAAACAAGCCAAGCTGTTCACAGTGTAGTGTTGATGTTAATAACTCGGAGTGTGTTCCACAGTCGTACTTTGTGTCCGACTACGACCCCACCATTGAAGACTCCTACACCAAGATCTGTACCGTGGATGGAAAGGAGACCCGGCTTGACAGTAAGACATTACACTGGAGATATACATGTCCTAATTCACACAGTGTCAGAGTAATTGCAGGGTTTGGAAAAAGCTTTGCGTGAAAACAAAGGGTGTGTTACATTGTGATGTGATACAGGCAGTGTGTTTGCTCTCTGGATGTTTCATTTCCCTTGTTAGGACTTGTTAGTGGGCTGGTGCTGTCAGGGTGGTGTGCTGGGCCACGCTGTTCTTTCACCACTTATTTGTGAATCATCAGACGCAGCAGAGGTGCTGTTTGTAAGACTCTTCCTCACCCTTCACAAACATCACACTTACCCTAATTGATACAGTTTAGTGATTTTTTTTTGGTGAATGCAACAGTAGAGAATCGGTTTTAGTGAAACCACTAAGAAAAACACTTGTTTCCTTAGTGGGTGATTTTTATGACACAGAACAAGTGAAACTTCAGCTTAATGTTACAGATGTTCTGTTAGCAGTACAGGTCACCATGTATACACTATATTTGGAAAAGGTTGATTCTGTTCATCTGGACGTTTTCAGTGGTGGTTTTCATCCAGGTGTTTATAAGGTTGGAAACCTGCCGTCAGCTGGATGATGACGAAACGTTTCTCACACTGAAAACATCCAGATGAACAGAATCAACCTTTTCAGACTTATTTACCTGGATGATTGAGCGTGCATCAAGACATGTGTACACTATATTAGCAAAATTATTTGCTAGTCTGTCTACATATGTGTACGAAGTTGGGTGACATCCTATTCCTAATCCATGGCTTTAATATGATGTCGGCTCACCGTTAGCGGCTACAGGAAGGCTTTCCACAAGGGTTAGGAGTGTGTTCATGGGAATCTTTGACCGTTGCTCCTGAAGCACATTTGTGAGGTCAGACACTGATGTTGGCTCACAGTCTCTGCTAATTCATCCCAAAGGTGTTCCCTCGCATTGAGGTCAGGACTCTTTGCAGGCCAGTCACGTTCTTCCATCTGTGTAATGCAATAACTTGCTTTGTGACTGGTGCATAGTCATCTTGGAATGGGGAGGGGCTAGGGCTGTTCGATATGACGATATATATCTGACGATATAAAAACATCTATCCTTTCATTTTACGCTATCGTTTGTTTCGTGGTGTCGCAAAATAAACTGTTTACGGCAATATTCATGGTTCTGATGGTCACTGTAGTTATTATTAATTTTCTCTCTCTTATATTTAATATAACCACACTACGGACGGACAAGCGCCTGTTTTTATGCGTTGTCGTTAGCAACAACGACGGTAAAACCATCGCATGTCCGCTTGTTTATTTTCCACATAAACCTTTCACAATAAAGCTCAAGATCCTGTTGAGACTTTTCAAAATAAACGGAATCACGTGAAAAAGTATGCAGAGTGTTTATGGATGAGAAGTAAAAAAGAGCCGCCAGGTGCTAAAAAGTAAACCTTAGACTCAAACGTTAGAACAGGCTTTTCCCCGCAGCACGCCGTGTAATGAATACAAAGAAAACGGCGGCCGTTACAACCTGTGTCTAAAAATGTGTCGTTTCATGCATCGACTCCGGGTACACGGCGCCCAACTGGAAACACTTCACCTACCCGAGATTCACAGAATTTACAGAAAATATTATTTTTTTGTGATTTATATCGTTACCGGGACGATGGAGGTTTTATATCGGGATATGAGATTTTGGTCATGTCGCACAGCCCTGGGAGGGGCCATTGTCACCTGTTCCCACAAAGTTGCGAGCATGAAGTTGTCCAAAATGTCTTGGTATGCTGAAGGATTAAGATCACTGGAACGAAGGGGCTGAGCCCAGCTTCTAAAAACAACCCTACACTATAGTCCACCGAACTTTGCATGTGGCACAATGCAGTCTAAGTAATGCTCTCCTGGTAACCACCAAACCAGGACTTATTCATACGTTTGCCAGATTAGTCATTGCAGAGAACATGTCTCCACTGCTCTAGAGTCCAGTAGTGGCGTGCTTTAATACCACTGCATCCCACGTTTTGTAATGTGCTTGGTGATGTAAGGCTTGGATGCGTTCCATGAAGCTCTGTATGTGCTGTTCTTGAGCTAATCTGAAGGCCACATGAAGTTTGGAGGTCTGTAGCAGTTGGGCCTCATCTGCTGACCCTGCTCTGACTCACCACTTTGTGTGAGTTGCTGACCTTCCTAAATGAGACACAGGTGAAACTTAAATAGTGGCTGATCAGCCCACAAAACGCAAAAAGGGGTAGAACACACAAATACCCAACTGAAACTAACATAACAAATCCCATCCCCCCCATGATCCAGAGTTGTGGTATGGCCCAATTTGCAGGTCTCCATATAGGCTTGCTCCGCCCCTTTTCCGCCCCTGGTGGTGGCTGTAGCTCAGGTGGCAGAGCAGGTCAGCCACTAATCAGAAGGTCGGTGGTTCGATCCCAGGCTGCATCCTGGCTGCATGTCAAATATCCTTGGGCAAGATACTAACCCCGTGTTGGCCTACTGGTGGTGGTCAGAGGGCCCGGTGGCGCCAGTGTCCGGCAGCCTCGCCTCTGTCAGTGCGCCCCAGGGCAGCTGTGGCTACAATGTAGCTTGCTATCGCCAGTGTGTGAATGTGTGTGTGTGAATGGGTGAATGACTGAATGTAGTGTGAAGCGCTTTGGGGTCCTTAGGGACTAGAAAAGCGCTATACAAATGCAGGCCATTTACCATTTTCCACCTATTAGCTCATCACTGAGGGACTGGGAGCAGCTGAGGTAACTGAGCAAACAAAGACAGATTAAATCATAAAGACACAACAGTGTAAACTAGACTGTGCACACTTGTTTTAGAATGCAGTGTTCTGTATGTACATTAGTTCTAAATCAAAACAAATTCTTTATTATCCTGTAAATTAAATCCTGTATTTAAAGAAAGAAAAGTGTAGGTGTAGTGTTACGTGTAAGCCTCTACACTGTTTGGCAGATATTCCCACGTGTGGCTGTAACTGCAGCCATCACACTATAATACCACGTCACTGTAGAACATTTAGCGGCCAGAAAATTTCACCACTGCAGTTCAGTTCAATGTCTTTTCTATAGCGCCAGTTATCTATACAACAGTTGCTTCAAAGTGCTTAAATCACGGTGAAATTCAGTGAACTCCTGAGAGCAACCCATCCTTTCACAAAGTGTCCGTAGAAGTGCTCAGCATGTTGGGTTTTATACACCTGAGGCTGTAGAAGTGATTGTACCAATGATTTGGATGGGTGAGTGAATACTTTTGGCAATAATATAGTGTATGTCTGTGAATACTATGTATGTTTTGTATTTATGTGTATATGTGATCATGTCTCTGTGTGCATCAGTCTTGGATACAGCAGGTCAGGAGGAGTTTGGTGCGATGAGGGAGCAGTACATGCGGTCTGGAGAAGGCTTTTTACTGGTGTTTGCACTCAATGACCGTGGCAGGTACGTGTGTGATGTTTGTTTGTATGTCGCTTGTATAGAGTGCTATAAAGTTATACTCTAAAGCTATGTACACACGATGTAGCGATGTGGCAGCTAGAGACCACAGGAAGCAAGTGACTGAAGTGACTGCGAGTCAGCATTAAGAATAGAATAGCCTTTTATTGTCATTGTACATGTACAAAGAAATTATGGGTGCGCCATGCGCCCGCCGGGGCCACGCGCCCGCCGGGGCCACGCGCCTGGGAGTGGAAAAAAAAATAGTAGAGATATCAGGAATAAAGCGCAACAAAAAGACGTATATACAGTCTAGAGAAATATATAGCCAACAACAGAAAGGGACATGTTGGAGAGCAAAGTGCTTGATTGGAGGTAGCACAAAGGAAAGACTTGGTCTGCATAGAGTCCGTCTGTGGTTGGCCTGAAACATGAGGGTAACTGAGACCATGGCCCAGGGTACGCAGCTGTTAGTGAGTCTGGGGCTGTGGGACCCAGACTGAAGACCACTGAATACCATTGATTGAGATGTGACCTGGTAGGAAATATCTTAGAGGCTCAACTGGAACCTGGAATCTCTTCAACCAGTCATCATCTTCAAAGTGATGTGCGATGAGCAGGCTGGTTCCTGTGTAGATGCAGTTTCATTTCTAGTAATATTTCCTTAGAGAAGGATGTATAACATGACAAGTCCAGCTCTGTGAAACCAATTCTTGTGTACAGAAAGGTCCTGGTTTCCATTAGTAAGTTGTTCCTGGGTCAGGTTTCACTTCATCTTTTTTCTTCTGTTTTGGGTGCTTTTCCTCCTGGGCACTCTTATGATCCAGCTTTTGGTTTCTAATGTATTACTTCATATAAAAGACTGTCCCCATTCTCAGGAGGAGGAGAGAACCACAACTTTAGAGTGTGATGCCACATTTTATTCATCTGAAACTCAATTATGGACAAGAAAGACACAAATGTAACCTTTTTGTAATAATCTGGTCCTGTGTTATCTTTTGCCCATTTACTCTCAGAGCACCTGCACACTACACTGCAGTACAGGGGGGCGTGGAGCCCTCCAGCCTGCATGTCAAAGTATCTTTGAGCAGATGGTGCACACAGTTGCCGCCAGTGCGTCACAGTGTGTGTGAATGTTATATGACTTGTAATAGAAAGTGCTTCAAGTACTTAATTAGAAGTGAAAAGCTGCATCTGTAAGTCCAACACTTCAGAAGAAACTCACCGTAGCCTCTGCTGTTTGGTAATGAATCTTTTTCAGCTTCAGCCGAGGGTTGAACCAGGAACAACTACACAGTAACAAAAACAGACTATTTAACAACACAGTATGTTAATATATAAGGAATAAGGAAGACTTTGTCTGGAACTATTAAAATGGATATGAAGGGCTATTTTAATCTGTGACTGGTAATGATTTCTGTCCTTCCAACTCTCAGCTATCATGAAGTCCAGAAGTTCCACACCCAGATCCTGAGAGTGAAAGACAGAGATGATTTTCCCATGGTGCTGGTTGGAAACAAGGCAGACCTGGAACAGCAAAGAGTGGTAACTAACAACAACCGATACTCCTCTATAATGTCATTTTTCTTCTATTCCAGATCTACTGCAGAAGGGAAGTTCTGGAATCTCAACAGTTTAGGAGATATCTGCAGTTTATAAACAACTTTTCTGGCTTAGTCTCATTTATTCCACAAATTATTATACAAGCAGAATCAACTCCTGTAACTCAGGAGCTCCAGGCATCCACTTATCAAATGTCCAAGGTTCCAATTCCTGTAATCTGACAGTTAAAGTGTGCCTGTGACAGATGAACCTGCACCCCAAATTACTAAAAATAATATAGAGGAAGATTGGAAAATACAGATGCCAGTCCATTTACTCTATTAATAATTGGACCACTGGTTCAGAGACAGGTCCTGAAAGGACTGGAAAACCACAGCTCAACAACGTACAGACGTGGACAAAACTGTTGGGACCCTTCAGTCAATGAAAGAAAAACTCATAATGCTCACAGAAATAACGTTAATCTGACAAAAGTACAAATAAATACAAATTCGATGAATGTTAACCAATGAAAGTCAGACCATGCTTCAACAGAATTATTTAAAAAATAAATGCAGGGAGCTAGGGCTGCCACAAACAATTATTTTGATAGTCGACTAATCAGATCATCATCCACTGGATGTAAAACTACAGCTTATTGCACCAGCAGCATCTGCTCTTATATAACTATCATTAGCTTACAGCTTTAAGTGTTTAAGGTCTGTGCTAACTAAAAATAAAGACAAGATGATAGTTTATTAAATTTTAATGAAGTTTGCAGATTGTTTCAGTGAAGTTTAATAAACTCCTTGCTATCTAAAATATAACAGGACACTGGAGTAAATTCTGGAGCATCTCACACTTCTGATAATCAGCTGTCTGCTTGATGTTTATTCAGCTGTGTAAAAACTATAACTTTAATCTCATCCAAACCGATTTACTCAGGAACAAATAAAACACTGAAAAAAGCCAAACAATAACATTGTTAATTTATCTAAGTGACTCATATATCATGTTTAACCTGAGTAGCGAAAGACGGCGGTGGGTTTGAAAACGATTTGCCGGGAGTCCGGTGTTCTCACGGCGCTAGTGAGCCTAGCCCCCGGCTAGCTATCAAGCTAGTGGGTAACAGACGTCTCCGAAAACGAGAGAGAGAGAGAGAGAGAGAGAGAGAGAGAGAGGGAGCTGTGCGTGAAGTGTGATTTTTTTTTTTTTTTTTTTTTTTTTTTTTTTTTTTTTTTTTTGGAAGCAAAACAGCAAAAGTCAGAGTGAATTCATGACGATGTTTACGTGAAGCGTAGTTTGGATCTTCTTTTGCTGCTGGTTTACTCAATATTGTTTAGAGAGATAAAACTAACAGCTGTAGAATCGGCGCAAAAAGGGCGTGAACACAAAGCGTGGAGCCGCCGAAACCTCAGAATCAGCGAGCTGTCGGCTTTCAGCCCCGACCGTGTCCGTGCCGTCGGGTGAGAAAGCCACATCTGACTGATTCTGATCCATCGGTGGGTCCACGCTTTGTGTTTACATCTTTGTGCAGAGGCCGTGTTGCTGCTCTCATTTACTGTTTTAAATGTTTGGTGGTTGTTGAAATTTTGTGAGGTTTCACCTGAGATTCTGGCGTTTAGGGCAAAATACATTTATATAAAAAAATCGATTCAGGATCTTAATCAGAATCAGAATCAGAATACTTTATTGATCCCTGGGGGAAATTATTTTTTGTTACAGTGCTCCATTATAAACCAACATTAAGACAAGACAGACAATACACTAACTAAGAATAGTACAATATATACATATATATACATACATACATACATAAGTCACTTATAAATAAATAGCTGAAAAAGAAACATGTGTAGCTGTAGCAGCAAACAGTGTGTTAAGTGGATGCGTTGTACAGGGAGATGGCCACAGGCAGGAAAGATTTCCTGTGTTGTTCAGTGGTGCATCATGGGTAATCTCAGTCTCTCACTGAACGAGCTCCTGTGACTGACCAACATGTCATGGAGTGGGTGGGAGGTGTTATCCAACATTGTCTTTATCTTGGACAGCATCTGCCTCTCCGACACCACCTTGAGGGAGTCCAGCTCCATCCCCACAACATTGCTGGCCTTACGGATCAGTTTATTAAGTCTGTTGGCATCTGCGACCCTCAGCCTGCTCCCCCAGCATGCAACAGCATAGAGGATCGCACTGGCCACAACAGACTCGTAGAAAATCCTCAGCATTTTCTGGCAGATGTTGAAGGACCTCAGTCGCCTCAAAAAATAGAGACGACTCTGGCCCTTCCTGTAAAGTGCTGTGGTGTTTTTAGCCCAGTCCAGTTTATTGTCAATGTGTACTCCAAGGTATTTATAGTCCTCCACAATGTCAACACTGACCCCCTGGATTGAAAAAGGGGTCAAGTGTTTCCTGGTCTTCCTGAAGTCCACGATCAGTTCCTTGGTCTTTGCCACGTTGAGCTGCAGATGATTCTGCTCACACCACGTGACAAAGGAGTCGACCACAGCCCGGTACTCTGTCTCATCATCCCTGCTGATGCATCCAACCACCGCAGAGTCATCAGAAAACTTCTGAAGATGGAGGTCTCTGTGCAGTGGCTGAAGTCTGTGGTGTAGAGGGTGAAGAGGAAGGGGGAGAGGACAGTCCCCTGTGGTGCCCCTGTGTTGCTGATCACCTTGTCAGACACACACTGTGGGAGACGTACATATTGTGGTCTTCCTGTCAGGTAATCAACAATCCAGGACACCAGAGAAGCATCCACCTGCATCGCTGCTAACTTATCACCCAGGAGGGTCGGCCTGATGGTGTTGAAAGCACTGGAAAAGTCAAAAAACATGACCCTCACAGTGCTCGCCGGCTGGTCCAGATGGGTGTAGACACGATTGAGCAGGTAGATGATGGCGTTCTCAGTTCCGAGACGAGGCTGATAAGCGAACTGAAGGGGATCCAGATGTGGTCTTACTATGGGTCGCAGCTGGTCCAGGATGAGCCTTTCCAGGGTCTTCATGATGTGGGAGGTCAGTGCCACGGGCCTGTAATCCTGGGGGCCACTGGGACGTGGCGTCTTTGGTACAGGGACGAGGCATGATGTCTTCCACATCACTGGGACCCTCTGCAGACTCAGACTCAGCATAAACAGTTTATGAAAGACTCCACACAGCTGGGGGGCACAGGTCTTGAGGACGAGGGGACTCACTCCGTCTGGTCCAGCAGACTTGCCTGAGTGAAGTCTCCTCATTTGCATCTCAACCTGGTATTGAGTGAAGGTGATGGGTGGGGGAGGGGTGTCAGGAATCTCACAGGAGGCAACAGCGCCATGTGAATCGATATCACGTTATCCAAGCCAGAATCGATTTTAATCGATGAATCGATTATTACCAGCACACCGCAGACCACGGCCTCTCTGTGTGAGGATCTAAACGTATTCTACGCTAGATTCGACACAGCGAACACCATGAGACCGGACAGTGTGCGCGCCGCGGATGACGTCAGTGCGCACACTGTGTCTGAGGAGGATGTGCGGAGGTGCTTCAGGAAGGTGAACGCACGCAAAGCTACTGGTCCGGACGGGATTCCCGGCCGCGTCCTCAAGTCATGCGCGGCTCAGCTGGCTGGAGTGTTCATACACATCTTCAACCTTTCCCTCTCTCTGTCTGTAGTCCCAGCCTGCTTCAAAATGGCCACCATCGTCCCTGTACCCAAATCCTCCACCATCTCCTCATTGAACGACTGGCGACCTGTAGCCCTGACCCCCATCGTAAGCAAATGCTTCGAGAAGCTGGTCAGGGACTTCATCTGCTCTGCACTACCCGACTCACTGGACCCTCTACAGTTTGCATACCGCCACAACAGGTCCACTGATGATGCCATAGCCCTGACACTACACACTGCCCTGTCACACCTGGAGAAGAGAGACACGTATGTGAGAATGCTGTTTGTAGATTACAGCTCAGCATTCAATACCATCGTTCCCTCGAAGCTGGACAGGAAACTGCAGGATCTAGGACTGAGCAGCTCCCTCTGCAGCTGGATCCTTAGCTTCCTGTCTGACAGACGCCAGGTGGTCAGACTGGGCAGCATCACCTCATCCCCCATCACACTGAACACTGGTGCTCCACAGGGGTGTGTACTGAGCCCTCTCCTGTACTCACTCTACACCTACGACTGCACAGCCACTAACAGCTCCAACATCATTGTGAAGTTTGCGGACGACACTACAGTGGTGGGTCTTATCACCAACGGTGATGAGACGGCTTACAGGGAGGAGGTCAGCGCCCTGACCCACTGGTGTCAAGACAACCATCTCACCCTCAACGTCGCAAAGACAAAGGAGTTGATAGTGGACTTCCGGAGGTGCAGAGAAGTACACACCCCCATCACCATCAACGGCGCTGCTGTGGAGAGAGTGAGCAGCTTCCGGTTCCTTGGTGTACATCTGGCTGAGGATCTTACGTGGTCAGTACACACAAACAAAACAGTGAAGAAGGCGCAGCAGCGCCTCTTCTTTCTCAGGAGACTGAAAAGATTCGGCATGAGCCCCCGCATCCTCAGGACCTTCTATCACTGTGCCATTGAGAGCATCCTCACTGGATGCATCACCACCTGGTATGGCAACAGCACCGCCTACAACCGCAAAGCTCTCCAGCGAGTAGTGCGGTGCTCTGAACGGATAATTGGAGGTGAGCTTCCCTCCCTCCAAGACATCTACAGGAAGCGGTGCCTGAGGAAAGCGGGGAGGATCATCAAGGACTCCAGTCACCCCAGCCATAAACTGTTCAGACTGCTTCCATCAGGAAGGAGGTTCTGCAGCATCCGGTCCCGTACCAGCAGACTGAGAGAGAGCTTCTTCCATCAGGCCATCAGACTGCTGAACACGTCATAGACACCTCAGCTTCACTACTGGAACTTTAACATTATGCACTCCATACTGTACAGGGCGATCGTGGCTCAAGAGTTGGGAGTTCGCCTTGTAATCGGAAGGTTGCTGGTTCGAGCCCCGGCTTGGACAGTCTTGGTCGTTGTGTCCTTGGGCAAGACACTTCACCTGTTGCCTACTGGTGGTGGTCAGAGGGCCCGGTGGCGCCAGTGTCCGGCAGCCTCGCCTCTGTCAGTGCGCCCCAGGGTGGCTGTGGCTACAATGTAGCTGCCATCACCAGTGTGTGAATGTATGTGTGAATGGGTGGATGACTGGATATGTAAAGCGCTTTGGGGTCCTTAGGGACTAGTAAAGCGCTATATAAATACAGGCCATTTACCATTTAATGCCACTGTTTTGCACATGTCTCAACTCTGTATATTTTTATATATTTTATTTATTGTTTACTCTATTTAATTTGTAAAGTATGTGTACACACACACACACACACACACACACACACACACACACACGTAGAAAAATATTTAGTATACACATCCAGAAATGCATACACTATTATATATTGTACATATATTTATTAGTTTCAGATGTAGCCATTCTTGTATTTTGCTTGTTTACATTATTGTATTTTGCACAACTCTGTTGCTTGTGAAGCTCGCACACAAGAATTTCACTCACATGTGCTGTACCAATGTACCTGCACATGTGATGTGACAATAAAAGTGATTTGATTTGATTTAAAACCCACCCCTCTGTTCAGATACTTCCAACAGGTGTATCTACTAAAAATCTCAGAATCTGTGACCTTGACCTCAGTGTCCCCAGTGTTTTGGGTTTTTTGTCTTGTCCCACAGGATTTTTAAGTCTTCTGCTTGTTGAGATTCCTTACCTTCATTTTTTTCAGGACAAAGTGACAACAGTGACAAGTTTTCTGCATATTTTTACAGGATGACAAGAACAGCACTGGATCTCAGACGTGATATTGTTTATTGTGTCTGCAGATACCCAAGGAGGACGCACAGGCGTTTGCCAGAGAGAACAGGATCCACTACATGGAGGCCTCGGCGAAGAATCGCTTCAATGTTGATGAAGCCTTCTTGGAGCTTGTGCATATTATTAGGTACAGTCCTTATTTATGAGAGTTTGTTTTAGTTCACGTCCCTGCTGGGACTAGCGTCGTTTGAAGCTTTGTAAGATCACAAAAGACGCAGGAATAAGTAGCAGGATTTAAGAGTGTAATAACGGACTGAAACAGAAGATGGCAGCACTGCATGTACAGCTCAGTTTCCAACAATGGCGGCAGCTAGTTAGTTTTAATATTACTCTTATTATTCTTTCTGGGTAACAAAATAAACGTTTAACATATTTTCAGGCGAGAATGTAGCTGTGTAAACCTCAAATATCTGCTCAGTTTATCAGGACACCGCATATTTTCAAAAGCGCTCCGACGTTTTCGGAGACGTCTGTTACCCACTAGCTCGATAGCTAGCCGGGGGCTAGGGTCACTAGAGCCGTGAGAACACCGGACTCCCGGCAAATCGTTTTCAAACCCACCGCCGTCTTTCTCTCTCAGGTTAAACATGATATATGAGTCACTTAGATAACTTAAAATGTTATTGTTTGGCTTTTTTCAGTATTTTATTTGTTCCTGAGTAAATCGGTTTGGCTGAGATTAAAGTTATAGTTTTTACACAGCTGAATAAACGTCAAGCAGACAGCTGATTATCAGAAGTGTGAGATGCTCCAGAATTTACTCCAGTGTCCTGTTATATTTTAGATAGCAAGGAGTTTATTAAACTTCACCGAAACAATCTGCAGATTTCATTAAACTTTAATAAACTATCATCTTGTCTTTATTTTTAGTTAGCACCTGAAACACTTAAAGCTGTAAGCTAATGATAGTTATATAAGAGCAGATGCTGCTGGTGCAATAAGCTGTACTTTTACGTCCAATGGATGATGATCTGATTAGTTGACTAATCATAAAAATAATCGGTGACTATGCTGTAGGAAGTAGTGGTCACTCTTATTACAGCAGTGTTTCCCAGGACTAATCAGGTGGAACCAGATAATCTAACACGGCACACCGAAGCCACCGGCGTGCGTAACGGGTAGCAATGACATTCTCTTCCACTAGAGGGCAGTACAACCACCTGCTTTAATAAATGTGTTGCCAACTAAGTAAAACAGAAGAGGACAAAGAAGAACTTAAATAACAGTCATGCTGTGAGACTATGCAGCGCATAACAGCAATAGATAAATTTAAAAAGAAAAAGTGTTCAGTCTGACCTGGTCCTGGAGAAAACGCGACCCAGATGAAGGCCCTAGCATGAGTAGTGGTCAGAAGGAAGCAACATTTTTGACATTTCTGTTTAGTGGAGTGCTGCGGGATTTTTCTAATGTGAAATATGAACTGTGCCTCTAAAGCCTGAGAAACACTGTATTACAGCACCATTACCAACTTGGGTTTAGTATTCATATTTTGGCACTGGGCAAATGTTGGCATGGCATTTTATAACCAAAGCTAACAAATTGTGTCAAAACCTGTGACAACAGATACATCGTTGGATTTTGTGACCAAGAATTTTTCTTACATTATTCAAGCCAGCATCATATATGGTTGATACTGAATCGCCTCTGTGAATAGGAGCAAAGTGTGAGGATGATTAATCCCTTTATCTGTTCTCCTGCTTTACAGACAGTTTCAGGAGATGGAGAGCCCTCCTCCAACTCATCACACAGGGAAGGAGAAAAGTCGTGGCTGTCCCTGTGTCATCCTTTAAGCACTATTATTACGAATACCAAAGCCTCATTCCTCTGCAGAAAGGTGTTTTTGTGTGTACATATGAGTGTGTATGTGCGCAAGAGAGAAGGTGGATCAGTTTCTTTCCAGATGATTACATTTGCACTTTTGTTAAAAGCAACATTTAATTTGGTTTAATTTTAAGTAGAGAACTGAAAGGAAGAGGTGTGATCAGCAGCAGGGCGGCACTTGTGACGCAGATTAATAATAACGTTACAACACAAATCATAATTTGTGTCCACAAATAGAAATATCACCAAAAAATGTAGTATATAATTCACTCTTCAGTGATGCTATTTTAAACAAATCCAGATACCAGCATCTGCAACACCACGGCATCCATAACTGTCTGAAGAAATGACATTAAATGTGCTATGTGCAAAAATTAGCATGTCATAAATGGACAAGTGCTGATTTTCCCCTTAGCATGGCTTCGTATGTTAAGTCGTAAGGGCCAAAGCGATGCCATTTTCCATGCCCTCCTGCAAAGGGGCAGGAGAGCTCCAAAGAAGTATTATTATTCAAGACAAAAAGAAGAATCATAGCAGAAGCTGGAGTCAGTCTCAAAAGACGAACAATATTGAATACATCCATGAATAACATGTCATTTAAGATCCTGATCAAATGACAGTATTGGCCATGTGTTGTGCGATGGCTGCATCGTTGCATCGTGGTACTCTATACTATGTATTTGGGGGGTTTTGTACTTTTTCTTTGTATTTCTCTACTTTATCATCGTAATTGTGAAAATGCAGTATAAGCGTTTTGAGTGCTCCAGTGTAGTAGAAAGTGCTACAGAAGAACCTGTCCATATACTGGAAGGGTGTGGTCACAACTTCGTGGGTCTCCAGGTGGCGAGAAGCTTGATGTCCTAAGAACAGTTAAGATACTGAACAGAACCCGAAAATATATTGAATTAAGTCACTTTTATAAACTATTAAAACATTTATCTGAACTTTATTTTTCTTTTGTCTTTTCTCATAAATGTCTCACTGTAAACTTTGTTGTGTCACCTTTTACTGTCAGTCTATGAATTTCAGAGAATTTACACCACCATCTACGAACTGTTGTGTCTGTGTGCTGACACACAACAGTAGCAGTGTGTCTGTGAAGGTGCTCATCCAGGTCATTGTAATCTAAGGAGCTTGCAAAGAAAAGCGTCTGGACTTCTTTAAGTTGCTTGAAGACGTTTCACCTCTCATCCGAGAAGCTTCTTCAGTTCTAAGGTCAAATGGTGGAGAGTCCCAGATATAAACCTAGTGGGAGTTTCCCCCCACAGAGGGACAAAAGGACCCCTGATGATCCTCTAATCGCCTGAGCCAAGGTGTGAAACTGGGTGTGGGTCCCAATCAGCCAGAGTTTCGGGTGAGTTCATTGTGAAACCTGGCCCCACCTTATCATGCGAATTCCTGAGGTCAGATGGCCCAGGATGTGAGTGGGCGTTAAGGCGTCTGGGAAGGATCTCAAAACTGGATTATAGATGGCAGAGAGTTGGTGTTGTAAACCCCGCCTCTGTTCAAAGATGGTCGCTCACAGTGGACATAGATGCTTCTTTCACTCCTCTTTCAAACCATCTGTCCTCTCTGTCCAAAATGTGAACATTGGCATCCTCGAAAGAGTGTCCTTTGACCTTTAGATGCAGATGGATGCTGAGTCTTGTCCTGTGGAGGTGGCTCTTCTGTGTTGTGCCATGCGCTTGTGAAGTGGCTGTTTGGTCTCTCTGATGTAGAGGTCTGGGCATTCCTCGCTGCACTGTACAGCATACACCACATTGTTGAGTCTGTGTTTTGGCGTTTTGTCTTTTGGGTGAACCAGTTTTTGTCTGAGGTATTGTTGTCACTGAGGAGTGTAGTGATCTTTGTGTGGTAATCTGTTGTGTTTGGAACAACAGTGCACCTTCCCTTGCCAGCTGGTAATATGGTGATGTTGTGGTCTTTGCTCAGGGAAGCGATGGCCTTCTTCTCTTGTATTGTGAGGTTACATGGAGGGACTTTAGCACTGGGGAGGGAGGCTGAAACTTTCAGCTCTGTTTCTGTTTGTGATCATTTATTAATCCTTGTGGTGGTTTCTGTGGCTGTGATGAGGTCCACTATGGGCAACTGTTGAGGAGAAATGGCAAAATTAAGTCCTTTGTCTAACACTTTCTTTTCAGGTTCAGTGAGATTCCTGAAGAGGATCATTAAGGGGTCCTTTGTCCCTCTTGGGGGGACACTCTCATAGGGCTTAAATTTGGGACTTTCCACCATTTGACCTTAGAACTGAAGAAGCTTCTTGGATGAGAGGTGAAATGTCTTCAAGCAACTTAAAGAAGTCCAGACGCTTTTCCCTCCAAGCTCCTTAGACCAGCGCTGCCCAACCCCCGGGCCACGGACTGGTACCGGGCCGCGAGAGTTGAGGCTCTGGTGTGAAATGTATGGTTTTCAGGGTTTTTATCGTTAACTCTGTTCCCCTGGGTTTTTTCCGTGTTGTAGTTGTGCGTCTTATTTTGAAAGAAATATGCACGCGTTACCATAGCGACCAGAGAGCATTAAGGGGCGGAGAGGAGGACGTTACTCAGTGTTGTTGACGCATTTCAGGAGGAAGCTGCTAATAAAGTTACAGAGTTACACAGTGAATTCACGTCTATTATGATATTTACAAAATACCAGAATTTTTGTCTCGGTCGTATCATTTTGTTGTATTTATCCGCCTTAAAGGCCGGTCCGTGAAAATATTGTCTGACATTATTTGGTATTTAAAATATTTATATGGTATTTAATTGTTAATTAATCTAACGCCCATAGACAGGTGACGTCACCCTGTGGTTTTTGCCGTGGCGTTTTGGAGCTGATGTTACAAGCGATGACTGGAGCTGCATGTTGTTGGTTAACAACTTAAGTGATGATCACATATGTAAAATATGGACAAACAAGACGCGTTTCTATAGACGAACACCGGGATTTACTCGCTGAGAGTCCACGCAGACGTCCGTCCTCGGTTTGTTGAAATGATCCACATGAAAACAATAAATGTATCATTTCCTGCCGTGACGTACCGACACTAGTGTTTCACTGTTTCAGTAAAACTTCACACTTCGTGTGGATCCGCGCTCCCTGCCCTGTGCGCGCTCCCGACGCAGGGGATGGGGGGATACCCTAGCTTGGCACGGCAGGTTAAAGGCTGTTTCTACACTCGCTTCTATAGTTACAAGGCAGACGTGTGTTGCTTGTGTATTGGACATGTTGACATAGACAGCATATTGTGAGTAAACAGTGAAACCAGTTTGTGGAGGTTCCTCCCTTCAGGTGCAATGCTGTCCGACAGGTTTATTGTTTCCTGATCGTCTCAGCGCAATAAAGTGCGCAATGAAGTGGAGTAACTATTAGCTCTGTTTTTGGTGAAACCAAGAGAAATACGTTTGTTTTTCTTCAAGAAAGCTTTGACAGATGGAACAAACTGGAGCCAAATGGAGCAGCTGTGTTGGACAGGTCAGTGTTGGAGGAGCATCTTCATACTCGGGCTTCTAACTACAAGTGTTCTCACAGGTGCTCTTGCACTTTTTCTGTGTAGCTTTGTGCTTCGACAGCCGCGTTATTGTTGCTGTGGATGAACGGACTGTCCCTCGTGCAGATGGCCCACTGCTCCGTCACGTACAGACACCAACCAGGTAACCCACACCTGTCTCCTGTCACTTCATAAAAATTAGCTTTATAATTTGTGGTAATGCTTCAGTTACACAAACGTGCCTTGCAACAACAGCACGACTAGAGGAAAACCAAACTGCTCTTCTGTGAATCTGAGTAGTTTATTGCCATTAAACATCAGATGTTAAGTGAAATTAGAAGCAGCTCCTTGGTAGCAGGATTTAGAATAAATAACAATAAAAACAAATTCTATATAGCACCACTGGCTTTCCTATGAAGGAGTATTAGGGTGCCATTAAGAAAAAAGCAAAACAAAACATTGTTGTGAGAATAAAGTCAAAATTTTGAAATGTGTAGATTACAGCTGTTTCAAGACAAACGGCCACGGCTGCTATACCATCTACAAACATATATATATATGGTGTATATACATTCTGCTTTGTGTAGATGAGCTGGTGAAGTTGTACTTCAGAATCAGTTTTCATTACTAGGAAGTGATTTCTCTTTAAGCACATAAACACAGTGGTGATGAGCAGGGCGCCATGAGGAGGAGAAAGGCAACCACTCCTAATGCTCCATCCTACCTCTGTGTATGACCCACGTTAGGTTGATCTTTCTAGTACGCTGGGCCTGCACAGCTCACTTGGATTGTTTGTGGTACAGATTGAAAAAAGTACTGGAAACATTAGCATCACACAGTTGTTCATCCACATATACACAATACAAATGTCTCATTCCCCCACATCGCCAAGATGCTCCTCTGGAGTGACTGTGGTTGTCAGCATGAATCTCCAGGTAGGCTGTGCGTGAAACTAAACGTTGGTCAGCTGGAACTAACAGTCCCACAGCACCGAGCACCACAGGAAGCAGAATCCTGAAAGGATCTTTCACAGATACCTTAATACCACGCTACCATCTGAATGTTGCAGCAGAAATCAAGACTTATCACAGCAGGCAGCATTTTCTAATCTTCTGTGGTCTAATTTTGGTGAGCGTGTGTGTGAATTATACCTTCATTAGATCAGAAGTGTCAGAAATACTTAGCAACAACAACGTTATTATTAATAACAATAATTACAATTATAATTCATAATATACATTTTTAGAAGTTGATAGGGAGACTGCTACCACACTGAAAATCTCCCGTTGGCATTAAAGCAGGTCCATGATGGACCTCCACAGAAAATTAGCATTCAAATGTAAATAATCCAGTTTTGTCCAGTTTCAGCCACCAGACACTCTCAGCTTTCACAGTTTGTTTTTTGTGATTTTGTGTGAAATCATAACACAACGTTGTTGTTGACGGCTATTTTTTTTAACATTTACATATGTGTGTGCAAGAAAATGCCGCTTCACTGTAAATGTGTTGGAACCGATTATCAGAGATGTGAATTTGGGAGCTCCTGAAATGCACTTATAAGTACTTGTTTACTGAAGTCAAAGCTTTGTTTGTGGAGAGCACAAGAGTTTTTAAGGATTACAATTTGAATCACCATTACTAGACTAAGCACGCGCAGGAATACAAAAACTAACGAAGAGCAGAAATGGACATCTGAGCTCGAAAGCAACAAGGACTTTTTGCCAAGTTACTCATCCAGCGATGGAGCAGTCAAAACCAGCTTTGTGATTTTAAACAGAATCACAGAAAACCCCAGTATCCCACTGTCTGAGGAGTGTTTGGTGGGGTCTGATGGCTGAAGCTCCCTGAGTACATTTGAGAATGCATCCCTCGCCACATGAACCATAAAAAGAGGGGTCAGAGATACTACGGGAAATCTGGAGCTTAGACAACAGACTAGAGAGTTTGACTTTTGATGTCCGTATGAGTTATGTTTTTGATTATCAGTGACAGTGAACTACACCCTGTAGGAGATCCAGTGTTGGTGGATGAGACAGAAGCTGCATCCTTCCTGTCCCGTTCACTGCTCTATAACAGCTGGGACTTTGAGCTGGTTGTGCCTGGTGATGTGGAGAGGGAGTGCATGGAAGAGATTTGCAACTACGAGGAAGCCAGAGAGATTTTTGAGGACACTGCGAAGACGGTGACTCTTCTTTGACTGTAGAACCTGTTTTTAATCTGGAGTCTTAGAATGAAAAACTATCAGTTTAATTTAACAATTATTTACACGTTTATCACCTAAATATACATGTTTTTTTTATTTTAATATTTAAAATACAAAACCTTTTCTCTTAGTATTTGAACAATTTGACTTAACTTATTCAAGGTGACCTCTTCATTTAATCTTCATTGGCTTCCATTTCTAGGAAAAATTTTGGAAAACGTACACCAATCAAGGTAATACTTTAGCATCACTATGCTAACCTTTTCATTTCATTGTTCAAATGTGCATACTAATGACGAATGTATTTTTTGTAGTAGTTGGGATGACACTTTCTTTTTTCCATATTGCTATTTTTTGTCGATTGTATATTTTGTATATTTTCTAATTTTGCTGTTTTATCTACGTCTTCAAACCTCCAACAGTATCACGACTGAAGTCATTGCTGTAGTGATTGGCTACAGATTGTCTGACTGAGTAACAGGAGAACTATTGAAGAAACATTTTTTTGAGTGGGGTGATGATGTTTGTCTTTGAAGGTAGTGCAAACAGACTGGACGTGTCAGGTCTGGTGGCAGGGATCCTGGCTGTACTAGTGTCTGCTGTAATTGCCACGGTGCTGGGAGTGTACTGCTACAAAGCCAAGAAAAAGGGTGCACGGAGGTCTGGTCGGTACGTTTGCTCCGATGTGGATCATCTGGTAACAGAGAAATGTGGAACAAAGTGACACCCTAACCGACACCAGTAACATTTCCCAGTAAAGTCTTTTAAAAACCAGTAGACCATTAAAAAAAAATACAAAGTAGACAAGAAGACAATATTAATCCCTTAATCTTAATCCAGAGTTTGTGCAAATTTATAATTCTTTATTGTTATTTTTCCCTTAAAGGTCCAGGGGATGTGGGAAAGTAACACAAAGTGTCCGGGTTGAAAAAAGGAGACATGAGGGCAGAATTGTTTATTAAAGTTCATTAATATTTTTATTAGTAATTAAACCAAAAGAGACGGACAAACCACTGTCACCTTAAAAAATGAAAGAACAAAACCCAGGTATGGCTCACTAAAAATTGAAGCAAGTCAAAAAACTTTAAATGACAGAAAAATACAGAACTCACAGTCGTAGCATGGATGCATCAGAGAGCAACTTGGGGTTAGTATCTTGTCCAAGGATATGTGGCTATGTGTCGACCAGAGAAACCAGGGCTTGAACCACCAACCTTCTGATTACTAGATGACTTGCTCTACCGCCTGAGCCATAGTCACCCCATCAAGGCTCACTGGGACTAGAACTCTCCTTTTTTGGACCTAAGTACTTTTGCTTTAATGGTGAGTAGAGTCAGCTGTACCAGAATCACAGCAAAGATTTCTGGCACAACTTCATCTGCTTCCAAGGTGCATGGAGAGGATGAAAGAATTCACAAAGCAGGAACTCCAGCAACACTTAAGGGAAGATGAACAACTTTAATAATTGACCAACGCGTTTCGGCTTGTGGCCTTCATCAGGGTCACAAGCTGAAACGCGTCGGTCACTTATTAAAGTTGTTCATCTTCCATCCAGAATCAGAAAACTTTATTGATCACTAAGGAAATGATGTAGGTTACAGTTGCTCCAAGACACTAACAGACTAAAAAATTAAACAATACAATTTGTCACAGATTTTACAAATTTAAGAAACAGCACTAATTTATGCAAATCACTCAGTTATACCTATAAGGATTAGGAATAGGTGGCACCTAAGGCAGGGCACATGCTTAGTGTCTGACCTCACAGATGTGCTTCAGGAAAAATGGTCGAAACCTCCTGAACCTTCTCTGGAAAACCTTCCCAGAAGAGTTGAAGCTGTTATAGCTGCTAACGGTGGGCCGACATCATATTAAACCCATGGATTAGAAATGGGATTTTAGCCCAGTTTACATGACCAAATACAGGCAGACGACTAAATACTTTTGGCAATATAGTGTATAAACATTTTCACGTTTTTATGTTTGTTTATTAGCAATACAGCAACTAAAGGGGTTTAAAATTGGCGTGTTGTGCTGTGTGCTGTTCCAGACCTCCAGTACAAATTGCAGTAGATGGGCTTACATCAGCTCCGGAGACGGTGCCCCTAGGTGGGATCACTGCACCCGGTCTGCCTAGCTACAACGATGCCCTGAACCACAGTGGGCAGCACGATGCTCCACCACCACCATATTCAGGGTAAGTGGAAGGCAAAGCGTGCACACACAAGGAACACTGGAAAGACTGACTACCAAGAGTACTAAGACATTCTGGTGAGAGAAGCACAACACATGTTGTGTATTTATACACGGGAAGGTGACTAATTGGAAACAGGTGTAACAAATTCAACACAAGTGAAACTGATTGAGTAAAGACACAATTACAAAGAAGGGAAAGCAAGCAGGTTGCAGATGAGTGTTTAATTTAACTGTCAAATGTACTCATGTTTGCAGTAAATGAAATGGCATACAAATTTGAAATATTTGTATAGATATTGGCACTCGGTGTCCCAGGCAATGTCTAAATAACTTTGGTCCACTTATCTAGAAGATGAAGAACATGGAACCATCCATATATGCACTACACTGATTATAGTATGATAATCAATGACAATCATGATGCGAGAAAGTCTATATGAGTGGTGTAAAGTGGTGTATGCAGTGGTGTTTGCAAGTGTATGGTATGTGTTGTATGTGCACATCGAAAATGAAATGATACTTCAAACAATACCAAATGTGTGTGATGGCATGAAGAAAGCAATCACACATTCAATTCAATTCAATCCAGTTTTATTTATACAGCTCAAAATCACAACAACAGTCATATTGTGCAGTAGATCGTACAATAATACATAGAGAAAAACCCAAAAATCATATGACCCCCTATGAGCAAGCACTTTGGCGACAGTGGGAAGGAAAAACTCCCTCTTAACAGGAAGAAACCTCCAGCAGAACCAGGCTCAGGGAGGGGCGGGGCCATCTGCTGTGATTGGTTGGGGTGAGAGAAGGAAGACAGGATAAAGACATGCTGTGGAAGAGAGACAGAGGTTAATAACAGATATGATTCAATGCAGAGAGGTCTGTTAACACATAGTGAGTGAGAAAGATGACTGGAAAGGAAAAACTCAATGCATCATGGGAATCCCCGGCAGCCTATGTCTATTGCAGCATAACTAAGGGAGGATTCAGGGTCACCTGGTCCAGCCCTAACTATATGCTTTAGCAAAAAGGAAAGTTTGAAGCCTAATCTTGAAAGTAGAGATAGTGTCTGTCTCCTGAATCCAAACTGGAAGCTGGTTCCACAGAAGAGGGGCCTGAAAACTGAAGGCTCTGCCTCCCATTCTACTTTTAAATACTCTAGGAACAACAAGTAGGCCTGCAGAGCGAGAGCGAAGTGCTCTAATAGGGTGATATGGTACTACAAGGTCATTAAGATAAGATGGGGCCTGATTATTTAAGACCTTGTATGTGAGGAGCAGGATTTTGAATTCTGGATTTAACAGGAAGCCAAAACAGGAGAAATCTGCTCTCTCTTTCTAGTCCCTGTCAGGACTCTTGCTGCAGCATTTTGGATTAGCTGAAGGCTTTTCAGGGAGTTTTTAGGACTTCCTGATAATAATGAATTACAGTCGTCCAGCCTGGAAGTAATAAATGCATGAACTAGTTTTTCAGCGTCACTCTGAGACAGGATATTTCTAACTTTAGAGATGTTGCACAAATAGTTCAGTTCTCTTATTTGCTTTCAAACTAACTGCACCCCCGTCTTTCTAAAAACCTTTTTTTTCATAGGAACGGAAACAGCTGGACGTTCATTGATCATGCTGCTATTCACAAAGTTTTTCTTCCTGTCTTTGACCACAGGGGTGCGCCGTCGGTATCTGCTGATCCAGGTGACAATGAATGAAAGCCCTGCAGGTCACTGTGTGAAACCTTGACACTGATGGTTTGGGGAAAATTTCTGGTTGTTTTTTAAAATATACATATTTTCCTTAGGAGTGCAGTTCAAAGACAGTCCCAAAGTGGACCGTAGCTAATCATTTGTCACTAGTCTGATCACTTAAGACTTCGTTTTTGTGCTGTGTTTGTGCATTTGTGTTCAAGAAAAACCAAGATGCATTTTATATAATAAATCATGTAACAATTTCACATGCCTCCAGTCATTGTATAACTTGTTGTGACTTGCAAAGCCAGCAAATAAGCATGCAAGTAGTAGATTAAATTAGAATCACGAGGAAGTTCTTCTGGACATGTTTGCAGCCTTTGTGCTGTTTGTCATAGAAAGGTAAAACTGCTGTAGAAGCTTAGTTTTTGTTTTGTGTTTACAATGGTCTACAGCACACTGCGAAGGCGTGTATGCTTGTAAGAGAGAAGGCGATCACGCCAGCCAAGTCATTCTTCTTAAAAATGGCGTCATGTGAACAAAACGCAAAAAGAGCGAGTAAGCTGCAGCTATCGGAGCAGCGTGAATATAATTTCTCTTACTAAAGCTGCGACGTGGAGCATCTGTTCGGCTTAACACGAGAGACAATAGACAGTTAAATATACGGGGAGAGGAGGGGGGAGGAGGTGCTCCTGTCCGCCGCGGCTCCCCACACCGCCCCCGATCCCCACTCAGTCTACAGGCTTGTCAAGCAGAGGAATAAACAGAATCTGGCGCTGGAAGTGAAGATATCCCTCCCTCCCTCCCGCTCACTATCTGTGCATCTTCATCCAGCTCTTTCTTTCATGGAGAGGAATTATCCCGCTTCGGGCTTCGGAGATCTGGGGACTGGGACGGGATGGAGTTACGAGAGATCGGCCAAAGCAAGGTAAGCTTCGGTGGCCGAAGCATGGGGAGCGCTGTTTTCTGACTGCCGGTAAGCTTAAGAGGCTCTGACAATGCCGTGGCATAGCGCTGACTGCGCCGAGTATTTAGCCCGGCTGCACGGCCACCAGTCTCGGGTACAGCCAGCCGTTATTTTATTGGGGGGAAGGTTAACAGTGATGCGAAGACGGACAGGGGTGAACCGCGGGTTGGTAGAGGACGGTTTCGTTATTGAACAAACCAAAACAGTCCCCCCACATACACACACATGTATGAGTACATCAGTGTTCATCACTGCATTGTCTCCGCTGCACACGAACACAAGCATGACAGCCACGGTCACCGGGCATAGTCCACACATGAAAGCGTGTATGCAAACGAAACACTGTGCCAAACACAGCGCAGTCATGGATACACGAGCCTTTATTCAGTGAAACTAACGCACTATTGCCAGTTCTCTGTAAAAGAGAAACTAATTCATTAACAATAGAACCCAGTGCGGTTGTTTGACTACAACACACAGGCTGGCAGCTACTATTAAGCTGACATTAGCCGCTATCATTAGGCATCTTGAGCATTACCCAGTGTCTGACAGCACATTTCTCCGGAGCAGACAGCCTGTCCCCGTCACATTACCAACCTGCCCAATAAGGCGGTGACTTCAATCTTAAATAAGAAAAAGCAAAGAAATTCCGCTGCAGGCAGTGATCAGCTGATTCCTTATATGGCTGTGCTGTTGTATAAAACACGGTCTTATTAAAGTTAGCAAGCTCCTGTTAGCCTAGCTGCACATTAGTGGTTGCCTTGGCAACAACAACAGTCTCAGAGCGCTTCTCTGTTAGCAACGGCTCTTATTAAGTCTGGCAGTATGACTGTGATTCCAATAGATTAGTTACAGATTTATAAAAACAAGGCAAAGACTGATTCTTATGCCATCATGTGTATAATATTTGTCTTCATATTTTAAATGTAACGACATGAAGTCAGAAGTAAAGTCTTGGTCAGATGTTCATGTAATAACGTACACATGTACACAGCAGCCTTTCAGTGTCTCGCAGTGTAAACATTACATCAGACAACTCTTGTTCCCAGTGTCTTTTCAGTGAATCCCTTCAGTGAAATTAAAAAAAATCACTCTCCGTTGAAAAGCACTTATTCTTGATTCCCCCGAGATGCTGCATTTGACTCCTCTCTCAGTGTTAGTCTCCTCCTGGGACTAGAGTGAAATGGGTGCATGCAGCACCTCCTTGTTTGCCTGCCACTCATAATAGACACGTAATAAGACATCTGTTGACTGGAGCTCATGACTAATGTTTCTTCACTAGTCTGTAAATGGACTGCTTCTTATAGAGCATAATAGACACATTTTTACTCTGAGCATACAACTAATTCATTCACCCAAGAACTTTTTCTAACATTCATACACATTCACACTCCAAAGGATGCATTGCCCAAGGACACTTGACATGCAGATTGGTGGAGCCTGGGATCGAACCACCAACCTTCCAGTTAGTAGCTGACCTGCTCTACCACCTGAGTTACAGCCACCCACCCCGCAAGTCTGTATTGGGCTGAGCTGTGTTTTAGCTCAGTGAGATGAGCAGCCGTTCTGAGACTGGGAGGCTGGAGTTCAAATCCCGCTTATGGCAACATTTCTTTCAGTTCACAGTTAAACTTTTTAAACTATTTTCAGCACAAATCCCAGCTTTTTCAGCTGTTTTCAGCAAAAACCTCTTTCCAGCAAAAATTCTGCTGATTCACCTCTTTTCAGCAGAATTTTAAATCTGGGACTCTCCACCATTTGACCCTTAGAACTGAAGAAGCTTCTCGGATGAGAGGTGAAACGTCTTCAAGCAACTCAAAGAAGTCCAGACGCTTTTCTTTCCAAGCTCCTTAGTCTCTCATTCCTTATATCAAGACTGGAGATCACACTACTGATTTCAGTTCATTTAATATGTGAGTGCACAGATTCATTCTCAACTGGACATAAACGATGATCAAAGGTTGTATATACTGTATGATGAAGTCATCCAATCCCAGCCTCCAACACAGTGCGCTGAATCTTAGCTTTGAATGTCCAGTATATTCCAATCAGTGCAATTTCAGCATTCACTGAACCTACAGTATCTACACCTGTGTGGCAAATGTCTGGTAAAGACACAGATAATGAAATTTAATTATTAATACAATATACATCATGAAAAATGAAAGCTGAAATTGATTCAGTTTAGTACTTTTCTCTGTGTGCTCTGTGATTATATTCAGCACTTTCCACTTCTCCCCCAAAACATGCCTTCCTTCTAAAGTTGTCATTTCAAGAATATTTTCTGTGTTGAGCTGTGCATGACTTGATGTTTGTCACATGAGTCACGGTCATCCTAGTGGGCCCTGGTACTGTCATTATTATGTTCTCTGCAGACAGTTTTGGCTGATGCATATTTGTGCCATGATACGCTGTGTCCAGGCAGGAATTGGACCCAAATGCCTGTGTCTGCCACCGGCTCACTCCTTGGTGGCTGCTTATCGGGGCCTGGAGCCTGGGGCTCGCTCGGGCACCTTCGGAGGTGGGGTGCCCCCGGCCTCTCGGCCTGGGGCTCGGTCACTCAGGCACGGCTGGCTGCCGGCGGAGCTCACGGGCGCGTCACTGCAACTCCCCCTGGCTTCTGCTCCGCGGCTGCTGAGTGAGCCCTCATCTGGGACTCTCCTCAGCTCTTTCTGGGACAGTGGCGTGGCTGCCCCTCTGTTGGTCTTCCTTGGTCTCTTGTGTTCTGGGGGCCTCTGGATGTCTGGAGTTTTGATCTCCTCCATACCTGCTTCATGCCCTGGAGGACGGGGCTGTGGCCCCCCCCCCCCCCCCACACCCTCTAGCAGATCATTACATGAAGGAACCTTTTAAAAAACAAAAAACAAGCGCGTCCATGCTCACAGGTGTACACACGGGTGATCACACCCACAAACTACACCCTTTTTGGCTCCTACCTCAAAGCACACTGTGTTCTGTTGATCTTACGTGCTGCACAATAATGTTTAATATTTAGTATTTACTGTTACATTCCCATAGATCATCGTGATGTTTGTTTATTCTATTGCTCTCTTTTTCTTCTTTCTTTCTCAACAGGTGATCCAGGTGATTGATAGATGCATTTTTTGTCTGCTTATTTTGTTGGTTTTTGTTTTTTGCCCTTTATCCCCATCCCTCTTCCCCGCTGTTTTTCTTTCCCTTTCTTTCTCCCCTTTGTTTTCCCCACTCAAGTCTGTCCTGTATTTAACAAGTGGAATAAAAAAAAAGGTGAATCAAATAGACCATTACGGCAAGGCCGGGATGGTCCATTTGGTAAAGTAAATCCGTTGGGCATCTTTCTTCGCCTTTAGACAATAATTCTGATGCAAAAGAACCAAACGGGACAGGCAAGAAAAAAAAAAAAAGGAATTGGACCCAAATGCAAGCTCACGGAGCTGGGAAATACTAACTCGGAGAGACACAGGGAAAGTCACACAGTTTGAGGAAGGACGTGACACAGAACTGAGGGAGACACAGACATAAATACACAGAAGGATAACGAGGGACGTGGGAGCACATGGGGAGCACAGGTGACACTGATAATCTTAATGAGACAGGGCAGGCGCAAACACAACGTGACGTACACTGACGGGAGACTATCAAAGTAAAACAGGAAGTACACAGAGACACAGACAGGAAGGGAAGAGAGAACACAGGGAGAGCACAGACATAGCAGGCTGGGGAAAACACAAGGAGGAGAAATGAGGCATGGGAACTCACAGATACACGGAGGGGGGACACAGGGGGTAAGGAAACGAGGGGCAATCTAATATGCAACATCTAAACAGAATAACCTAGTGACTCAGCTACGCTCCAATCCCTCCATATTGTGGCCAATCAGATGCCAGGATATAGGATAATATCATTATGTGAAAAACAGAGAGGGTGAGAGACGCGACAGTCAAGTGGAGCGTGCGTCTGTCCTCTCAGTGAATGAGTGAGACAGTAGACAGCGGTGAGGAGGGCTGTGCGAGAGCAAAAACACATAAATGTGCCTGACACCCGTAAACGAAGCAGCAGCTGGCTGCAGTTTAAAGACTTTTTTTGTCTCTGTCTTGGTCTCGATACCCTCTGGTCTTGGTATTGTCCTGGTCTTGGTTTAGGCGGTCTTGACTACAGGTCTAAAGTGAAGACATGGCTGTGCATTGCAAAGTCATTAATTGCACATGAGTTCCAGCGCGTCATGGACTAAAGTAAAACAGTATGTTGGATGTGCCACGCAATGCTCAATTACTTTGGTGGGAACTAGTGTGTTAGCGCAGTTAGCTCGTTAACGTGTTGGCCGTCCAGCCCCATGCACGGGGCGATCGGCGGTAGCTCGTTAACGGAGATTTGCCGTGTTGTGGCATTAACGTCATTTCAACGAGATTTACGCTGACAGCACTAGTGGGAACACAACGAATATGACTGCACATTTACTCCGACATCATCCTAGTGCAAAGACAAAAACAACAAGCATGCTACTAACTTTAGCCGAGTCATTTAGACAGCCGTTAGCACAGGATTCTCCTTATGCTGCTGAGAATATAGCCCAGAAGAAGCGGATAGTATAGCTTTTATTTTGGAAAGAGACATTTCTCTGTAATAAACTCTCTTTTCCAAAGACGAGTGATTCCTCAATCAGATACAGGGCTTGCAATATCGCTAGCCCGACGTCCCGGGGCTAGTGATTTTTCCAGTCGGGCTACCAAAATCTATCTCTTCCCTGCCCGTCGGCCTATCGTAGGAAGGAAAAATATATGTCAATGCTTTTGCATTCTTTCGGAAATGTAGCTGGGTAATTATGTCATTGGCATCGGTGAGCCACTGTCAATATGTGACATTGAAATCGCGTTTGAATTTGCGCTTGTTTTTTTGCTTTCACTTTGCAATCGCGTGAACTGTGTATAGAGAGCGACAGCACTGATCTGTGAGTGATGATAATTTGCGCACCAATTCCTCTGACATCGTCTTATTAATCGTTAGCTTACTATGCAAACATGACAAGTGAAATCTCCTGCAGCTTAAACATGTGAGAGGTTGATCGCGCAGAGAATCACTGAGCTTATGTGAGTGCCTGTGTAAAAGCAGCAGGATATATATTTCAGTTCTGCTGAGCCAAATAAGACAGGTCAGGGTGAAGAAGTGACAGCCAAAGAAAAGCTTACCACAAAACGGAGAAGTTATGACAAATCAGACTACAAGGTAGACCCTACAATAATACATAGAGAAAAAAGAAGAAAAATGTTTTGATTTTCTTCACTGACCTGGGTGACACTTTTAGAGAATTGACCCTGTAGCGAGATCTGGTCAGCAGCAAGTGGCTAAATTCCAACGATTCAAAGGGAATTGCAATTCCCGGTGTAGAATTTCGACCAGAGACAAGAGGATGTCGCCAATGTCTTCACCGGGTGGTGATGTTGTTTTCGGGGAGTCTTCTGGGCAATTTCTCTGAACATGGTGTCTCGTTCTTGGAAAGAGGAACTCTGTGCCTTCTTAACATCGAAGCACTAGTCAGTGTATTCCTGGAGAGCATCCAAATTGTCCTCGCTGGCCTTCAGAGTGTTGGAAATGATTATGCAGATGTGTTATCTGTCAATTGTTTGGTGTATTTTAAGCTTCAAAAATATGTGTTTAATTCTGAGCCACCATTCATTTTTTCCCCCACCATGTCTCTGCTTACTCTGGATGGCATTATATTGGGCTCCAGTAATACTTTGTGGAGTCTTCCTGTTTTTATCTTGGTAATTCTTGTTCACTGTGTCTTATGCTTAGTTTTACTTCAGCGACACAAGGACACGTACACATACACAGTGTTGCGGAGTTGGAGATGTTTCATTTAGAGCTTTCTTTAGTGAGATTACTGGTGCAGCTTTTCTGCTATCCAACTCCTGGGACGGCTTTCCCTCCTGTGCCACTGACTTCCTGATAAAGGGAGTGTCTGATTGTCCGATCACCACCAGCTGCCCTGCCAGCCTTTGAGTTTATCTTTTGTCTTCCAAGCCCTGCATTTGGGTCCAGATCCTGCCTGCCACACAATGGTACCATGACTGGTGTCCTCTGTTAAGAGTATTCAAGTACTAAGACTGAGCTTGAAATTAAAACAGTTTTCTGTGATCCAAGCTTTCCAATCTGTTAATGAACTTTGTTTTTCCAAACTAGCTGTGTTTTGTGTTCACAGCCTGGTGACTGTGAAAACGAGCTGGGTATCTTTGAGTCCAACATGAAAATTCAGGCTTTATTTTCTAAGCCAGTCTGTGTTAATTCTGAGTTTTGTTGTTAAAAACTGTTTTCTGCTCCTGAGCTGGCGAAATCAGACACTGTTTCTCTGTGTTGGGGTCTCGATAAAAACTGTACCTCAACTGGTATCTCCAGCGACCTCCAAGTGTACTTGGAGTATCCCGTTTGCTTGAGTTGGCTGCATGTCCTGCTCCAGCACCCTTGAGTATCTTGAGTATCCTGCATCCTCAGAGTGTCCCGAGTATCCAGAGCCCACCTTGCCAGAACCTGTGGTTTCAACACTGCCAGAGCACAAGGATTTGCGCCTCAATGACAGGCCATTTACCAAGATTCTGGAGGGGTTCTGCCTCCTCCATCATCACCACACTCCTTCCAAATCATCTGTTTCCTTGTCGCCGTCATCAGCTGCCAGCTAAGGCACGGTGCCCCATCACCTCTGCTGATGTCAGTCCCTAGCCAAGCCTCCAGAGGGTCTTCTTTGACATAGTTCCTGGTCTCCAGAGGTCCTGGACCAGAGGGTCTCTTATGATGCAGTTGCTCGACCATCAGATGAGTTCCACCTCAGCCTCTCCTCTCTGGTCTATCCTCCTGAGGGGTCCCATCTTTGGTGCTGGCCTCTTTCACACTGCCCGCCAGCCAAGCCTTCTGAGGGGGTCCATCTCTGCTGTTGCCAGTGTCCCGTCTGGCTTCCACTTTCACTGGCCTCCTAAGCATCCCCTTCACTCCTGGGGCACCCTGTGAGGATCCAGCTTCCTGTCAACCTCAGACTTCAGACGTTTTGTCAAGATAGTGTAGATAGTTTGTCTACTTTACTTGAAGAACTTCTGAAAGGGAAGACTTTGCTGAAAGGAAGTCTTCAGTAAGATCTCCGATCTGTGCCACACAAGTTGATGGCTGAAAAGTTTGCTACATGTTTCGTAGTAGACTGGAAGGTACGGGAATAGTTGACTCACCCTTTTAATCTTATTTGCCTTTCTGTTGTTTTGTATATATTCCTCTAGACTGTATATATTGCTTTTGTTGGCTATTTATTTTTGATGTCTTTTTAAAAAAATATTATTCTTGCACCGTTGGTGTGGAGCACCTATAATTTTGTTATACATGTACAGTCACATTAAAGGGCTATTCTATTCTATTCTATTCTATTCTATTCTATTCTATTCTATTCTATTCTTTGTTATCATTACCATTATTTTTTGTTCTTCTGATTTTTTTTAAAGATAAACACTGTGTGGATTTGTTGACTGTGTAGTAGGCCTCATGGGTGGGCAGGTAGGGATGGGAACATTCTTTGTACAACAACTTTCATATAGCCATTCTGAATACCTGGTCCATGCTTGAATTACTTATAAGCTTGCAATTCGTTATTACCAAACTATTTAAAAAGCCCCCTGAAAAGTATTTTGAAGAAGACATTTTGAAATGAAGAAATTTTATATTTCGAGAATATACTTTTTTTTTAAAAGTATATTATATATACAGATTAAATGTAGCAATTTTATGAATTTTACTGATGTAATCAAATGTTTTGGTGTACAACAATAGAATCAAATTAAACTGTTAATACACTTATACTTGTCATGTCATGAATATTATTGGGGTCTTTACTAAAACAAACAAACAAACAGTAATTTCATTCACATTACTTGTTAGTTTTCCTAAAAGTAATGCAGCATGTTACTGAATTTCTCACTGGAGAAAGTAGTGTACTTATTACATTACTTATTACATTACTTTCACGTTATTTTGTAAGATAACCTGCAGTGCATTATCACATAATAGACCTTTTTCACATTTTTTTTTTTATCGGAAGTTGCTCATAACAAGCAGCAGGACATCCTAATATGTAGTGATAAGTAGATAGTAGATTTCTTCTTTGCAGGTCAGAAGAAATGGCACCGTGTAAATATCAAAGTTTTGCAGCATGCCAGGCTGTTCTTGTTGTACACAAAAACAGCCCTACTTATCTTTTCATTCATTCCTGGTTGGGACAGCCGTTAAGAAGAAATAGATACAAGTGATCAGAAGACAGGAGGTGCTGAATTTGCACTTATGCAATAGACATAAATGCAATAAGCAAAGAAGATTATTTCAGTGGCTGCACAATCAGTTGTCAAAAAAGCAGTGTTGTCCCAAGCCTTTTCTCTTAAAAAAGTTCTACTCCACCACTGAAAAGCAGTCATTATATGAAATGACGAATAAACGTCAATCTGCGTCATCTTAGCCTGGTGAAGGTAGCGATATGGCTGCTACTGCTGTGAAGCTGGATCATGACTGCGTGATACACCCATCCGCTGGTAAGCTTTTGCCTCATGGATATTAGGTTGTTCAATGTGTATGGTAATGTTATATGTACTGTTAAATAATTTACTGTTAAATGCCTCTCAGCCCAAACAACAACTCATCTGTTACATAACTTGTTCACAAAATTCACGTAGCAGTATCTAGCAGTACGTTTGTAACTAGCCTGTTCGGAGTCTTCCATGTTAATTAGGTAATATGCATGCACTCACAGATTTTAATCAATCCACATACATATTTCAGTGACATTCACTTGTCAAGTATTGTAAATATGTTATCTTAGTAGTATTTTAGGATCTTTATCTTGCAATATAAAGTGCCTTGAAGCAACTGTTGGGATTTGGCGCTAGCTGAAAAAAAACAAACAAACCCAAACTGAATTGAAGTGAATTATCAGTTTCATCAGTTTACTGCATTGTAACAGCTGCTTTCTAGCTGTTGGGGATTCTGGGAGTGGAATCTGCAGGCATGTTGTTAACGAGATGTTTTGGTTATGATTGCTCTTCTGTGGTCTGTTCACAGGTAGTGGAAATATGCCAAGACTATTATTTTATTGTATTTAATTTCTTTATCTCCACAGGTGCGGATGAGGCTGGGAATCTAAGACCTGGAAACCAGGTTGGAAGACGTAGTTCTGCCATCTCCTGCCCTGTTCAGCCAATAGTATGCATCAGATGGACAAATAAAACTCTGCACTAAATTTCCATCCAAGTGTCTTTAGGATCTTTTGCATAATCTACTTCTCAACTAGTGTACTGGACCAAAACAAAGAAGGTAGGTGAGAAAGCCTGCCTGACCCTAACTCTTCCCCAAAGCATAACATGAACCGATGAGTTTCTGATATACTCCATGAAGGGTACTGCTGATATTAAGGAGCAACTCCTTGTTTACATGTTTAAACTGTGCATTGCCACAGTCAGGAGAAATACCATTACCTGGGCCAATTATCTTTGCATTGTGTTCATTCTCACTTCATATCTAGAGAAGCAGGGAAAAAGTCAAGCCCGCCATGTCCCTGAAATTCTAGGTGTGCCAATGTCAGGTTCATGTTGGACTGCACAGAGATCACCCTGGAGACAACCTCTTCCCTGACCTTACAGTGACGAGCATTCTTTAATTTACAAAAACAGGACAACATTGAAATGGCTGATTGTAGTGTCTTTAGCAAATAACCACATGGGAAAAGGTGAGAGGTTATAAAGGCAAGAGCTTAGTTCAATTTAGTGCAAAGTACAAATGCATGAGTGTGTTATAATAGTACAGGTCTAAGTTAGCCTTCAATTCAACAATAAATACTTCATCAAACTCTTTCCACAGTTAAGCTTGTTTCGGGTATCAGTGACAAGGTTGTGTCATACCAGTCCTATAATTGCCATTCTGGCCTGAACTCGCCAGTAGTGGTCAAGTAGAGGATCCAAATGCAAACTCTTGGAGACAAAGGCAGACTGACATAATATATACACAGGAGGGTGATTACGTGAGTGGAGTCAGCTGGGAGTTAGACAAAACGACAGATGGGAAGCAAACTGAACATAAAGCACACATGACAAGAGACTATCAAAATAAAACAGCAAACAGAAACACTGACAGACTAAGAAACATAAGCTTGACACAGACAACAGGTAAACAAAGAAAGAGATGACGGACTTGGAAGATACGAAATGACAAAATACAGAGGTCACTGTAAGAGGACAGGAGGGAGACACTAAAGCAGTGGTTCTTAAGCTGGGTTTGATCGAACCCTAGGGGTTCGGTGAGTCGGTCTCAGGGGTTCGGCAGAGCCTCCGCTGTGACATGCACGGCTCATTTTGCGCACCAGTAAAAAGCATGAATGTCTTGAATTTGAAAAAAATCATATTTTATTTTTCACTAAAGAGGGGTTCAGTGGCTGCATGAAACTGGTGGGGTTCAGTACCTCCAACTAGGGCTGGGCCATATTATACCGTTCACGGTAATACCGGTATAATGTTAGGCAACGATAGGAAAATGAAATATCGCGATAGAATGGGAGTAAAACGCGCATGCGCAGTGCCTTTGTTTTCATACGCACATGGCCGATTGTTGAGTGAAACAGATGAACCAGAATTGGTTTGTAAAAATGGTGCAACTTCAGTGATGTGGAACTGGTTTGGTGTTTGTCCGTCAGATACACAACAAAGCACATTTTTTTGCAGAACATGCAAGCGGCCGTTGTCATTGTCATATTTGTCGGACTAAGATGCTCTTAAATCTGGGAGTAATCTGGGTCCTAAACTCCGTATGCTTCAGGTCAAACAACACTGCAGCATCACTTAGAGTTAAAAACTGTCTAAATTCTTTCATCTTTAATAAAACGATCAGCATTGCTGCTTTACCAGGTGTAACTATAAAGTTTAACTTCCAGGCATCCATGAAAACAAAAGTTATTACATTTAACGGAGTTAGAAGTTAGCAGGAAGCTAGCGGAAGTTAGCTCGCTAGTTTCGCTAGTTACCTAAGCATGATATTGCATGTTCTGACGGAGAGATTTCTGAAAAAAATCAAACGTACAGCTCTGCTATCACTTCCAACATAAATGAAGACAGGAAACTAAACAGCAGTGACGTTTGTAGGGTTACTGAAGTTGGGCTAGCTGTTATATAATGATGTGCTACGTAATCGCTAGCGACACAGCTATGTTAGCATAACATAAACAGTGAAGCTGGAGGACGAACACTAACACTTTTCCACTTATAAAAGTTAACGTGAAAGTTCTTCATGGTTAGAGACAAATGCAATCGCATGGCAGGATACTGTAAACGGACCAAACTTCAGTCAGGAGAACAACTGAGATAATCCATCCACAATACGAGGTTAGTCATTAATATACTGCAACAACATGGGAATAGAGCAGCTGCCAGAGAATTCAACATTAATGAATCAATGGTACAGAAGTGGAGGAAGCAAGAAGAATGAGTTTAATAAAGTTTGATTTATCTGACTGCTTTGTTTCGCTTAATGTGCCTTATAATCCCGTGCACCTTATGGTGCGAAAAATACGTACTGCACACTGCAGTTTAATGTTGCAAAGCACCTCTTTTTAACTTCAGTGGATATTATACATGGTTATGCTCAGGATATGTCAGCCCATTTCTACTGGAAATGCCTTTTGGTTAAACTTTCAGCAAGGAATTTGCATTTGCACTGTTACATTTTTATAAAGCTTTAATGTACATAAAAACCAGCTTCTTGTTTAAGTGAAAATAAATGGAAGGTTGTCTTTTTGCGCTAGTAATGTTGTGGAGTTGTATTTTGTCTCGCATCAATTATATCGTCGGTTATATCGTTATCGCAAATTTTCAAATATATATCGTGATAAATATTTTTGGCCATATCGCCCTGCTCTACCTCCAACAAGGTTAAGAACCACTGCGCTAAAGGGAACTGATAAATGTAAGACATTTAAACTAGACATACATAATACACAGCGAAAACAATATGGAATAAGCATAACTCATAAACACAGGGAAACCAAGGTATAAAACTAAAACCAAGGAACATAAATAATTTTTTCAAAACTCAGAACAATAAAGAATTAACAAGGTTTAAAAGCTCTAAACACAAAGCAGTGGGTCAAAGACCCAGAACCATGACAGTAGTCCTTGTGTGAATGGCACAGAGTGGCATAGCCATTCTGTATGTTGACGTGAGCTTCCTGGACACGTCATGTTTTAAATACTGCTCTTCACCTCAACAAGCCCAAACAGAGGCGACTATAAAGGAATTTAACACGCTAAAGCTGGTGGGCCTGAATGTCACACCAGAAGGTCTGAATCAGAGCCCAGGGCAAAGACACTGAGCAAGTCTAATCAAACAAATTTATTCCCATTTTAAAAAATTAAACAATAAAACAAATGTTCTTTTAAAACTAAAATCCAACACAAACCCTCAATAAAATTGTCCTGAAAAACCCCTGGCCTGGCTAATCTCCATAGGAGCCCTCACCACCAATAGGGCTGCAGCCAGCGAATGACAAACAGTACTCACAGACACAGGTACAGGTTTACCTCTGCCCTGGTGTCGATCGTTGTTTCCCACTGCTCGATGGCCGTGCCGTGTTGGTGGACCCATCTTCACGCAAGCCTTTTCACCTGGTGATCAGGCAGCATGTCCTTCTCTCTCTCTCACCTGGCTTATACGTGCTCCTACTTTCTAGAGTCTGGGCCCTCATCCCTTTTTTGTGCTCGGACAGTTTTTTTAACAGGTCCTTTCAGCAGCTGATAGGCCACCTCAGGGCACACCCACACCTCAACAGGTGTTAACCAGTTTGTCCGTTGTCCACCCAGTCCACAGTGGATTAAAACACTACAAAACAAATATTAAAAATACAAATCATGCAAATAAAATCAAAACACACATCTCAGCAGCTGGGGTCTTTACTGCAGAATCCTGCTCCTCATACCCCTTGTGGCAACAGCATAGCTCCTGAAAATGACTGGAAGTCAGCCATGCTTTGCGTTGCCGTGCCCATACAAGACATACAGACTGCTGCCTGGTTCCCTTCTGAATTTCCCAGGACATTTGTAGTCAAACTTGAAGGGAGTAGAGAAGCATAAACAGATGTAAACTTGGGCAAAATGGACCTCTGAAAAAGTGCTGCATCAAAGAAAAGTCTAGGAACTGTGGAGCCATGTGGTACAGGATGAGGTCACTGGACATATGGATGGACAGTGGTACGTCATGGGGGAACCACGTGGGACAGTCCCAGGATGAGACAGAATCAGTTCCTTCTCAGACTGGCTTAATTTGGTTCCAGATACCATCATCTCAGGGTCAGAAATCTGTCCTAGAACAAAAGAGTGAAGACATATACAAGGCATATGTAGTTCATATTTAGTTACTGATCACACAGAGGGAATGTTCTAACACTTCACACACAATAGTGAAAATATTAGTGTTAAACATTACTAGTGGTTAGTCACAACCATATGAACCTCTTTAAACAATAATGAAGCTTATGATTAAGTTCAATAAGGAAGATCTGTAATCACTCATCTACCTGCTTTCCTGGGTGTTTGACTGCTTTTCGGTTTACACCTCTACTGCTTTCCCACACTGTCGATCTCAATACTGACATCATCACTCTGGTCCAATCATCAATCAAACTCGCTTTGCAAGGTTTAAATCTGGGCTCCGCTCATTCTCCCCTTCAAACACCTCAGCTAGAGCTCTATTCAAGCCTCTATCTTCTTCGTCTCAAACAACAGCGTTCTTGACTCCGGAGGGTCCTGTACTAAATCACTGCTGGGATTCCATCCATCTTCATCCATCTTCATCCGCTTTGTCCGGGGCCGGGTCGCGGGGGCAGCAGCCTAAGCAAAGAGGCCCAGACCTCCCTCTCCCCAGCCACCTCCTCCAGCTTATCCGGGGGAATACCAAGGCGTTCCCAGGCCAGCCGAGAGATATAATCTCTCCAGCGTGTCCTGGGTCTTCCCCGGGGCCTCCTCCCGGTGGGACATGCCTGGAACACCTCACCCAGGAGGCGCCCAGGGGGCATCCTTGTCAGATGCCCGAACCACCTCAGCTGGCTCCTTTCCATGTGGAGCAGCAGCTGCTCTACTCTGAGCCCCTCCCAGATGGCCGAACTTCTCACCCTATCTCTAAGGGAGAGGCCAGCAACCCTTCGGAGGAAGCTCATTTCTGCCGCTTGTATCCGCGATCTCGTTCTTTCGGTCACTACCCACAGCTCGTGGCCATAGGTGAGGGTAGGGACGTAGATCGACCGGTAAATTGAGAGCTTCGCTTTTACACTCAGCTCCCTCTTCACCACGACGGACCGGTGCAGCGTCCGCATTACTGCAGCTGCAGCCCCAATCCGTCTGTCGATCTTCGGCTCCCTTCTCCCATCACTCGCGAACAAGACCCCGAGATACTTGAACTCCTCCACTTGGGGCAGGAACTCATCCCCGACCCGGAGTGGGCACTCCACCCTTTTCCGGCTGAGAACCATGGCCTCAGATTTGGAGGGGCTGATCCTCATTCCCGCTGCTTCACACTTGGCTGCGAACCGTTCCAGTGCGAGCTGGAGGCCCTCACCCGATGAAGCCAACAGAACCACATCATCTGCAAAAATCAGAGATGAGATTCTGAGGCCACCAAAGCGAAAGCCCTCCGCCACTTGGCTGCGCCTAGAAATCCTGTCCATAAAAATTATGAACAGAACCGGAGACAAAGGGCAGCCCTGGCGAAGCCCATCACCCACCGGGAACGAGTCCGACTTATTGCCGGCAATGCGAACCAAGCTCTTGCAACGGTTGTATAGGGATCGAATGGCCCGTAGCAATGGGCCAGACACCCCATATTCCCGCAACACCTCCCACAGGACACCCCGAGGGACACGGTCGAATGCCTTCTCCAAGTCCACAAAACACATGTAGACTGGTTGGGCAAACTCCCATGCACCCTCAAGTATCCTGGAGAGGATAAAGAGCTGGTCCAGTGTTCCGCGACCAGGACGAAAACCGCATTGCTCCTCCTGTATCCGAGGTTCGACTAACGGACGAACTCTCCTTTCCAGCACCCTGGCATAGACTTTCCCAGGGTGGCTGAGGAGTGTGATCCCCCTGTAGTTGGAACACACCCTCCGGTCCCCTTTCTTGAAGATGGGGACCACCACCCCGGTCTGCCAGTCCACAGGTACTGCCCCTGATCTCCACGCAACATTGCAGAGGCGTGTCAACCAGGACAGCCCTACAACGTCCAGAGCCTTCAGGAACTCGGGGCGGACCTCATCAACACCAGGGGCTCTGCCACCAAGGAGTTGTTTAACTGCCTCAGTGACCTCGCCCCCGGAAATTGGCGGGTCATTCCCCTCATCCCCAGACTCTGCTTCCTCCTCGGAAGACGTGTCAGTGGGATTAAGGAGGTCCTCGAAGTATTCCTTCCACCGCCTGACAATTTTCTCAGTCGACGTCAGCAGCGCTCCGCCAGCACTATACACAGTGCAGGTAGAGCACCGCTTTCCCCTCCTGAGACGTCTGACGGTTTGCCAGAATCTCTTCGAGGCAGTCCGAAAGTCTTTTTCCATGGCCTCTCCGAACTCCTCCCACACCCGAGTTTTTGCTTCAGCCACTGCCCGAGCCGCATTCCGCTTGGCCTGTCGATACCTATCGGCTGCCTCCGGAGTCCCACAGGCTAACCAAGCCCGATAGGACTCCTTCTTCAGCCTGGTGGCTCCCTTCACCTCTGGTGTCCACCATTTGGTTCGGGGATTACCACCACGGCAGGCACCAACCACCTTGCGGCCGCAGCTCAATGCAGCAGCTTCGGCAATGGAGACGCTGAACATGGTCCATTCGGACTCAATGTCCCCAGTCTCCCTTGGAATGCTGTTGAAGCTCTGCCGGAGGTGTGCGTTGAAGATCTCGCGGACTGGGGCCTCTGCTAGACGTTCCCAGCACACCCTCACTACGCGTTTAGGTGCACCAGGTCTGTACAGCGTCCTCCCCCGCCACCTGATCCAACTCACCACCAGGTGGTGATCAGTTGACAGCTCAGCCCCTCTCTTTACCTGAGTGTCCAGAACATATGGTCGCAGGTCTGCTGATACGATTACAAAATCGATCATCGCCCTACGGCCTAGAGTGTCCTGGTGCCACGTGCACTTATGGACACTCTTATGTTCGAACAGGGTGTTCGTTATGGCCAAACTGTGATTAGCACAGAAGTCCAATAACAGAGCACCGCTCGGGTTCAGATCAGGGAGGCCGTTCCTCCCAATCACGCCCCTCCAGGTCTCGCCATCATTACCCACGTGAGCATTGAAGTCTCCCAGCAGGACAACAGAGTCTCCAGGTGGAGCACCCTCCAGCACCACCCCCCCCCCCCCCCCCCCCAGGGACTCTAAGAAGGCTGGGTACTCTGAACTGCCACTCGGCGCATAAGCGCAGATGACAGTCAGGACCCGTTCCCCGACCCTAAGGCGCAGGGAACAAACCCTCTTGTCCACCGGGAAAAACCCCAACGTACCGGCAGCAAGCCGAGGGGATATTAGAATACCCACCCCAGCCCGCCGCCTCTCACCAGGGGCAACTCCAGACTGAGACAGAGTCCAGCCCCTCTCCAGGAGACTGGTTCCAGAGCCCAAGCCATGTGTAGAGGTGAGCCCGACTATATCTAGCCGGTACCTCTCAACCTCACGCACTAACTCAGGCTCCTTCCCCACCAGAGAGGTGACATTCCATGTCCCTATTGCCAGTCTTGGCAGCCGGGGGTCAGTCCGCCAGGGCCTCCGCTCCTGGCCGCCACCCGGCACACAATGCACCCGACCCCTATGGCGCCTCCTGCGGGTGGTGGGCCTGCGGAAGGATGGGCCCATGTCTCCTCTTCGGGCTGTGCCCGGCCGGGCCCCATTGCTGGGATTCCGTCTAAATGAATTTCTCAATCTCAATAAATCACATTAAATTCTTCCAAGTGATCTTTCCTTTTACAGTGTAAACCTCAGACTGTTTTTGGCCACTGTTTGGTTTTTGCACCATAAACTCACCGACAGGTTCAGGATGGATTTTATTAAAAAGTGAAGAAAAAAGCAGGTAGTCTCCAATCCATTGTAGCTGTAGGTATGCATGTGTCCCTCAGTAATGCTGACATTCTAATTGTAAATTGTAACTATCATTGTTAGAATTTTACTCTGATATGTTTTAACCTTGCCAACCTGTGTTCTTAGTCAGTGTCATCTTTGTAAGCCACTTGTGCAAGGTGGAGGTGGTGAAACACATGGAACTGGGAATAATGTATGATCTGCTACAGGAGTGCAACTATGTGGTCGCGAAACCCGTTAATGGGTACACAGCTTCATGACATGTGACATCAAGGCAAGTAGTCTGAAGTTATTAAGGCCGGAAGGGATGGCTTTCTTTGGTGCCAGCACTAAACATGATGTCTTCCGTAGCATTGGTACCTTTTCCAGCAGCAGACTCGGGGGGGGGTTCAGTACTAAACCTATTGAAAACCTATTGTTGCATATTAAATACGCGATGCTTGACTGGGTTGCTATGACAATAACTATGTACATTAGGTGGTACTTAACTGTAATAGAAAACCAGTCGATCTAAGTCGAGTCGTGGTGAGCCGTGGTGAGTCGATCCGAGTAAGAACTAATAAAGAAGGGGCTATACAGAGGTGTTGACAGGACCAGGTTGTGATCTCATCTACCTAGTGGGGAGAAGGGTAGTGGCTCTGTATGGATCCTGCATGTTTACATACACAAGGTCCAGATATTCACTAGAGATGGACCGATCCGATATTACGTATCGGTATCGGTCCGATACTGACCTAAATTACTGGATCGGATATCGGAGAAAAATAAAAAATGTAATCCGATCCATTAAATATCACGAAAGCACCTCACAAAACTTGCAACACGCCGTAACTCACCTCAGAACGTATGCATCACGTGATAGAGCAGCTGTGGCATGCAGGACCTGTCGGTGGTCTGGATAGCATGTGGAGCTTCGCTAGCAACCTGGCATTTCATCTCCGACAAAGTTATCCCCGAGAGAAGTAAAGCAAGTGTGTAAGTCCATCTCTGAATGTTTGTAAAGCATTCCCACGTTAAGCTTAACAAGCGACTGCCTCTCGCTCTCCGGCTGCTACTTCAATCGTGAAACTGCTTAAATCAGCTGATCGGCTTTTCTGTCGCGAGTCTGTCTCTCGTTTGTTTTTGGTCCACTTTGCGCCAGAAAGAGCAAACCAGCGGCTGAACAACAGCAGCACGTTTAAGCTTGATAAGCTGTTGTTAGAATTTATTTAATATTAATTTCTACACCAGGATCTTTTTCTAAGTAGCTGACGGCTGGTAACTGTGCAGGGGCGGATCTAGCAAAGTTTAGCCAGGGGGGCCGATAGGGCATTAACTGGGAAAAGGGGGCACAAAGACATACTTTTCTTTCTTATTCTCATTTAAAATGTCTAGCTTTTAATAAATAATTATCTGACACCCAAAGTTTTAATTTGATGTAAAATGAATAGAAGTCAATTACTGTATATAGTGACTATTAAGTCTAATATATATACCCTAGTAAGCTATAGTACTTTTTCCTTTGGGAAGGTACCATCTGTGCAGTCTGCAATTTTGTTGAAGAAAGATGTTGAATCTATTTAATATTTCTTGAAAAATAATTGATTTCTGTGCATTTTTTTTCACACTGCATCAAATTAAGGTTGATTACGTCGATTAAGCATCATGAGGTGGCGCGTGAGGGGTGGTTCCCTATTTTTTATTTATTTAATTTTGTTGTTGCTGGGAGTTGGAACCCTATTAGTTAGGTTGCTTAATATTTACGCTAAGTACTCTTTAAAATACCAGAATAGGGAGGATGGTGTAGGTCTAAGTTTATTAGATTGATCAGTATTGCTGAACTATGAAATATTTTTTTTGTATACAGGTATAACAGAATAGCTTTAGTGTAGTTGTTGTTTTAAACTTGAGTATGAACTTGCAGACTTGCAAAATGCAGCAAGATATTTTAAAAAACAGTTTTGTTGATTAAAAAACACTATATCGGATTCATATCGGTATCGGCAGATATCCAAATTTATGATATCGGTATCGGTATCGGACATAAAAAAGTGGTATCGTGCCATCTCTAATATTCACTTATAATTATGACACATTAACAATTGTAGTTGCATGTCTTAGTGCTCCTGGTACACTGCACAACTTGGATCTCACGCTTATCTTAGTTGTAGCTATGTGGCAGCATAGCTAGAATCAAACAGCATTTATAAACTTTAAAAAAAAATTGCAATGCAACAATGTGATAGTGACTGGATGCTATAATTGTACTTCAGGCACACATTCAGCTGCCACCCCAGTACAGACTGCAGGGCTGTTTAAACTTAGGTAATGGAAACAACATCTTTATCTTTTTAGACAAAGCAGTGTGATCATGACTGGGTACACCTCGGCCACACTAGAGTCACTGTGGCTCCCTCTGACCGTTGTCAGCGGAGATCAAAGACACTACAAACTCCTGTACCTGCTGCTGTACTAGTCCACGAAGTGTTGTAATGAAACGTGCCAAAATAAATGACATAAAACGACTTCACGTCTGATGGACTTTTATTTTTACCATTCATAATGAAATAACAAGGTAGAGCATGTCCACAAGTGTCCCAGGAGGAAGGAAACTGAATTCCTCAGAAGGAAGGATATTTTGGGTCTTATATAAAACTCTGGGTCAGGACCGGGACAAAGTCTCTTTTACACTGCTGGAATTGCAGCCACTGGAAAACAGAGCACACATCACTATCTATCAGTCAATAAAAATTATTCACTGAAATCTGCCAACATACTAAAGTGCATAATATTTAGTGTTTAAACAAATCCAACTTAAAGTTTCAGAGCTGTTTGATCACTTTGAAATAAACAGCAACACAGAGAGTGCACTCAGCTGAAATGATTAACTTGAAATAAAATGCGTATTTTTTTTATTATTATTTTTTTAAATTGACATTTAGGAATCACTGTACCATACCATCAACTTCAACAATTTGTCACTACATGTATTTTTCTTTTTTCTGTATTTAAACAACTAAAATATCCATACAAAAGGAATGAAAGAAAGAAAGAAAGAAAGAAAGAAAGAAAGAAAGAAAGAAAGAAGCAAAGCAAAAAGCAAGTAGGGAGTGTGTTTTTGTTTCCATTAATATAACTAATATTTCCTCTAGTGTTCTAGTAGTTAACACCGTCAAAATCAAAAACTGGCCTGCGTTTTCTAATGTAGTCCATCCATTTCTTCCATCATGATACAAACAGGTCGCTCTTGTAGTTCACATCTGCTGTCATTTTCTCCATTCTGTAAATGTCCAGTGTGATGTTCATCCACGTGTTCATAGTTGGGCTCTCTGAAGAAAGCCATTTTTTGTGATGGCTTTTTTTCCTGCTGCCAGTAAAATATTAAACAAGTATTTATCGTTCTTTGTCCATCCTGCTGGCATAAGTCCAAAACATAGTTTTACTTTCCAAAAGTAAATATCTTCCAAATGTCTCGTGTATCGCTGCATGTATTCCCTTCCAATAAGTTTTAATAACATGACAGTCCCAGAAAATATGATAGTGATTTGCATTTGTATTTCCACAATTTCTCCAGCAAGCGGGAGGGTTGCCTTCATAGTGAGATTTTTGGTGAGGTGTAATAAAATATCTTATCAGGCATTTCCACCCAAATTCCCGCCAGCTCTGTGAGCTGCTACATTTCCATTGATATGCCCATATTGTTGTCCACTCTTCCTCCTTTATCTCTATTCCTCCCTTCATTTCCCATTTTGTTTTAATATATAAAGTCAAGTGTAATTTCATATTTGTCAATCCTTTATAGAGGTCACCTATAATACCTCTGTTTTTATTTGAACTGCCCTTTTAAATACGTCTAGCAGCTGTTTACTTAGTTCAGCCTTAGCTTTTATCTTTTTGTTCACAAAATGCCTCATCTGTAGACATCTATAAAAATCCTGTGTTTCTAATGAATATTTATCTTTCATTTGATCAAAACTAATTAGTCTGCCTTCCTCCATTACCATACATAAAGCTGTTAATCCTTTATTTGTCCAATCTTTGAATCTGGTGTCCAATTTATTTGGAGCGAAATGTGTGTCATATGCACACCACTTAAGAACTGCTATATCCTCTTCTAGTTTCTATTTTTTTATTACTGTTTCCCAAATTTTAAAAGTCAACTTGATCCATGGATTTTCAATAGTTTTTATTAAATTTTGCAAGCTTCTGTCTGCTATAATAGCTTATATGGGGATGGAGGTCAGATTCTCCTCAATAACTTTCCATTGAGCGTCATATGAAGGATTACATCAGCATATCATAGGCCTTAATTGTGCTGCCCAATAATAATCCCTAAGAGAAGGTAAGCCCCACCCCCCTTTTCCTTTGTTAAGTTGTAAGGTTTTGAATCTAATTCGGGGCCTTTTTCCTTGCCATATGTATCTTGACAAAGTTTTATCCCATTCATTAACCAGTAGCACTGCCAGGCTTCTACCTTTCTACCTTTAAAACCCGAGAGCAGCCAAATGGCTGGTAGGCTTTTAGCTAAGCTTTAGCTTCAGCCAAGTGGAAGCTAAATTGGCTAGTCATTCATATGTATATTAGGTTGTTACCTGGGAATTCTGGAGGGAGGGGAGTGGGGGTGTGTCAATGAGGGGGTGGGGGAGCTGCTAAAAGCTGTGAACTTCCTTTTGTGTTCGTCTGATGCATTCTCAATCATCCAGGGAAATAAATCTCCAAAAGTCACCAACTTGGAGTGTTTCAGTTTGCCATCTTAGGGAGAAATCAACACACATGGGTGTAGGTCCTTTGTTGCTGAGATTTATTGATAAAAACAGTACAAAAAACCAACCATTTGTACACATATTTACAAATGGCCTGCTGAGTGGTGCACGGAGCATGTTCATTGGTTCATGGACCTCCCTGAACTAATGGCATTTATTGCAATTGTCATCTTGCGGGGGGTTAACAGGGTTCCATCTCTAAATGACTGCTGGTCAGCAAACCTGGGAAACCCACAGATAATTGGAACTATGGCACGAAACCGCTTCCAAGACATCATGCAACACCTACGCTTTGATGACAAGTCCACCCGCAGTGATCGAGCAAAGACTGATAAGTTCGCTGCAATTTCCAGTGTGTGGGGATCATTTGTCACCAACTGCATCACGTGCTACAACCCTGGTCTACATATCACCGTTGATGAACAGCTTTTCCCATCAAAGACTCGGTGCTGTTTCCTGCAGTATATTGCAAGTAAACCTGACAAGTTTGGGATCAAGTTTTGGGTGGCTTGCGACCTAAAATCCAAGTACATTTGGAGGATGGTGGTTTTCCGTCTAAGAAGTTTTTGCGCAAGTGAAAGCGATGTGAAAAAATTGTCCGTGGTAACATTTCTGCCCTTGTCTAGGAATGGTTCCATCAGCCTCATTACTACATTTTCAGAAAGTCTCTCCCCAGTAGGACGATTGGGGTCCTTGCCAAGATATGGGAAGACATTGCAAATGTACTTGGATTTTAGGTCGCAAGCCACCCAAAACTTGATCCCAAACTTGTCAGGTTTACTTGCAATATACTGCAGGAAACAGCACCGAGTCTTTGATGGGAAAAGCTGTTCATCAACGGTGATATGTAGACCAGGGTTGTAGCACGTGATGCAGTTGGTGACAAATGATCCCCACACACTGGAAATTGCAGCGAACTTATCAGTCTTTGCTCGATCACTGCGGGTGGACTTGTCATCAAAGCGTAGGTGTTGCATGATGTCTTGGAAGCGGTTTCGTGCCATAGTTCCAATTATCTGTGGGTTTCCCAGGTTTGCTGACCAGCAGTCATTTAGAGATGGAACCCTGTTAACCCCCCGCAAGATGACAATTGCAATAAATGCCATTAGTTCAGGGAGGTCCATAAACCAATGAACATGCTCCGTGCACCACTCAGCAGGCCATTTGTAAATATGTGTACAAATGGTTGGTTTTTTGTACTGTTTTTATCAATAAATCTCAGCAACAGAGGACATACACCCATGTGTGTTGATTTCTCCCTAAGATGGCAAACTGAAACACTCCAAGTTGGTGACTTTTGGAGATTTATTTCCCTGGATGATTTAGAATGCATCAGACGAACACAAAAGGAAGTTCACAGCTTTTAGCAGCTCCCCCACCCCCTCATTGACACACTCCCCTCCCTCCAGAATTCCCAGGTAACAACCTAATATACATATGAATGACTAGCCAATTTAGCTTCCACTTGGCTGAAGCTAAAGCTTAGCTAAAAGCCATTTGGCTGCTCTCCGGGTTTTAAAGGTAGAAAAGCCAAATGGCTGCTCTCCGGGGATTTAATTAAATTGTTTCTGGTTAATTTCTGTTGGTAATGTTTGAAATAAATATAACAATTTAGGAAGTATATTAATTTTAATTGAATCTATTCTCGAATATAAACTTAAATATGGAATTAGATTCCATCTCGCTATATCTTCCTTAATTGTCTTTTGTATTGGTGAGTAATTTCGTTCTAATAGTTCTGCAAGATCCTTAGGTATTATGACTCCAAGATATTTAAAGCACTCTGTTTGCCATGCTAATTGGTACTTACTTTTAATTTCTTCTGATGGAATATAGTTGTACTTAAGCAATTGTGTTTAAGTTTTAAGTCAAATTCAGTAACCATGTGCTCCCCAGCCTCGTGTATGGGAGCCGCTCATACCACCCAGAGTCAGAACTACTCCACCGTCAAACCTATGGCACCCCACACCCACTTCAAGGCTATGCAGCAAGTCATCACCCAGGGAGCTCAAGACGGGGTGGAGCTTGGGGTGGACGAACACTAGGTAAGGATTTGGTTGTGCATTGTATAAATGCAAGTTTTAAATATTATATTCGAGTGAACTATACAGTGTTATTTCTATCATCATATGAACAAAACTGTAAATAGAAATAACCCACACAAAAAGAAATGTGAAATAAATGTCTGAACTGGAAAGGGAGGGGAAGTAATTATAGGATATTGTAGGAGGGAAGTGTGTATTGTAGGATCTTTACCTTATAATATAACATGCATTGAGGTGACCATTGTTGTGATTTTGCACTATATAAATAAAATTGAATTGAAAATTGAAATATATTGAACTGATATGCAAACCATAACGTACAAATGCAGAGTGGTTTATATAAATAAATCTTAGTATTTTATGGTATGTTACAGTTTTGATATGACTCCTATATTTTGACTACCATATTGGATTTATTGTTTTGATTCCGTCCATAGGGTATAGTGTTTTTTTTTCAGCACACAGATGGTAGGCACTAAGAAGGTAGACTACTAGACAGATTGGACTAGGACTATAAGGAACAAAGGAGTACAAATGTACATGCCAAACGGAAAAGGAGAAAAAAATCAAACTGTTTTCTTTCTTTGGAATAAAAAACAAAACTCAAGGGCAAAAGATGGAGATAGAGAAGTAGTATTATTTTCTAAAAGGTGAAGAAAAGCAGGCTATGTATGGAAATACAAATTCATAACCATATCTGTGTAATGCTTCTCAGTTTTATTTTACAACAGCTAAGCTCCATGGCCTATGTTGTATATCCCACAAAAATCAGTAATCAGTACACTGTTTTTGATATTTTTCGGTTTTAAATCTCGCTGCAATTAGCCGTAAATTGTATCTCACAAACACTGTATGCTTGTGTCACAAACACAAGAAATTCAAATCAGTTTGGGTGTTTAAATAGTCTCTGATAGGTTTGTAGCTTGAACCTATTCGCTGGAACGTTAAGGACAATCTGCTACGCAGCAAAAAGCAAGACCCAAGGCACCAAAGTTCTTTCTGTTACTCATACATGAGGGAGACCTGCCTGGAGCCAAGTGTCGTTCCACCACTTGACCTCTGTCAGACTCTCAGCCAGGCTCCCCATAGCACTCCTTTTATTGTGGTTACATGAATATGCATAGGGTCATTAACATATAACATCTTACATAGGTACACATGTGAACAAAGAATACTGTGTGTGTGTGTGTGTGATTTGTGTGAGGTCAAGATGTGACCCTGTGAAGACTCCCCAAAGCTGGTGCCAGGAGTCCAATGGGTCCATCTAAACAAAAGGCTCTTCTACTTAAAGAAATATACGTGTGTTTGCTATACCATAAATCAATAAAGAGAAGATAGGATCTCTCCCATGTTTCCAGGCTGTGGGTGTGCATTCTAGTATGGAATACACACCAAGGCTTTGTAGTCTGTTAAAGATCACACAGCCTACCACTACACAACTGATTATAAACCTCTAAGCATACATGGTTAAATATTTCTAAGCATAAATGACAATCAACAATACAAAACCTATCAGTCTCCTCCTTGTATTTTGGGCCTTGAGAAAGACAGTTTTCTGCAGAGTTCTCACATCTTCAAACATAGCATAATTGGTATGGCCCGGATCTGACCCACACAATGTGCTTACACATGGCCCACATACCGCAAAGAATGATGGTCCTTTGGTCGCCCAGATCTGGTCTGCCAGAGGTGGCCCACACATGAGCCAGCACAAGGCCAGTTGCAGAACAGTTTCAGCTCTGGCCCCAGATGTCAGCCTAATGTGTACCTTAATCAAGCCATGTAATAACAACATGTGCTGGAACATAATAGTGCAAAAGTAACATGACGAAACTCTGCTCAGACAGTGAATGGACTGATTCTTCTATAGCACTTTTCTACTCTCCCAGATTACTCAAAGTGCTCTATACAAAATGCCACATTCACCCAACCACACACTTTATCTAAACTGAGTGCTTCCTAACTTTATTCATAGTCTTGACTTGCAGACTGGAGGAGCCAGGGATCAAACCACTAACCTTCCGATCAGTAGGTGACCTGCTCTGCCTCCTGAGCTACAGCCACCCAGTGGTAAACATGAGTCAACCCTCACTAGGTTTTGGATAAAGTGTACACTCACAAACCTGTCAAACCTGCATTTGAAACATTGGCTACCGTAGCAGTATAGTATTGCAACAAGGCATTTGGGTCTTCTAACTAAAATGGGAAAATAGGAACATAAATAGTGCCATCATTGCCAGACCTGGCCCACATCTGGTTGACATACACCCTACCATGACATCAGTCAGTCAGAAGTGCCAGTGTGACGCCAGATCTGGGCCAGACCTGTTTTCTATAAGCCTTGGCCACATAAACCAAACCACAATCAAGACAGATGTGGCAAGCCATCACATAGACAGTGGCATCATTGCCAGGCCTGGCCCATATCTGGATGACATATGTCTTTACATGCCAGAAGTCAGCCAGCAGTGCCGACTTGACACCAGATCCGGGCCAGACCTGCTTTCTGTGTGGGTTTTTGTAAATACCATCAGTATTTTTATTTTTATTTTTTTATGCCAAAACCCAGTTTGCTCTTGTGCGATACGTTGGTAGCTCAAAGTCTGAAGATTTTCTAAACTGTTTATATCATCTATGATATCAAGTAACTGAGGTTTGTATTTTGTTGCAAGGTCTGTCAGGGCTGTTTGACTCCAGTCTCCATCATGCCAGCCCCTCAGGTCCCGACCCCTCTGTCATGAATCTGATTTCAGTTCTGGATTCACGGCCTCCACAGCCCTCACCCTCTGCTTCCTCCCTTCTCTCTCAGTTCCGCACATCCTCTTGGCAGACTGGTGAGTGTCAGCCTGTTGTAGGAACAACATTTAAAAAAAAAATAAAAACAAACTATTGTCAGTCCCAGTTCTTAAACTTAAAATAAAACGAAGTCAAATTTCAGTCCTAAAAGTATTTTCTCTGATTCTATAAGCAAAAAGTAAAATTTCTGTAGTCTCAAAATAAAAGTAAAACAAATGACAATTTTTCAAAAATGAACTTTTGAAAGAAGTTCATTTTTTCAATGACTTAGACTGACCAACACTTTCTATGTAATATTGTGTCCTGTAGCCATGCATACACCGGCCCCAACGGACCTCTTTATTTCAGGGGCACTTCCAGGTTCAAGCTCCTTTCCCTCCTCCTCAGCCCTTTCTGCATACCAGAATCCTAGCATTTTTTCTGGACGATCATTCACTCCCTCATTATCCCTGCAGGATACAACTACATTTAGCCGAACTTCTAACGGCTTGATATCCCCACATGATCCCTTGGTACATATCAAAAGATCCTCTCAGTCCAGCTTGGGCTTTGATCACTTGCTGTCTTCCCAGAGCACTGCCTTCCGGGGCTCCCAGGAATCTGCAACTCCCCAGACCCAAGACCCTTCCACTTCCTCCAATTGCCACCTGTCCCCTCCCCACTTTAATCTGTTGCCCTCTCAGCTTCATAACTCATCCTCTCAACTATATAATGCTTCGATGTCCTCATCGATGTCCTCATCGATGGCAGCCCTGCCACCTGCAGTTCTTCCTGAACCTCAGCCACTTCCACAGACAGCAATTTCCCGCCATGATAGTGTGATCAAGCATTACCCTCGCTCATCTTCAGCCCACACCACAACCCTACAATCACAATCCTATGCCAGCTCTGGTGGTTCATCTGGCTACCACCAGCTAGTCAGCCATTATCAGCATTCTGGTGTGTCCTGCAGTCCACTGGGGAAACTGAGCCTATCCTCTGACCCCAAGACCTCACCACAGATGGAATCCCAGATATATCAACCTGTCATCCAAACAGCCTATACCTCATCATTATCCAGCTCCTCAACTCCCTCCTCCTCTTCAGCTACTACTAAAGGTGCCAAAAGTTCCTGCTCCACAAGTAACTATTCGTCTTCTTCCTATACCCCACAAACTCCACCACCAACCTCCTCCACCACCTCCTTATCCTCTTCTAGCTCAAAGACCAGAACTATTTCTCTGTCTGCTCCCTCTCTTCAGCAACCCACACCTCAGTCAGCACTAGTACCACCTCTTCTCCCAGTGGTGTCATCATCCCTTGTACAACAAGCAGCAGCCAGTCAATATCTGTCCACCTATGGCTCTCAATCTGTGACCAAACCTAGCACGAGCTTGCCAAACCAGACCCCTCCCCAGAAACACATTCAGTCGTATTCCCCCAACCTGCCACCATCTACACACATGAATGTGCATTATGATGGCTTCAACTCACCCCATGTCCGGGATTTGAGCACTGGAGCAAGGAGCAGTGGGGGGAAAGACTTCATGGGTGTAGGCTCTGGTGAACGCTCCTTCTCTGCAGAGATAATTGCTCAAGACTCAAGTTTTGTCTCAACATCTCTCAGAAAACCACACACTCCATCCACTGAATATGGGAGTGGATCAGCTGGGAGTGGACCTGGTATTCACAGTGTAGTAGGCTCTGCGGTAACTGGGAACGGGGCTGCTGGTAATGAAGGCAGTAGCGCCTATCACCTGACTGAGTCTAGTACATCACCTTCAACCAATTCTACTATCAGTTATTCAGGATTGCACTCTCCTGTAGCTGCTCGACCTGTACAGTCCCCTGGAGGCTCAGGGGCAAATAAATACTTTTCTTCGATCCCAGCTCCTACTTTTATGTCCTCACCACAAGGTTTCCCTGATAACCGACAAGCTCGGAACCAGTTGTACCAGTCAACACCCCCGAACACCAAAACAGAGGCCACAAACATGCTGGGGGCTGAGGAATCCCAAGACGAAGGAAACAGTGAAGATTTCCTTATCCACCACTTACTACGTCCCCAAAGCTCAAATTCCCATTTTTCCCAACATCACCCACATTCTGAGCAACTGTCTCAACCAATCCTTCATGGGGAGAGCAAGGGAATGACACACGATCTTAACAAGACATCAGAAGAGCTCTACCAGCTTCAGAGTGTCATTTGTACCAATAACATTACCAGCAATTCTGGTCTTGGAATGGCAATTAATGATACAGTGAGCTTAGACAGACCATTAGAAATATCACAGAAGAAACAGCAGGCCAGGTCAGACACGATCATGTCAAAGTCAAATACTTCAGGGGTGCGAAGAATATCTGATTCTCATTCTCATGCCATCCACTCGCATCATCAGCAAAATGAGTTAATGGGTTCTGCGGTCCATTATGGAAGAGGTGATCCCTACATACAGCACCCAAACTCCCAGCATCCTCATAGCACTTCACATGTGTCCACACACTCTCAGCACTACACTCAGCACTCTCAAATCTCCCAGCACTCTCTGCACACTCAGCATACACATCACTCTCAACATTCTCAGCATAGTCATCGTAATTCCCTCCCACAAAGCCATTCTCATATAGAGATTAAGAAGCCTTCAGATGCAAATGACAATGCCTACTATGCACCAGATGTACAGCAAACTCGACAAAGCCATGTCTCTGTCACTCTGATGAATATGTCACCAGACCATCCCAAGCAAACTCACATGTTACAGTCTGTCCCTTCTCACACTATCCAAAACAAGCTGGATTCCCAACAAGCCCCACAGCAGCAACAGAAGCACCACCACCAACAGCAGCAACACCAGCAAGCTATGATGGGTTCAGTTAGAAGAGCAGGGTCTGCTGGGTTGGAATCCCATGTACAGAACCGGTCCTCACAGAGTCTAGATACCCACTACAGTGGAACCCATCCAACATATCAAACACGAGCCAGTCAGAGTTCAGTATCTCCACTACAGATGCTAGATCAATCACTTTCTCAGGCCAATGGTACAGACAGTGGAAAATCTCTGGACAGAAGTGGAGCTGATATGACTGTGACAGGACAGGAAAGAGATAGAGGAGACAGACATACACAACAGCACAGACTTAACACCCACCAGCATCCTCAACAAACAAAATCGGATCTTCATGACTTCCTTTCTGAACAAGATTTGGACTTATACACCCCTTCACACTTGAGCCATCTCAACCAACCTCAGACCCACCCCCACACCCATGCTCTGCAACACACTCAGCACACTCATCATCAACTGTCTGTTACCACTCAGATAACTCATTCACACTTGCAACAGATGACAATACATTTAGCAACACCCCAACAACAGCAATCCCAGGTCACAGATCCTGAAACACAACTCTCACACTCACAGTTAGAGCAGCTCAAACAGCATCAATTTGAGACAGTAAGCCAGACAGATAAAGTAGGACAGACTCAAGCTCAACTGCAGCAATGTGCACCTTTGACCTCAATCTGCTTTCCAGACTGTGTTTTTCCTGAGATGGAGGATCTGTTTTGTTCATCTGAATACAAATCAAGCTGTGCGGGGGCAGGACACAGTGCTCAAGAAAACCTCAGCCAGGGTCACGGACCGACACAAGAGGATATGGAGGCTTTAAAATCAGGAGATGCTGCAGAGGGCTATAATATGGTTGGTCATCAAAGCAATCAAGGATTTGGACAGTACTGCCAAAGACTTTCAAGAACAGGAAATGGTGATCTGCACTTAGACCATGACTGTCTGAAGACTCATGAGCTTCCTTCCACTGTGAATACTGACCAGCTTGGCCTCATCCAATCCCAAACTCCCATTATGGGATTGAATTCAGCAGTTCAAGAGGATAGCTTAGTCAACAAGATGATAGCAACTGTGGGAGTGGATGAAAATTCCAACAGCACTGGTGTAACCTCTCCTATCTTCTGTTCCTCTCGACCCAAAAAACTGCTGAGGACCAGCTCATTTCACTTGCTTAAACAGCGACGTGAGCCACAACCTCAAACAAAGAAAAACTATGCGCAGGAGTATGAATTTTGGGATGACGAAGATAAAGCTGATGTTCCAGCAGATATTCGCCTTAACAATCGCCGGCTTCCTGACTTGCTGCCTGACTTGGTGTCCAGTTGTAGAAAACCTGGTGGGGTTTCTGGAATAAGTGGACTAAGCCCACAAATAGGTGATATGGCCTTTTGCCACCCCTCCAGCTACTCTTCTCTTGGACACCCTTCGCAACCCCCCCCTCACGATGGTCCTAAGAAAAGGGGCAGGAAACCAACTAAACCAAAACGTGAAGGACCTCCTCGGCCACGAGGTCGCCCACGTATACGTCCTCTTCCAGAACCTCCTTACTGTAGGTGCCTGATGGGCTCTGCGGCTGGAGAAAATAGGAGGGGGCGTAGCCGAGGTCGAGGGCGAGGCAGACGGGAAGAAGGAAAAGTGCAAATGCATCGGGATATGAACAAAACACAAACCCTTTCATATAATCACCAGCAACAGTACCAACAGCAACAGTGCAGCCAACATCATCAACAGCAACATCACAGGCAGCAGGCGGATCTCCATCAGCAGCTCCAACAACATCACCACCATCACCAGCAAGAACATGTTTCCTGTCCCCACCCTCAACTGCATCATCAGCAACAACAGCATACATCTCACCAGCCACAGCAAGATCCAGTCAGAACTTTTAAGGTAATGCAGAAAATCTGGTATGTAAATCTGGAATCATGATCCTAAGCAGGGTAAAACCTGCCTTAGCTTGGATTCTTCTTAATAACCTATCTTTTTCTCAGATCAAACTGCCCCTTGCCACTATGTCTCCACCAGAGTCCTTGTTGAGGACAGACTCGCTATCCAGCAGTGAGCCTGTTCTCTCTGAGGGATCGGTGGGGTCGGCACCATCTCTGGGCTTGAGTCCTGGTCCCACTACCACTGTTGACTACAACAGAAATGAGGGGAATCAGACAAAAGACGAGATGATGATACATCAGCAGAGAGCTAAGGAGGTAAAGAAAACTAAGAAGAAAAGAGGCTTCTCATAAAAGCTGCAATAGAAATGTCTGATAAAAGTGTATTTTATCTGCTACACTATAACATTTTGGAAACAGATGTCTAAAGGTGTCATTCTGCAAATTTGAATGGAAGTTCGCAGTGCGAGGCAGGCCGGAGGTGAACGTTTTCTCCCCTGAGTCAGATTATATTTTAAGAACGGGGGGACTTTTTTTTTATGGGAAAGCCAGATGACTAATTCTGTAAACAAAAGAAATTACTGTTTAAGTGAAAACATAATTATCTGAAGAGTGGATTTTGTTTTAGTGAACAAGAAAATAGTTTAAAAAAAAGAGCTCAGAGACATAGGGAGAATAAAATCTGCCATCCTCTGCTTTAAAAAAATAATCACATAACCAGTATGAACCTTTTGTGATTTTTTTGTCGTTTAATTGGTCCATAAATACTTACTGATAGGTTTAGTAGAATAAGCAGGTAACAATATTTTTAAAGAAATGAAGTAGTGGGTAACTTTGAGGTGTTTTACAGAAATGAGACATTCATAACACTGTAAGTAATTTTAATTAGTGTCTAACTTTCTCCATCTTACACTGTAAATATGCTGTATTTGTAGATACAAACGACCTTATGTGTGTACATTTTTATATATCAATTTGTTATTGAGTCATTTAATGTTTTCACAGCTTTATTTAATATTCATTTTCTTTGTGTGCTGACGGCTGTTTGACTATTCCACTATCCTTTTATAATACAACATATATGTTTTATATATAAAAATGTGATGAAGGCCTTTGCCTGTCTAATGAGAGACAGAGAGAGTGAGAACAATAGAGCAAAATTAATTTTTTAAATAAATATTGTTCAACTTCAACTTTCAAAAGCACCATAAGAAAACTACAAAAACCGAACGTTTGTGAATGAAGAAAGACTTCAATAGAAGAATTTTTTTATTTAAATAAAAAAACAAAACTGATTAACATAATAATAAACAGTACTTTTATTTATATTTCTCTTTATTTGTACATTTATGTTATTGTCTGCTTCTTTGCTTTTCTTTTTTATACCCATTCTTTTCTTCTTTGTTTCTTTTTGTCATGAAAATGAATCTGAGGGAGAAAATTCTCTGGCTCTTCTCAACAATGTTGCTCATTATTCTGCTAAAATGCATGGAAATCAAACACTACTTATAATTACTGACAGTATAATTTCTTTCTTCATTCATTGTCACGGTCTGGCTGGCAGACCGTGGGGATGTGGGGAAAGGAGGACCCAAAACGCAGACTCTGCGATGCAAACAGTGCTCTTTATTCACAGTGAAAAACTGTAAACACAATAACTCCCCGTTGCTCCCTTGAACCCCGTGTGCGTGCTTCCCTCCGACGTCTGTGCTCGTGCTCGTGCTCCCCGCTGTTGTGTTTCCGCACACCCCGTGCGTGCTGCCTTTCTGGACCACTCTTCCTCCTGCAGGGAAACCATAGAGGCAGCCGTCAACACTAACCCTCGGCGGGCATATACGAACAACACAGACATATGCTGACACACTAACTTGGTACGATAACTCAATGATCCCGCGCCGGTGGGAGCTCCAACACTCTCCTAAGTAGCTCCCCCGACGAGCCCTGATCACCAACAGGTGTGGCAGGAACTTCAGGTGTGGCCAGTCCATCGCAGGGCCACACCTATCAGGCCTGCAGGTGGCTGTGCTCCATCCTCCAGCCACACCCGCAGACATACACACGTATACACCCACACCCTGCCTATACATACGAGTGGGACACAGACTAACACAGCATTGTGGAGAAAACACACATCACCAAATAATAATAATACTAACAACAATAACAACAGTCAAAACTGGTCACGGACCCCCGAGTCCTCCAGAGCCGGGTCCGTGACATTCATATAAAAACTGGAATTGTAACTCTTTATTCTAGTATGCCCATTAGTAAGTCTTTGCAGGTAAATTAAATGGCCTACATTAAAAATGTTTTTTTTAAAAACACATTAAAAACTACTTTAAGATGGGGGAATGAGACCTTCAGTTATGAGCCATGTTATAAAGTGAAGTTCAGAATAAACAATGAGCAGAAACAGATTTATCCTTGTAGTCATGTAATATCATTTGTGCTGAGGTTTCAGTGTTGTCTGTGAATGTGTGGGAGAAACAACTGTCACCATGAGTGGAAGCTGACTGATTTTACATGGCAGTTTCAACTTTGAGTTTCATGCTAGAGTGAAACGAAAGCTAGTTGCCATGGCAACGGGAAGATGCTCTGTATGTACAATCAATATTCTCAGTATAAGGGACGCCTGAAATCTCCCCCAAAATGAAAGTAATTGCACATTTAAGCAACACTCTTATTATTTAGTAAATGTTGTTAGCACTGCAAGTAAAAAAACAGACTAAGTGTTAAAGTGCCGACTTGGCGTCTGTAGGACTCCACCTTCAAAATGGGTGAAAGACAACGACGTTGCAGGACAGTACAGCAAAAACATTGCTGTTTTTCTCGTGTTTAATTTCCTGAGACAATAAGTATTGGTTCAATAACAATACTCATTATAGCTAAACTGGGTATCAAGTTTAACCTTTCTCTGTAATGGTTTGACCTATCCTTTGTTATATATTTATTTACCCTTGTCATTACGGTTTTAACTGTAAAACAGCTGGTGGTGGATGGTTGGAAGAAAGAAACTGACAATTCACTGAATCCTGAAGCCTGGACTGCTATGCAGAAACTCTCAAATTCAGTAAGTTCCTTTAGTCCATTGCATAAATGAGGAAAGCCAGGAGCTTCATATATAATTCATATGTCATCTATTCAAATTCAAGCCTCTGGAAGAAGCATTTCTTCATAAATCAGGTAGTTATAGGCATTTAGACAATACCTGTGAAATAATGTGGCACTGATCCCTGGTAGAGTCTGCAGTGGAACAAAAGAACAACAACATCAACTCTATTTTAATTTGTATAATTTGGAAAGAAAGTGGATGAGGCTGATTGACAGCCAGCTTTTTCTGGCTTACAAAACGAAGAGGAGAGCGATGCCTGCCACCAAGGCAGCTGTTGCCAGTTACTGCATTTTTCAGCACAAGACCTTAGTGCCATCTGCTGGCTGTTAAGCTGTACTACCAAGATCTGTATTTACTGCTAAAGTGGAAAACTCCTTCACAGCTCTTACAAACTTTATTATAATGGAAAAGTTAGATTGTTGTTTAGTCCACATGTAAAAAATTCAGCACAAAGGGTGTCTCTTTATTTGCTATGAGCTATATACGCAATACATGGACAAACGTATCGGGTCAATACAATGATTTGAATTCAGCTGTTGTCAGTTACCTGGCCAGTTTGTTTCAGTTGTGAAAGAATGAATTGTTCGAAAGAGTGCAGTGTGCTACAGTAATGGGATGCCACACCTGCAACAGCTTAGCTTGTAAAATGTTCTTCTAGATATTTGATAAGCATATGAAGTTGCAGAGTGGGTTCACTGTTTGCTGAAGGGCATATTGTGTAAAAGTCACTCACTGAGGCCTACGCAGCTCTGCCCATGAAAGTAAACTTTGACACAAAATACTCTGTTTTATGACATCATAGCAAACTTGGAGGGTTTGGACTTTATGGATCAAATTACAAATCTGTCATTTACCTTAAAATAAGATAAGATAACCTTTATTAGTCCCACACGTGGGAAATTTGTTGTGTCACAGCAGAAAGTGGACAGTGCAAAGTTACAGTAGCAAAAATTAAGAAAAATAATGGAATTGGATAAGATAATAAGAATAGGATACTATATACAACTGCATTAAACATTTTAAACAACTGCATTAAACACTATATACAACTGAATTAAATAGTAGGTTGTCAGAAAAAAGTAAAATTGCACTGTATTTCACATGTGTGGATGTGTGTGTTTGGTCATCTGCAAAGTCTTTGTTCTGGAGTCTGACAGCAGTGGGGAGCAAAGATCTGCAGAATCTCTCAAGTTGAAAATGCAGCCACTTAGGTGAACAACTGATGTGTATGGAGGGACACATCAGTGTCCAAAGTAGTGGTTTATGTGCAAGTATACCATCCACACTGACACAAATACAAGAAAACAGCCTTTGAATAGATGTCCACTGTAGTCTTTCTAAGTGAATGCTGGCAATTATTATGTCATAACACCATCAGTTATTAGCTTCTGCTTTTTTACAGATTGACGAGAAGGTCTTGGACTTCAAACCAAGCTTCATGGCCTCTTTTTTGGATTTTCTGAAGACAGGTAAAGTACAGCCAGCCCTTGAACCAAGACATGATGGAGGCAACCAAGAAACCTGTTCCTCTATGAGGGGAGGAATTAAATGCTTATCCTCACCATCTCCTCCCCTACCACCAACTTCTCCCCAGCAGCCTCCAGGACAGTTCAGCGATGGCAGCCCGGGTGAAGGGCCAGACCTAACCCTCAATAGCTGCCAAAGTCCCTGCAAACCTCTGGATGATGAACTGAAAAGAAACCTGGAGACTCTCCCCTCTTTCTCCTCTGATGAGGAGGATTCAGTAAATAAGAACCAGGACTTGCAGAAGAGCATCTCATCTGCAATCTCTGCCCTCTATGACACTCCACACTCACTGGCTGCTGCAGTGGCTTCTGCAGTAGTCAAAGCACAACCCATGCTTTCTCCACCCACGCCACAGGAGCCGTCGCTCAGCCCGCCTCTCAAGACCAATTCTCCCCTCATTCCTAGTATGGAGAGCATAAAAGATGGGGCACTTGCACACACTCAGCATAACACACAAAGTAAACAAAACACACGTGAGGAACAAAAAATGATTTCCACACTGTCGGACATGGAGGGGGTAGGATCTCAGCATGAAAGAGAAGAAGAAAACAGCAAGAAGGAGGAAGGCGAGGAGATGGCAAGCAAAGAAGAAAACATCAGGCATTCACACAATATGTTGCAGGGACCAGCGGAAAAGCAGGAGAGGGAGGATACAGCAACTGACACGCAGATTATGGAGGGCCATGATGGTATTTATATTTGTCCTCTTATTTCCTCTTTAACAGCTTCAGTTTGTAGTTACGTTCTGTGGTGCTCATCTGTGAGATGGCCTCCATTTAACACATGTGTAACTTCAGCTTGGTTGTAGATGTTAGTGTCTCGCTGTTAAAACATTGTCTCCACTGTCAAATTTCTAAAAATGTGTCGTGTCCAAATTCATGGGCTGCATCCTCCTGAGGCCGCATTTGTAGACCAATTATGTCACAAGGCCGTCCAAATTCATAGACTCTTCCAAATACAGCCGACTAATGTGTCCTCCTTTTCCCCGAATTTGAAGGATGGGTCGGGTGTGTCCTTCGTGGCCCACCATATCCCAGAATTCATAGCACTGCTCAGCCAATTCCAGTTTTCAACAATGGCGGCCGCTACTAAGTTTTAAAATTACTCTTATTATTCTTTCTGGGTCACAAAATAAACTTTAAAGATATTTTCAGGCGAGCATGTAGCCGTGTAAACTCCAAATATCTGCTCGGTTTATCAAGACATCACATATTTGCAAAAGTGCTCCGACGTTTTCGGAGACGTCTGCTACCCACCAGCTCGATAGCTGACCAGGAGGTCGAGGGTCACTACAGCTGCCGAGAATGGCACACTCCCTGCACATCATTTTCAGATCACCGCGGTCTTTCACTAATGAGGTTAAACGTAAGTCACTTATATAACCTAAAATGTTATTTTTTGGCTTTTTCGTGTTTTATTTGTTCCTGAGTAAATCCGTTTGGCTGAGACTAAAGTTATAGTTTTCACACAGCTGAATAAACGTCACACAGAAAACTGAAACAGAAGTGTGAGATGGTCGATAGTTTACTCCAGTGTCCTGTTATATTTTAGATAGCAAGGAGCAGACGGCTGAGCTTATTAAAGTCCACCGAGACAGCGGTGACGCTAATCTGAAGGCTTCCGGTCTACCCGACCTTCTGAGGACCCGGCCCACATAGACCGCGAAGGCCGGGTCCTCAGGAGGATGCAGCCCATGAATTTGGACACGACAAAATTCTCTAGATCCGGGGTCGGCAATCTTTCTGATAATGAGTGCCATTTAAAATTTCCTCAGAAGTCAGTGTGCCATATGATTGCATTAGCAATAAATGTAATAACGCTCTGTATTAACAGTTACACACTATATAGAACAACTTTATAGAATTATATTTGTTGACAGATGTTGGCAGCTGTCAGCGAATAGTTATCAGCTATTTTGAAACAAAGAAAAAGACACTTTTTATCCATAACAGCAAATGAACTGTACAACAGAAAATGTAAATGCTATTTATGGTCTCCTCACAACAATGATAAGAATAATAAACTGGGCCAATATGGCATGTTTGTTAATACAGAGACATATGTTAATGTGATCTCTGGTCTCCCACTCAGAGACACAGGTCTCCCAGTGTTCAGCATTCAGAGGCTACCTGAGGACTCATATGAGAGAATCTGCTCACACAGACATGTAGAGCCAAACACTGTCAATAAGGCCTCTGCAATGTTCTGAAGACAGTTAAACTTGTCAGGTAGTGACGTCCAGCAGGTGAACATGCAGCTCCATGAACACGCACAGCTGTGGATTCCAGCTGCTTCGATGTTATATGTATGATTTCTATACATTTTACATCAGATAAAAACTTTGGTTGTAAGATTTAGATAATTATTTAATAAAAGCGAGACATTTTAAATGAGAATAAGAAAGAAAAGTATTTCTTTGTGCCCCCTCTCCCTGTCAATGCCCTACCTGCCCCCCTGGCAACACTTTGCTAGACCCGCCCCTGCACAGTTACCAGCTGTCAGCTGCTTAGAAAAGGATCCTGGTGTTATTTGTCTCTCAGAAACAGTTCATAACTTCAACTCATTCATGTGACCTAAAAGGTAAACCTGTTTCTCCATCACCTGCTCAGCTCTGATGATTCAGTAAGGACATCTCCTGGTTTCATCCTCATGTTTCCCTCTCACCACATATCTAAACCGATATCATGACCAGCAGCTTTACAGCTGTGGCTCCAGCAAACATCAGCTGATACTAGAAATTAATATTAAATAAATTCTAACAACAGCTGATCAAGCTTAAACGTGCTGCTGTTGTTTAGTGCGACAACCGCTGGTTTCCTCTTTCTGGCGCAAAGTGGGCGATAAACAAACAAGAGAGACGATCAGCTGATCATTGATCAGTTTCATGATTGAAGTAGAAACAGGAGAGGGAGGGGGAGAGAATGAGAGAAGAAGAGGCAGCTGTGCAGCAAAGACACAGAATAACTCCAGCTTTGTGTCTTTTTCATTGTAGCTGAAGTCTGGGACAAACTGTTCCTTTTCACCTCAACACGAAACGCGTAATATTTTCTCTGAATACGAGACGATTCCGTCTTTTTACAGGACGGTTGGCAACTCTACTAACTAACCTTATTAATTAAATAAAGTTCACTATCAGTAACATCATAGCACCCACCCAGCTATATAGAAACTCCGTCATGCTAGCTAGCACGCAGTACGAGTTATTGTAACTGACTGTAAAAAGTCAGCACAACAAAAATAAACTCCACCTAAACTTGGTTTATATCTGAACCTGATAGACTGCAGGTCATAACTTCTTACCTGAAGTTCAGTTCACCTGACATCTTGGCCACCTCGGGTCTGTCCTCCTGCCTCCCCTTTCTCTCATCCACCTGCTGGCCTCCACCACTTGCTAATGTTACTGAATCTGAGGAAGTGAATCTGATATGGCAGCCTCGCTTCTGTCAGTCTGCCCCAGGGCAGCTGTGGCTACAACTGTAGCTGCTTCTACCAGTGTGTGAATGTGAGAGTGAATGAATAGTGGCATTTGTACAGTGCTTTGAGGGCCCCGAAAAGCGCTATATAAATGCAATCCATCATCATTATTATTATTATTGAGCACCGCCACAGCCACCACCAAACAACTGAGTTATTTTTACACACCGACCAGCATCTGGCCAATCCACCACCTTTCATTGTTTATGCCGTTACAAAGAAAAAAAAAAGTCACCGGGCCACCGAGCAAATGCCCGGTATGCCCGAAGTCTTTTCAAGTAATATTATAAACTCACCCTGTGCCTTTTCTTTCAGATTCACCATCAGGACGTGTGCCTGCTCCTGCACCTCCATCACCATTCATCTCCTCCTCACCGCTCACATACTCATCACCATCGCCTCTCCCTCCCCCGTCAATCTCTGTACCTTCTCCACCACCAGTCCAACAGAATGAGGAAGAAGTCAGTCTAAGTGATCTTTCTTCTGATCAGCATATGCAGCAATCCTCCTACCAGCAGGCTTCAACTGCAGCCACCTCCCCACCCCCCTCCACCTCGCCACCAGTCATCCCATCGTCACCGCTGTTCAACCTTCCCTTCGGCCAATCGACCCCGCCCCCATCCACCACACCTCCCCCATCATCCTCTGATCAGGATCAGGAACCTGAAGCTGGGTTGCCTTACTTTTCCACTTTATCCTCCTCACCCTCTTCATTGTCCTCTCACCCACCATCACCTCCAACGCCAGAGGAGGCCCCACAATCCCAGCGTCTTACCTCCCTTCACCTGGCAAAGAAGCAGGCTGATGCTGCCATCGCTGGGGAGAGTGAAGAAGAAGACAGTGAGAGTGGAGGTGAGGGAATCTTCCGTGAGCGGGATGAGTTTGTGGTGCGAACTGAGGACATTGGTACTCTTAAGGTGAGTCATGCCACAGGCCTCAGGAAGTATGTGTTCTGAATAGATAACTTACCAGCCATAATATATGCTGACTGTCTGTCTGTATCACTAGATGGCCTTGCAGACAGGCCGAGAGCCTCCACCTATCTGGAGGGTGCAAAAAGCTTTGCTCCAGAAATTCAGCCCAGAGATCAAAGATGGTCAAAGGCAGTTCTGTGCAACAAGTAACGTGAGTTTTTCAAAAAGACGTAGTTTATGTTTAAGGACATGAACTGTTGGTGGACAGCTCTGGGTTCAAAACAGTTCAACACAGACCTGGTATTGTTCCCAGAGCCAGTCTCTTTGATGCTTGACGTTTTTCTCTTCTCAGCCTATTAAAACGTAACATTAAAGCAGTTTTCTGTAGAATGGATCATTATATTCTTTGCAACATTAGAATTTTTACAAATATATCTCTTTATGACATATTAATTGTTGTCTGTTCTCTCAGTATTTGGGTTACTTTGGTGATGCCAAAGTGCACTATCAGCGTTTATATGTGAAGTTCTTGGAGAATGTCAACAAAAAAGATTACGTCAGAGTGTGTTCACGAAAGCCATGGCACAGAGCTGGCCTGACTCTGAGGTAAGGCGAGAGAAAGACACTGAGTGGAAAGTGTAACCAGAACTGGCCTGCATCAAGGTTACCCTGGATTACCAGGCCCAAACTCCCCCCTCCCATAAAACTTGTTGATGAACTCTCAACACACATAGACTGTACCACACAAAAACAATTCAGTGACTAATTTCAACATTTTAATTAATCTATGTTTCATGTGCCTGTGCTTAAGACAAACACCAATTAAGTTAGTGTCTCTCCTCATGTCTACTGACTGACAGACGCCAGCCTCTACCTAAACAGCTGCTGACCATTCACAATCAGAGCCAACCTCGAATAGATAGTCGACACAAGGAGAGACGGAATGAAAGAGAGCTAATGGAGCAGAGAGAAAGAGAAAGAAGAGAGAGAGAAACAAGGAAAAAAGTAGAAACGGAACATAAGGAAAGAGAAAGGAAGGAGGAGAGAGATCGCAAAGAACAAGAAGAAGAGAGGCACAAGAAAGAAAAAGATGGTGGAGAACAAAATGAGAGGGGTCACAGAGATGTGAAAATGGAAAGTGAGAGTGAAAGAAGGGAGAAGGAGAAAAAAGAAAGGGAACTTAAAGAGAGGCAGCAAAGGAAAAAGGAAAAACAGGATAGGGAGCAGAGGGAAAGGATGAACCAAGAGAGAGGATGGAAAGAAAAGGAAAGATCACTGAGAGAACAAAAAGAGAGGGAGAGGATAGAAAAGGAGAAACAGGAGAGAGAGAGAGAACAAAAACTTAGGGAGAGGGAATGGGGAGAGAGGCACAGAGACCAGAAGGACAGACAGCAGAGGGACATGGAGACTCATGGTGAGCCGAAAGAAAAGGAGAAAGCTCAGGAAAAAGAAAGAAAGGAGAACATGGAGCAAGTCAACAGAGATTATACAATGGCATCAAAAGAAGAGAAGAACCGAGGAGACATAAAGATGGCATTTCAGGGAAGAGCCAAGACTTCAAAGGACAAGGCTGAGCCTCCACCCAAGAAAAGGAAGAAATGGTTGAAGGCGGTGCTGTCCTCTTCATCTGAGTCCGACTACTCCTTACTCAGTGATGATGAAGGTCAGCTGTTCTTTGAGTGCATATGATGCACACATTTATTTTTAACCCATTGCCTTCAACCAACGATTACTGTGTCCAGGCCTCTGTGCAGCTGGTTTTGTGTTTTAGGGCCTGCACGGGGTGGAGTGAACAGTCGAGCCATGAGGGACATGTTCAGGAGCTATGTGGAGATGTTGGTCAGCACAGCACTTGACCCTGATATGATTCAAGCCCTAGAGGACACAGATGGTGAGCACTCAGTTCAAACTACACTGTAGTCTTAAGTCAGAGAAAAGCATTCTCCAAGAAAATGGAGAATGCATGCATGTCTGTCTGTATGATTCCAAGAATTTTTGTAATATGCAAAGAAAAACAGAATGCAGTATTTGGAAATTTCACATTTTTATTCAGCATTTCAACACAAATCAAATGTTTAAACTGAGCCATTTTAGTATTTGGTGAAATATATTAGCTCATTTTGCATTTGATGGCAAAAACAGTCGTTGAACTAAGTAGATGGAGTTGCTATATTATTGACAGAAGAACGTTGACCCATTCTCTTCGGTGTTGTCCACCCATCCACCCATCCATTCTCTTCCACTTATCCTTGTCAGGGTCGCGGGGGTGGGGTTGGGGTTGGAGCCTATCCCAGCTGTCTTAGGGCAAGAGGCGGGGTACACCTTGGACAGGTTGCCAGTCTGTTGCAGCGCTAACACATAGAGACAGACAACCATTCACACTCACATTTGCACCTATGGGCAATTTAGAGTTACCAATTAACCAATCCCCAATCAAATTAATTCAAATAAATCTTAAAGAGTACCTATAAGTTGTATGTGCAGAACAGTCCAAGGAAAACAATTAAAAGGGCAACTAAATCCAAGAGCCTGGAGAAACTACAGAAGGTGGAAAAAAAGCATAAAACACAGGGCTGACAATATGTGACAAAGACTAAGAGAAAGACAGCAACTATAAATATACAGAAGGGTGACTGGAGCAGAGATGAATCACCTGGGGAGCAGAGCTGCAACAAGACAGTGCACTCAAGACTAACTGATAAAACAGGAAGTAAGAAAGAATGGATACACTAACATGTGAAAACTTAACAAGGCATGGGGAACACAGGGCAGCATCACCCTGTAAAATCTAATTAGTTCCCAGAAATCAAAAAAACTATGCAAACTCGTTGCCTTAAAAACACTAAGTAAAGCTTACTTATGACTGTTAGGACCACTCATTCATTGCAAGTATGCAGTACTAAGAATAACTTGATGTTTCTGACTGTGCAGTACTAATTGTTTACCCACTGACAAACATTTCAAGTTCAACTAAATTAAATAACAATTTGTGGTAACTTAAAAAAAAATCACATTACAGGGCTCTAGACTAACTTTTTGCCACAGTTGCACTGGTGCGCCTAACTTTTTTTCTTAGGTGCACCAGCACAAAAGTTAGGCGCACCCAAATGTTTCAACAGCATCGCTTAAAACCAGTTTCACATGTGCACTTTTAAGGGGGCAAAATTGCTGTCCATACAGACAATATTCATTTGTAAATGATTAACTAACAATCTAACAAGACTAGAAAGGAGAAACTCAGTGCATCATGGGAATCCCCCGGCAGCCTATGTCTATTGCAGCATAACTAAGGGAGGATTCAGGGTCACCTGGTCCAGCCCTAACTATATGCTTTAGCAAAAAGGAAAGTTTGAAGCCTAATCTTAAAAGTAGAGATAGTGTCTGTCTCCTGAATCCAAACTGGAAGCTGGTTCCACAGAAGAGGGGCCTGAAAACTGAAGGCTCTGCCTCCCATTCTACTTTTAAATACTCTAGGAACAACAAGTAGGCCTGCAGAGCGAGAGCGAAGTGCTCTAATAGGGTGATATGGTACTACAAGGTCATTAAGATAAGATGGGGCCTGATTATTTAAGACCTTGTATGTGAGGAGCAAGATTTTGAATTCTGGATTTAACAGGAAGCCAAAACAGGAGAAATCTGCTCTCTCTTTCTAGTCCCTGTCAGGACTCTTGCTGCAGCATTTTGGATCAGCTGAAGGCTTTTCAGGGAGTTTTTAGGACTTCCTGATAATAATGAATTACAGTCGTCCAGCCTGGAAGTAATAAATGCATGAACTAGTTTTTCAGCGTCACTCTGAGACAGGATATTTCTAACTTTAGAGATGTTGCGCAAATGGAAGAACGCAGTCTTACATATTTGTTTAATATGTGCGTTGAAGGACATGTCCTGGTCAAAAATGACTCCAAGGTTCCTCACAGCGTTACTGGAGGCCAAGGTAATGCCATCCAGAGTAAGAATCTGCTTAGATACCATCAGGGGCGGATCTAGAGAAATTTTCTTAGGGTGGCATGAGGGTGGCAAAGAAATCAAATGGGGTGGCAAAATCGAAGCCTTTTTTTTTCCAAACACATATGCAGGTGGTTACATATGGTTAGAATAATTCAAATGCAGTAAGTATACACGTTTTTCATATAAATATAGTCTAGAACTTAATTATTGTCTGTAGCCCACATAATTACACACTTTAGTTACATAAAACATGTGAGTTTTGATGTTATGTACTGTATAGCCTGTATAATAAATAAATATTTAGCACAACAATTATAAAATCCAGAAAGCTACACAACATGGGGCGGTTCATTTACAAACACAAGTCTAACTTATGTTTCACACTGTTAGAAAACAATCACATTGTTACAGCTTAAATTACACAAAATGTCAGAAATCTGCACTGTCATGAACAAAAATTTAAACCTAATTTTTCATGATTTGTTGGATTAACCCTCTGAGGTCTGAAATACAACCGGCCACTTTTGACTCCTTTTGAGTTTACGTTTGTATTTCACCCTCAGATTGTTTCATTTTATTTTTTCCCCCGTTGCCTTGTTTGGTATCTTTTCAGCTCAACTGAATTTAGTTGTTTTTTCACTGACATACTGCATTAGTGTTACTGATCTGAAACCACACAAAGAACTTAAAATCCTACTAGTATTTTTTTACTGTAAAAAAAAAAAAAAAACAGTAAATTTTTATAACTTGAAATGCAAATATAAATTGTACATTTTGTAAACATAAACAACTATTTATCTAAAAATGCAGCCAATACACCTGCCGTTTCTTTCATTTTCTACAACCATTTAAACATATTACGAAAATTAAAATAAGAGAACAATCAGGTGTTGCAATAAGATGCCCTACAAATGATGTGTGCCAGTAAAAAAACAAGTTTGTCCACCAACAGACAGAAGAGCACAGGGACAAACCTGCAGGCCTGACAACAGCAGGTGTATCACTGGTTTTCTACTTAGTGACAGTGCTTACAAATGTGCCTCTGTGACATTCATTAGTGCCCTCACTGACACACAAAACAAAACGAATACACAACAGAACAACAACACAAAACACTAAGTAAACACTCCACACTAAACGTCACAAATCTCCCACATCTAAACTCTCTCTCTCTCACTCGCTCGCTCTCTCTCACTGCCGTTACCGTCCTTTTCCCTCTTCCTAAACAACCAAATCCTACGTGTTGACTGTTTTTTTTTAATTGGTCGACATGGTGCATTTTTCCACCGATAGGAAAGAGGTGGCTTTTTTTCTTTCTTTACTGTTTTCGCGCTGTCCTTAGAAAACGCTTAAAACACACCCACACAAAAACGTGACGACAGTATTTAGAAAAAAGTGTGGCTTATATATATGATCATAACTCTGGATTTACTGGCCTGTAATTAAAATTTAAAAACTTTGAAGTCTGAATTTTCAATGTGGCTGAAACAGAGACTCAGCGTGGCTGCAGCTTGTTGCTGTATCAGCTTACATCAGTCATGTGATTTGGAGGTGCAGCGTGTCTGTGGACCACAGAGGGTTAATAGCACTCACCTTCCTTCCATTTCCAGAGTGTAACATCCACCCACCTGTGTAAAAAGCGAAATTCCCATGGTGTTGTTCAGAATGTGCTCTGGCACAATCATAAGCATCGCTTGCTACTGAAAATAAGAAAAAAGCCGGTCCTGCTATGGGCTGAACCATTTGTTAATGGTGGAGGGGGAGACACTATCCAATATATTCAGTTTTAGTATTTATATTCACTGTTGACAGTAACTACGCTCAAACTCTTAATGCTATCTTATTTTAATAAACAACACTGTCATATGCAAAACTGGGGTGGCAAGGGATCATTTTAGGGTGGTACTTGCTACCCCATGCCACCCTTCTAGATCCGCCCCTGGATACCATATTTCTAAGATTTTCAGGGCCGAGTACAATAACCTCAGTTTGATCTGAGTTAAGAAGCAGAAAGTTAGCGGCCATCCAGGTCTTTATGTCTTTAAGACATTCCTGCACTTTAACTCATTGGTGTGTGTTATCTGGCTTCATGGACAGATAGAGCTGGGTGTCATCTGCATAGCAGTGAAAATGTATGCTATGTCTTCTAATGATGCTGCCTAAGGGAAGCATGTATAATGTAAACAGAATTGGTCCTAGCACTGAACCCTGTGGAACTCCATAATTAACCTCAGTGTGTGAAGAGGACTCTCCATTTCCATGCACAAACTGGAGTCTATTAGATAGATATGATACAAACCACTGCAGCACAGTACCTGTAATACCTACAGCATGTTCTAATCGCTCTAATAGGATATTATGGTCGACAGTATCGAACGCTGCACTGAGGTCTAGCAGGACAAGCACAGAGATGAGTCCACTGTCAGAGGCCATAAGAAGATCATTTGTAACCTTCACTAAAGCTGTTTCTGTGCTGTGATGAGCTCTGAAACCTGACTGAAACTCTTCAAATAAACCTCTGCAGATGATCTGTTAGCTGTTTGACAACTACTCTTTCAAGGATGTTTGATATAAAGGAAGGTTGGAGATTGGCCTATAATTAGCTAAGACTGCTGGGTCTAGAGATGCTTTTTGAGTAAAGGTTTAACTACAGCTAGCTTGAAGGCCTGTGGTACATAGCCGATCATTAGAGATAGGTTGATCATATTTAAGATCGAAGAATTAATTAATGGCAGGACTTCTTTGAGCAGTTTTGTAGGAATGGGGTCTAAAAGACATGTTGATGGTTTGGAGGAAGTAATTATTGAAGTTAACTCAGTTCAGTTCAGTTCAGTTCAGTTCATTTTTATTTCAAACATTTCAAACATGTGCCTTCACAATCATTACAAAATATCATTCCATTATTTGTTTGAAAAGGAGTAGGCTGAAGTATTTACTTATTTGTCCCTACCCCCTCAAGTTTTACCTCTCATTCATTAAATTTTTTTTTGTCTTAAATTAAACAAACAACATATGAAACATATGAAGTAAAACAAAACATAACATACATAAATCAAAAACAAGAAATTAGCAAGCCCCACCACAGTATAGTTTCTTTCATATGAAAAATACAGAATGTGTATATTTGCAGATACACAAGTTATGGAAAAACAACAAACCAAAACAAAACAAAAAAACAAAAAAGAACCGCAACACCATTACCAGCAACATTACCGTCCTGGGTTAACCCCGTTTTCTTCATTCTTATACTTATTTAAAATTAGGATTTTATATTTTACTTTAAACTGTTTTATGTTTTGACTGTCTTTTATTTCTTCTGTTAGACTGTTCCATAATTTAACTCCTGCAATTGAGATAGACATAGTTCTTAAAGTTGTTCTAGCACTTTGTATTTTTAAATTCCATTTCCCTCTTAAGTTATACCCACCTTCTCTTTCTATGAACAATTTACAGATTTCTTTGGGAAGCAATTTATTTCTTACTTTATACATTATTTGTGCTGTTTTAAGCTTCACCAAGTCTTGGAATTTAATAGCTTGCATTTTGACAAAGAGTGCATTTGTATGGTCCCTGTACCCTACATTATTTATTAATCTAATGGCCCTTTTCTGTATTATAGTTATTGTTTGTGTGTTACTTTTGTATGTGTTTCCCCAGACCTCTACACAGTAGCTCATATATGGCAGTAGTAAAGCACAGTATAAAATGTGCAGTGCTTTCTGATCCAACATATGCTTTGCTTTCCCCAGGACGGCAATGCCCCGTGCCAATTTCCCCCGAACATAAGTAATGTGTGGCTTCCAACAGAGCTTGTGGTCAATGATCACCCCAAGAAATTTTATTTCATTTACTCTTTCTAAATATACATTGTCAACACATATTTCTACTTGGATGTTTTTCTTTTGGTTTCCAAACAACATAAATTTGGTTTTATCTAGATTCAATGATAATTTATTTATATCAAACCACTTCTTTAATATCGTTAATTCCTGTGTGATCATCCCCAAAACCTGTGGCAACTCCACACCTGAACATCTGCAAATATTACAAACTTTAAAATCTCCGATACTCTGCAGATATCATTTAAGTACATAATAAACATTTTTGGACCCAGTACTGAACCTTGAGGTACTCCACAAGCTATATCCATCAAATTAGATTTATATTCATTTATTTTCGTTGTTCTCATGACAATGACAATAAAGTTTCTGATTCTGATTCTGATTCTGATTGTACATATTGTTGCCTATTCCCTACATAGCTTTTTAACCATTCCAAAACTCAGAAAGATCAATTGGAGAAAAAGAGTCTAACTTAACATCAATGGTACTAAGAGTAGCTGTAGATAATATTACATCTGTGGGATGATTACTGGTAATTTTTTTCTCTAATGATTAAAATGTTATTTGTGAAGAAGTTCATGAAGTCATTACTAGTTAACGTTAAAGGGATGGTTGGCTCAACAGAGCTCTGACTGTTTGTCAGCCTGGCTACAGAGCTGAAGAGAAACCTGGGGTTGTTCTTATTTTCTTCAATCAGTGATGAATAGTAAGATGTTCTGGCTTTGTGGAGGGCTTTCTTATAACGCAACAAACTATTTCTCCAGGCTAAATTGATGATCCTCTCCAGCTTACGAGTCATCTGCTTTCACAGGAGCTACAGTGTCCAGAGTCGTACGTAGTGAGGAGGTGAAATTATTAACAAGATAATTGACCTCTGTTGGAGTAGCGTTCAGATAGCTGCTCTGCTCTGTGTTGGTACAGGGCATTGAAGATGATAACAGTGGGTGGATTATATTCTTAAACTTAGTTACAGCGCTTTCAGAAAGACATCTACTGTGATAAAGTCTACTCTCCACCGCTGTGTAATCAATTATTGTAAATGTAAATGTTATCAGGAAATGATCAGACAGGAGAGGGTTTTCAGGAAACACTGTTAAATGTTCAGTTTCTATGCCATATGTTAAAACAAGATCTAGAGTGTGATTAAAGTGGTGGGTGGGTTCTTTTACATTTTGAGAGAAGCCAATTGAGTCTAATAACAGATTAAATGCCATGTTGAGGCTGTCATTTTTAGCATCTACATGGATGTTAAAATCACCCACAATAATTATTTTATCTGAGCTCAGAACTAAATCAGATAAAAAGTCTGAGAAATCAGACAGAAACTCTGTGTAAGGCCCAGGTGGACGATAGATGATAACAAGTAAGACTGGTTTCTGATTTTCACAGCTGGGGTGGACAAGGCTAAGCATCAGGCTTTCAAATGAATTAAAAGTCTGTCTGGGTCTTTGGTTAATTAATAGGCTGGTGTGAAAAATTGCTGCCACACCTCCCCCCCGGCCTGTGCTTCGAGGTTTCTGGTAGTTAGAATGACTCGGGGGTGTTGATTCATTTAAACTAACATAATCATCCTGCTGCAACCAGGTTTCTGTAAGGCAGAGTAAATCGATTTGTTGATCAATTATTAAGTCATGTTGTGGAGGTAAGCATATACGACACAGAGCTCTTAATTCTCACTCCTTCTTTATTCCTCTCCAACATCAACTGAACACATCGCGCCACAAAACACAGCAACACACACTTCCTCAACACTGGGTGTGAGTGGAGCCCTCTAGTGGTCCACCACACATGCCCTAACAACCAGCAGAACTAGTCCCTTTAAGCAAACGGCCTGAACGGCTGAACCGGGGGGGTGGGGAACTGGCTGAGGGAAACCCAGCCCGGGAGCAAGGCTGGCACTGGCGGTCAGAAAAAGCTGCAGACAACTCGGGCTCCATTGGTTGTGGGGCGCTCCTAGGGGAAAAGGCAGAATCCATCAGCCCGGTGGCAGGTGGGCGGCCGTGGAGAGGGGCCTGGGCCGGGACCACCTGATCATCTTGCAGAACATGTGCTGGCTTAAGTCTGTCAACAGAGACAACCTCCTGCCAAAGTCCAAAATGTCTCAGTTAAGAATTCCCCGAGGTCTTCGTTAACCGCGCTACGCAATCCCAGCAAAACCCAAGGAAGACGGTCGACCCAGTCGTCACCTGTTAAGGAAGCCGGAGTGTGGCCTTGAGTGACCGGTGAAACCGCTCGCACATCCCATTAGCTTGCGGGTGGAATGCTGTGTTTCGGTGGACCTTGACCCCCAGGCCGTCAGCCATGGCAGATCAGGAAGTGATACTCTACCGCAGAGCGAGACAATGCTAAACTTAATCATCATCTTGACCTCCTCTGACGACCTGTTTGCTGCTGCCTGCCACAGAAAGGCAGTGTTAGAGGGGACTCTTGAGCAGTGCATTTATCGCAGCATATATTGTGTTTTCTGGATACACTGCTGCTTTTTCAGCGCTCAGAGATTGATGGCTCTGTATCAGAGCTGGCTATGAATTTCTGACGGATCAGGCCTTAACTTAACAAAAAAGTTATCAATCGTTCTTTTCATCTTTTCTCATTACCCACAGCTACATCCATTCTGTCAGGCCTAGGCTACTCACTAGGGCTTGGTATCATCACTGATTTCTATAATCCATCTGATTCCGATTCACAAGGTCCCGGTTTGATTCAATTTTGCTTCTGATCATTTATCAGTACTTATACATGTGAGACTTTATCAGAGGTGTGAGCATCACAGCAGAGGCCTTTGTGTCAAAGTAACTGAGGATAAACAGAAAAACATGAAGCAGATTTTACTGGCTTGCCTTTTTGTAGCAGATAACCCTAAAAATATTCTGCAATTTTGCACAATTTTAAAAAGTATACATTTCTTCAGTATATTCTTGTCTGAGGTCATTTAAGCTAAAAAAAAAAGAAAAAAGAAAGACAGCAGCAGACTGTGCTGTAAACGACGGTAGACTGGTAGGGTAATAAGTGAATGAATAATGCAAAAATTGAGATTTGAGACGGGAAACTGTTCTTGAAGTACAGAGAGAGAGAGAGCTGTGCATGAAGTGTGATTTTTATTGTGGTGGAAGCAAAACAGCAAAAGTCGGAGGGAATTCCTGACGACATTTATCAAATGTGAATTGTAGTTTGGATCTTGTTTTGCTGCTGGTTCAGTGAATTTTGGTTGGAGAGAGATAAAACCTGCAGCTCAGAATCCAGCACAAAAAAAGGCGTAAACACAAACCACGGACCCGCCAACGCATCAGAATCAGTGAGCTGTCGGCTTTCAGCCCCGACGGCGTGTCCGTGTACGGGCCGTCGGGTGAGAAAGCCGACAGCTCACTGACTCTGATGCGTCAGGTCCGCTCTGTGTTTACGTCTTTGTGTGGAATCCGTTTACCTGCTCTCATTTACTGTTTGGTGGTTGTTGAAATAGTTTTTGAGCTTTACTGCTTTATTTAAGCTACCCACCTCTCTCTATCCACCTGCACTTTCAACAGGACCACAGCCAATCAGAGAGGTCCCGTTCCTGACTATCTCTGATTGGTTTAGATCACGATAGAGGCATAATGTGTGTCTGTTGTTGACCACATGGAGACTTTTCTTTTTTTACTCAAACAGTTGGTCGCACCGGTGTGACCTAGGGTTTTTTTTAGTCGCACCATTGAAAAATTTGGTCGCATTTGCGAACAAATTGGTCGCACTCTAGAGCCCTGCATTATGTTTTATCATATTTGACATCTCTAGTACAACACTTATATTAATATAACGCTGAATGCAAGTATGATTCAAAAGAATAATTAACATTTAACATCACTTCTTGTGATGGTGTTAAAATCAGCCCAACTTTTATTTTCAAATGTAAAAAGGTATATGAGCCAGCATGCTGGACACTGTTCTGCTGAACAACAAACAGTTATATTACCATCATTGTTATAATCTTACAATGAAACAAAGTCTCAGATTTAATTATTCTGAAACTAAGTTTAGGCCTACCACAACTTTGTTTTGAAAGTTACCTTACTGATATAATCAATATAAAATGTATTTATTGTCTGTAGTTTAAACAACACATTTGTTTTTCATTCCAACACAGGAGCTGGTATATTCTAATATTTTAAGGATGGCTTGTTTCCAGTCCAGGCATCACTGCCTGAATGACTATCATGGATCGAGGTGATCCAAATGTAGGTGCAGAAGAAAGTCTTTAACTTCCCTTCAGTACAGTGGCAGTGGATGTGGGTTGGAGATGCAATGAGCTTGAACCTGCAGGCGACCATCTTCACTGACAATCTTTGACGGAGGACTCATCTCTCCTGGTGTCCTGCAAGCAAACAAACATATTTTTTAGAACACCAACATATTTGCTTTCTTAAAACATTTTTTCTTCATTTACTATAGAATAGACCCCAATTTAGACAACCTCAGGCTCCGTCCCCACCGGAGAGCTGGCATTCAGTGTCCCACCTGTCAGTCTGGATAGCCGTGACCACCACCCCACACACATTAATGTTATGAAAGCATATTTTTAAAAAGGGCTCTGCAAACATGGCCAATAACTTTCATTCTGATGATCTGGAAAATAATTTGGGCACAAAACAAATTGCACTGTTCAAAAACTTGCAGACTTCACTATATACAGTGCAGACAGTGTGGTCCCTCTAAACTAAGTCTATGGGATATGATCTTTGAATAAATGCAGACCAAACTCTCAGTGTTTGTATTTACTTACACAGCATGTCTTGTAGAATTTACTGGGGTCGTCAGCAACAGCATAGTGCAGTCATATCTCAAGTCTAATAAGAGAAGACAGGAAAAGATCATGTTCTGTCTGGGGCATTCAGGGGGATTTTCAAGATGAATGAAAATGTCCGGCTTTTCCTACAGAGGACCCATATGTGTGACTCCATCCCTGAGCTGCTGCTTTGTGAGTTGTTGTTCTGTGCTCACAGACGGGAGAGACAGCATGCAGCAGTGCCTAGTGGTGTTTAAAAGATGCCAAAGCACAACTGCAGCTTTGCAGACAAACTGCAAAAAACTTTCCCTCGTACCGTCCCGGTACTGGTAATCTTTCTTATACAGATGAGGCCTTATTTCTGTACCATTATTTAATTCCAGAGGTTTTTATGTTATTTTTTTGCCCCTGTTGACTTGTAAAAGCCTATATCACATTTTTTAATTTCACCATTAAAAAAATATGGTCACCCTATCTTATCAAGTAGCTGCTCACGTTTCTGTTTCAAACAGTCAACAGAAAATTTCACAGAGAGCTTTTCATATAACATTTTTAAAGCTGTGGGGTTAATTTTTAAGTAACATGAGCCCAGAGGCAGCAGCAATGCTAGGCTAACACCAGTTAGCTAGCAAGTTCATAAACCTGGTGCTAAACTGAGAGAAGCCACAAAAACAGTTTGAATAAGAGTAAACATTTACTCACCAAGTCAGAGTATCACGTAAAGAATCACAGCAATGACAACAATGATCTCTTGAGCTGAAGCTTCTCCAGGTTTGCTCAACATATTCCAGAAAAAAAGCAGGCATCATGAACATGTGGACTGAGCTGTGTGAGGGACGACATGGCATTTTCAAACCATATCGTTTTATTCTTCCTCACTGAGAAGCAACATTTCCTGCTTACTTAGTTTTCCTAATTTAAGACAACTCAAATAAACTTAGTTTATCAGCTTTTTGAATAAAAAGTACTGGTAACTTACTTAACCTCCTAAGACCCGAACTCTTCCACAGCATGCTTTCTTTGCTATTTGGGCTGATTGGCACCTGATGAATGTAAAAACAAAGAATTACCAGATTTTTTTTTTTACCTAATTTTTGTTCCTGAGAAAAATGAGATTGACATATGAGGATATTTGTTTAAAATTTCGATAGAACAGTGGCAGTATAATGTCCTCGTAAGTGGATCAGGCCCTTGTAGAGCAAAATGTAGTATTTTGGTCTAGACAACCGAAAATGTGATGTCCACATATGTGGACGCAGGTCCTAGGAGTTTAAACTGAGTTCTAATAACAAATTGATAAAAATTGAGCTCAGTCTACTTGATATTTTTAATTAAACACAATATTATATTTTACAGTGCATAACTGAAATGAGGGATAGAGTAAAACAAACAATAACCCGTCATTGTCCTGGGTATTTTGAGTTTTTTGTGGGGTTTGGCTCCTTTTTTCAGAACTCTTGTGTTAAGCCTTTTTATTTGGTAATGTTAGTAGGTTGTTATTTTCCATTGTGATGTATTATTCTCTTTTTGTATTCTAAATTATCTTGTTTTGTGATTCCTTTCTGTCTCCCCATTATGTCCCATTTATGTCCCATTTATGTCCCCGTGTCTGTGTGGTCTCCTTTGTCCTTTCTCCATTTTCATCTGGTTTCCATGTTTAATTATGTCAAGTCAGTATATCTTAGTCCTAGTCCTAGTGTTAGTTACTTCCTGTTTTATTTTGATAGGCCTTCATCTCGTATGCATTATGTTCAGTTTTGTTTCCCTTAAATAGATGGAATGACTCTATTTAACCACGTCCTCAGACTGTCCGAGGTCTTGGTGGTTATGATAGGGATGAACTGCTGACCCATGCAAATGATTTCAAGAATTTTAAGACCTTTTAATAATTAAAGATAAAATGGTGCAAATAAGTTGCTAAGACAAAGACAGCATGCTCCATCTTTATTGTTATTTTTAGTGTACCCAGTATGGAAAACTACTAATTAAATTACTTGGCATCATTTCAAGAGTCTTTTGAAAATTGCAGTGACATGAATTAAAATGTAAGGTTTAAAAGTAAATGAGTGTTCTACTACTTTAACACATCAGATGAATTATACCTCCCGCCCATGAGGAAAATTGATAGTATGCTCAGTGAACAGAAGAAGAAGTTGTTGAGGAGAGTCAACATGAGTGCTCAGCACCAGGTAAAGCTTCATATTCTTCTGTTTTGGTTTTGTTTGGCACTTCTTAAATCACTTTGTTTCAGAGATTTGTTGAAGATGATTCCCCATAGTCTAAGTGTTAAACCAGATACATTTTTGTTAACTGAAAACATTTCTTTGCAGAAATCTGATTCTTTGTGGCCTTAAGCTAAACGTGACCTTTGTCTCATGACGCCAATTTACTTTCATCATCCAGGAGGCTTTACATATATTCCCCAAAATGACAGCAGATCCTGTGGAATCTGGAGTTGTCAAAGTTCACCTTGGTGGGGAGGGCTACAACCGCAAGACTCTCAACCAAATCAAGAGGAGCATTCCTAAGCAGCAGGTGAGAAAAAGCTATGACGCTGCACATTTATGTAGTCAATACCCTGTGCCTGGTGTTACAAGCTGAAAGGCAATTTGTTGTTATCCAACAGCTGTCTAATCGCTCTGAAGGTTTTTCAAAGTTTTTCTTTTGACCTTGGCTGCTTTTTCACTAATTTTTAGTCCATTTTTAGAGGAAATATTTTTTTGGTTGTGGAACACTGACCTATGGATCATTCAAGTATAAAAAGGGATTTAAGCCAGTGGTTTGGGGGATCTTGTCAAAATTGACGAAATAATGAAACCATAAACCTACAGTCAGATTTTCATCCACCATACATTACCATCTGGAATGCAACTTATTGGCAACAGCTTTATTTTTCAGCATGACAGTGACTTCAACATTACTGAGGCAGTGTGTAATGGTCTTGAAAGAGACCTGAACAAAACGCAACCAACATCCAAAGAAGAACTTTGAAGGTCCTTCAAGAAGCCTGGAGAATCATTCCTGAAGACGACTTAAAAGAAATACAGGGTAGCTTGCCTGAGAGAGTTGTGTTGTGAGGCTGTGTTGAAGAATAAAGGTGGTCATAACCAAATATTTACAGACTGTCAAGCTCTTTAGAATTGTACAAACTCTGGTTTTACCTTATATAATGCATTTCCCATTTTCCTAACGATAAAGAAATAATGGACTCAAAACTTTTGCACACTACATGAGTACATCATCACACCAGTTAGTCTGAATCTTTTTAATAATTATTATGTGCAGGGCATATGTCAGAGGCAAGATTTAGAAAAATCCACACAGTTCAGTACAGTCAGTACAATTACAATCAGTAAAAGAAAAGCATATAACCTTTTGTAGACACTAAGGATATTTCTATTGACTTTTTCACAAACATTTTTTGTTAGTTTAAATCTATTTTAAAAATTATAGGTTTTATTTTTATTTTAACTAAATAAATAGTTTAACACGTTTAGGTTTAGTTTTTGTTAACTATAAAACCCTTCACCATCACCAGAGGGACCTTTTTTTAATTTTAATGAAAGAAACTGTTACATTTTTTGTAAAAAGGAAACATGAATCTTGTGTCCTGTCTTCCTCCCCTCACCCTCAGCTGGTAGCGGTAGCTCTCCCTCCCTGAGCCTGGTTTTGCCGGAGGTTTCTTTCTGCTAAAAGGGATTTTTCTTCCCACTGTCACCAAAGTGCTTGTCTACAGGAGTTCATACAATTGTTGGGGTTTTGTCTGTGGTATTATGGGCTGTTTACCTTACATTATAAAGCACCTTGAGTTTCACCTTGAGTTTTATTTCTTTGGTGCAATATAAATAAAACTGAATTGAATTGAATTAAACACAACATCACCTCAAGGGTTAAGAAACATCACAGTTTTGTTAAATACTTAGGTTACCTACTATGTGTACAACTTTCTTTAATTCAGTTCAGTTCAATTCAATTTTATTTATACAGCTCCAAATCAAAACAATAGTCGCCTCAAGGCGCTTTATATTGTACAGTAGACCCCAGAGGTGTGGACTCGAGTCACATGACTTGGACTCGAGTCAGACTCGAGTCATTAATTTTATGACTTTAGACTTGACTTGAAAAAATGTTCTAAGACTTGTGACTTGACTTGGACTTTTACACCAATGACTTGGGACTTGAATTGGACTTGAACCGGTTTACTTGAAAAGACTTGATATTTCACCCCAAATATAAAATTTAACATGCATATTATATAGAGATTGAAAATGTGACGTCATTCACGGGTAGAACCGCAAAGGATTCTGGGAACTCGTGGCAAGTGGTACTAGCGCACGCAGGCTTTCAATTAAAATCAGTTATACAGCGATAAAAAGAAACACAAAAATGTCAAGAAGCCGTTGTATTATTAACTGCAATAGCCGGTCGCATGACAGCCACAGGAAGCCGACGGGTAAAGAGATCGGTTGTTATCGGATTACGTCGTTGAAGAGAAATTGTTCGAGCCGTGTTTCCAAAGTAACAAAGACGCGACGGATGGTCTGGATTGCAGCCATTCAAAGATCAAATATAACGTCCCAGAACTCTCCAGCTCACAGGTTAGTCTGCTCCAAGCATTTACACAAAGGTCAGTGTCTTTTAGTACTTAATACGTCATTTTCATAACATAATTGGTGATATAGGTTACAAGCAAGTCTGGCGCTGAACAGAAATTGTCGCGCTATGCTCCTTTGTTTATTGTGCATAAATAGTGAATTGTCCTGACACAATATTGCGTTTCGCTTCTGTTATTATGGTACATTGACAAAAACATATACTTTTATTCACAGGATAAAACAGGTTTTTTGTATCACTAATTGCCCAGTACGATTACAGCATACAGTATTATTGTCACTGCTACATTTCTGTGATGCTACCAGAAATTATTTCCACTACTAATTAATTACCCTTGAGCTCAAAGGTCCTATTAATAAACGGTTAAGGAATGTGTATTTATGAGGACGATTTGTGAGACTGGTAAACTTATGATACGTACGATGGTCTTTCGTTCTACACGGTGCATTTCAAGGTCCTGCACCCATCCGTCGGTAAACTGTACCTGGGCTTGTTGCAGTGACCAGAAGTTACTAAACTTCATGAGTGTGTGCACTCACTCCAAGAACCGTATGATTATAAATATGCATATAAATATGCTAAGATGAGATAGCTGACTTCATCTAACTAGCAAATGTTTTCCAGGCTACGTTGGTGATTCAGTTTTTTTTAATATGTATGATATTTTTGTCATGCGATTTTAAAGCCGGTCCTACAACCGCATCCAAGAATAACATGCAGCTTATCTCAGAACTGTCGGTGAAAATTATTCTTGGAGCTAGGTTTAATTGAGCTGCATTCTAAAGAGGTGCAATTTCACAATTTGTGTATATTTTCTAAGTTCACTATTTTGTCATGTGTTGAGAAAAACACAGATTAAAAAATTACATGGTCTAATATTTACATTTAGCATAACTGCAACATTATTTTTTCGTTGTTTTTTTTTTAAAGACTCGAAAGGACTTGAAATTCAAAGTTTCAGACTTGTGACTTGACTCGGACTTTTACACCAGTGACTTGAGACTCGACTCTGACTTGCCTGACATTACTTGAGACTTGACTTGAGACTTGAGGATAAAGACTTGAGACTTACTTGAGACTTGCAAAACAATGACTTGGTCCCACCTCTGGTAGACCCTACAAGCATACATACAGAGAAAAACCCAACAATCATATGACCCCCTATGAGCAAGCACTTTGGCGACAGTGGGAAGGAAAAACTCCCTTTTAACAGGAAGAAACCTCCAGCAGAACCAGGCTCAGGGAGGGGCGGGGCCATCTGCTGTGATTGGTTGGGGTGAGAGAAGGAAGACAGGATAAAGACATGCTGTGGAAGAGAGACAGAGGTTAATAACAGATATGATTCAATGCAGAGAGGTCTGTTAACACATAGTGAGTGAGAAAGGTGACTGGAAGGGAAAAACCCAATGCATCATGGGAATCCCCCGGCAGCCTACGTCTATTGCAGCATAACTAAGGGAGGATTCAGGGTCACCTGGTCCAGCCCTAACTATATGCTTTAGCAAAAAGGAAAGTTTGAAGCCTAATCTTGAAAGTAGAGATAGTGTCTGTCTCCTGAATCCAAACTGGAAGCTGGTTCCACAGAAGAGGAGCCTGAAAACTGAAGGCTCTGCCTCCCATTCTACTTTTAAATACTCTAGGAACAACAAGTAGGCCTGCAGAGCGAGAGCGAAGTGCTCTAATAGGGTGATATGGTACTACAAGGTCATTAAGATAAGATGGGGCCTGATTATTTAAGACCTTGTATGTGAGGAGCAGGATTTTGAATCCTGGATTTAACAGGAAGCCAAAACAGGAGAAATCTGCTCTCTCTTTCTAGTCCCTGTCAGGACTCTTGCTGCAGCATTTTGGATTAACTGAAGGCTTTTCAGGGAGTTTTTAGGGAGTCAGGTACTTCTGATTAGAGACCTTAGTTTTCACAGGAGCTACAGTATCCAGAGTCGTACGTAGTGAGGAGGTGAAATTATTAACAAGATAATCGACCTCTGTTGGGGTAGCGTTCAGGTAGCTGCTCTGCTCTGTGTTGGTACAGGGCATTGAAGATGATAACAGTGGGTGGATTATATTCTTAAACTTAGTTACAGCGCTTTCAGAAAGACATCTACTGTGATAAAGTCTACTCTCCACCGCTGTGTAATCAATTATTGTAAATGTAAATGTTATCAGGAAATGATCAGACAGGAGAGGGTTTTCAGGAAACACTGTTAAATGTTCAGTTTCTATGCCATATGTTAAAACAAGATCTAGAGTGTGATTAAAGTGGTGGGTGGGTTCTTTTACATTTTGAGAGAAGCCAATTGAGTCTAATAATAATATCTAATAATAATCTTGTGTTGCTTTGATCATTAGTTGTACTTTTTCAAATAATACTGTAATTACTAAGATGAAAGACTTTAGTAGAAAGAAACTCAATTCTTTTTCTATCACCATTTTCAGGATATGAAACTTTCGATTGACATTTGCCGGATATACAGTCTGTATCATTCTCTTCACCACTACAAATATCACACCTTCCTGCATTGCAAGAAGGAGGTAAGGATTTTGCTGCACTTTTGCTATAATACCCAGTGTGTATTATATTAGGGATACAATAAATGATATAACATAAACCACCTATATGGCTGGTTTAACAAAGTTACTGAAGTTCCTGTTGGTCCCACGTGCACATGGGGATCGGGGCTTTCAGGCACCAAGCTCTCTTCCATTGTCTTTACACTGTCCAGACTCCGTTGACTCTTAAAAAGCAGCTGAAGACATTTCTATACAAACAAACGTTTATTTAATTTGATCATTGTGTTATATTATTATTTGTATTTCTGATTTGACTGTTGAGCACTTTGTGATCTTTATCTGTGAAAAGTGCTATATAAATAAATTTGACTTACTTACTAACCGCATAAATTTAAAAGCTCCCCAGTCCTTTGTAGCTTCTTTGGAACTACAGAGTGACAACACTGATGTATAAGTGTGAACACACACACTGTATAGACATTATCATTAGCCATGATACTGTAACATAACTGTTGTTTTCTGACTAGACAGACAATATAGAGCAGGCAGCGGAGGACCCTGGCCAGGAGGAGGTGGTGCAGCAGTGTATGGCGAACCAAGGCTGGCTTGAGAGCCTCTTCAGTTCTTTCATGGAACTGCTTACTCTTAGTGCAAAGACCTAAAGGACGATCACAACCTCTGCCTCCAAAAACAAACATCCACCTGCAGCATTAAGTAGGTGGAGGTGTTCAGAATGTGTGAAACAAAGCAATCAGAAACTGGACGCCAGAAATGCAACGAGAGTGGCCCCTATTTTTTTTTAAAGGGAAGGTTACCATTGTAAGTATTTGCTTTATTGCTGTGTCCAACTATTGTACCAATTTATGAAGGCTAGTGAACTATTGGAAAGCAATGGATTTCCCCAAAAGTCAATGAAAGATTATTTGATTAGAACTACAAAGCTGACTTTTGTCAGGACTTACACAGCATGGATATATATGTGCAAGCTGTCTTTTATGTAAGTATGTAAGTAAAATATGTATTTAATGTGGTTTGTATAATTTACACAAATCCATTTTTTAAATGTACTTTTCTCAGATGGAATTGTTTGCAGTTCACATTTTTGAAAAATGTTTTATAGGTGTAAAACCAAATGGCCCGTATGCAAAGCTAAGCTAAAACGAATGGTTTAGTGAGATGAAAGTGAGGTTTAAAAAGACAGTGTGAATGTCTTTTCTTTCTATCTGCATCAGAAAAAAGCAGGACGATAATATATTTAAAACCAAATCATGATGTTTCTGTTTGTTCTTCAGGAGATAATGAATGATTGGGATTAATTCCCTTAATGAAGAAGAATACAAAAAGAATGAAGTACTGCTTTCTTAAAGGAAGTATGAGTTAAAATGATGATAAACCCTTAATATCAGTATTTAATGTCATATTTTTTTTCTGTTTGCTGCTGAGTTTTCCTATAAGTTGAACTCTCTGAGGATATTCTTGCAGAGTCTGATTTGTAAATATTGTACAGCTACTTCATCCTCTAGTTTCCAGTGGCTCTTCAGTACATGCAATTGCTGTATTGGACATACTGCATTAAAACTCTGAAAATAACAAATGCCCCAATGAATCAATAGCCTTGAGCTGAAGTCTTTTCAAGAATGTTTGCATCATAGCTAAGTGGATTTTAGCTAATGCAAAGGCACTGCCCAAACGTTTGAATTGATGTATTTAAGTTTACTGTAGATAGCATCACTTTAAAACAACTGTTCAGTTGTGCTGTACAAGGCAGCAGTGTTCCTTCTTTTTCTGTAATTTAGCCTTTCTCTTTGTTGAGAGCTCTAACAACAGAATAGTTCATCCATCAGACATTCGAAAGCATGGGGTGGAGTACAGTTTATTTATCTTCCTCTCAGGAACTTTGTATCTCAAGCAGGAATCGTGTGATGCAAATCCAATTCAGCATAGAGTCCTAGTAAGGATTATTTTGTAATCTGTTTCTCTAAACATGATACACAAGGACATTAAACCTAAGCAGTCCACAATATGCAAATGAATACTGACAAAGCTCCAGGTCAGTGAGAGAAAAGGATATGGCAAACCTTTTTGGGAACACCGACCGAATCAAGCACTCATGGGAAGACCGAACTGTGGGGTGTAAGTGTGCAGTAGAGAGAGAATGACACAGTTCATCAGTGTGCTGTGTGGTTGTAGTGCTGTAAATCCAAAGCTTATAGAAATTAGGGGTGGGGCTAGGACAGAGAGAAGAGAAAGAAGATTAGCTGCTTCAAAGGTTTCTTCGGTGATAAGAAGCTGCCAGTGGTTGTGTGTCCTTCTCTTTATTACACCAGCAGGTGAGTGAAAGATGTCTGGGTTACTGTTGTAAAACTCAGAGGAAACTTCAGTGTCGTTCAGCACTTCATAGATACAACAACAACAACAAAAAAAATCCAGTATATGGTTATCGTGCAAATGTATTTATACAAGCACTGAATTTTTTATTAGATATTGTTCTGTCAAATTTGACATGTGCTTTAATGATTGTACTTTATCTCAGATCATATTTGAATGAAGTTAGTTCATTATCAAAGTTCATTAAAATACTTAGTTAAAACTTTTTATTTGAAACTTATTTTTGGTGATAAATTTCTGTCCTGTCTGATCGTCTTTTAGTTGTATTTGCATTTGGCTTTGATTTCATCCTGTTTTGTGCTGAGGCTTGAAGCATGGTTCCAGACATAGAGAGAATTATTGAGAGCATCGTCCGCAGAGACCAGGACAGCGTGCAGCTTCTGCTCAACAGCTACAACACACAGGTCACTATTCTCTGTTACAATTACTGTGTTGCTATAGAAGTATTTATTTATGCAACAATGGAAACAGTTTTTCTGTACCTTCGACACTGTAAGCTAAAAATTTTAAATATTACTTATCATCATATAATCATTACAGCACTTCAGCAAAAAAATCAGGTTTCTTCTTATTTAAAAGTGACTTTGCATTAATATATTAGACACAATTAATTAGCATTATAAATTGGACGTTGCACAAATTTAGAATCTGGTGGCTTCTAGCGGTTTTCCCAGAGACTGAGTCAGTGTTGATTGTCACAGCAGCTAGTTTTCTTGGCCTGGCTAGTCCAGAACCAGAGCTGACCCCTCTAGTTCCTGTCATGGTGCCCGTGTTGGTCTGAGTGGCCTCGCCAGCTCCGGTCTTTGAGCCAGAGCCAACACCTTAGTCCCTATTTTTGCTCTGCCTCCAGCAGGATCCACCTGTATGATGCTGCATTGCTGAAGGAATTCTGGTTCAATCATTCAACCTTTGACAAAAAACAGTTTTTCCAGTTGCTCTTTTAAGAGTGTATGTCATTATTAAAAATATGTATTATCTATATATATATCTATGTTGTGAACCTGCTATTCTCTGAAAAAAGAAAGAAAAAAATGAATATGAATGAATAAGAAATGATATGAAAAACGAGTATCCTTAAAATATTGTTTTTCTGAAATTAAATTGGCACTGCCATTATCAAATCGCAGTTTGACTGATGTTCCTATATTCTAGGACACTTTGTCAGTGCAAATCTGTGATCTGGCTTTTCTCCGTTTTCCTAACTGCTTGTGTTCTTTCATTTCTCCACAGTATGCAGAGTGCTTCTTTTTCAACACTGAGGCACAGGAGAGGCAAAAGGTCAGCTCTGTGTGCTTCTCTCCAGTAGTTTCATTCTTTTCGTCTATATTTCCTTTGCCATAGCCTTCAGCCACTCTCATGTCAGCACCCTGTCAGTTGTGTTTTGACTCTTAGCGTGATCTCTAAATGTATATTATAAAGCATGCTTATAGCAGTCACTGGAGTATTCTGATTCTTTGCTATTTGTTTTTAGAAAAGTTTTCCTATCTTCATAGCACATGATTTTCCAAGTGCTCAGTGATTATCCCAACCCACCAACAAACAGAGGCTCAGGAATACGTTAGATGATCTGGAATAGACAAAAAAAGTCTTCTTGGATTATTTCTGCTGATTTTCAGTTTGCTTGAATTTCTCTTGCTGCTTCTGTGAGGGGTTCTGCTGCCAAACTAAAAAACAAGAAAAGGGCAAAAAACCAGACTATTAACTGCTGGGAATTCTGGTCTGTTGTGTACCCTTTGACAAAGTTCCTCTTTATTATTTTCATTTTGTTTTTCATCCTCACGTTTTAGCAGCCCTCAATTTTTATGAACTGCAGTTAATAAAGGTAAAATTTGAACCTGAATGATTAACAGTCCCATCTCAAATGAATTTCTTTCCAGCTCATCTGTGCTGATTCTGCTGTCCTCCTCCACCTCAGTCTTCATCTGTTTCTAATGCTTAAATATCAATTCTACTTTTTACATGTATTTCTGTCACTGTTCATGGACTATCTGGCTGCAGCAGCAACAACTGGAAGAGGTTTGGGGCATTGATTTTTTTTAATTAGCAAACATGTACACTAGATAGAAAATTGATAGGATATGCATGTTGGTGTGATCTTAAAACTGGACGCAAACAAACTGATTTCTTTATCTAGATACAAGGAGTTTCTGACTTCCAAATTCCAATTAAAATATATTGGCCATTGCACTGTATGGTAGCCGATCATGGGGTTCCCTCTACATGCAGTATGCACAGTGCAAACCACCAACCAGGCATATACCTACTGATAATGATAGTTCAAAAGAAAGCACTTCATTTTTTAAAATCACCTTAAATCCAGCCTCCTTGCTTTCCCCCAAAGGCGTCCTGTATATCAGCTGGTGCCGACACTAACTGGCTCCTTTCAAACACACCCGATCAAGCTTAGAACAGCACTGTATTATACATCACTAGTATACTACTACCACACGAGTATATATCAACATACCTTTAACATTTATTAAAAAAATTATATTTTGACGTTTTGACAATATTGTTTTTAGGAACTCTTGTGCGAATAAAGCACCTTTAAAGTTAATTATAATTAGATAGAGAGACAGAGAGAGTGAGTGAGCGAGTGCTGACTCAGTATAACAGTAATCCAAAATAATACCAGTGTGTGCATGTGAGCTCCAAAAGCGATTGCTAATTATATTTAGAGCAGCATGTTCTCAAAGCTGCTTGAACACCTCATGACTAAGCATTAGCAGCGCTGACCTTCACTGTGCAGACATGCTAGAGCTACACAAACTATTCTTTTTCCTCTACACTCTCTGTACGCTGCGAATTAATGTCATCGAGATATTTGCTTAAATGATCTTGTAGTTTTCAGTGAAACCACTAAACTTACATACAACTACCACAATAAAAGGATGTGGTATTTGTCTTAAGTACTTCAGTGCTTTTTGGTATTATAACTTTAGTGTAGTACTGTAGTGCAAGTGCTGCAGGATATAAAGTGAAGAGGATGTAAATATCCAAATACAGCATGACTAAAAAAGTGGTCATGTGTACTTGTCTTTATTATCATGCAGCCATGTCATAATCATCACTCAGTCAGCACTGCTCCCTCAGCAGTGAATCTCAGATGAAGCCTGAATGAATGTTCAAACTATAAACATGCTGAGCTTCTTGTGTTGCATTAAACAGACTTTGCAGTGATTCGTGCTATCTCTCTCTCTCTTGGGTAATTAGTTCAGGAAGAAAAAATTCAGGGACTGTGCTCCTGCTTCCGACTCTGACATTGACTCAGATGATGAGAATGCAGAGCTTCTGCTCCGGCAGGTAGGCCAGTGATTATATACCCCTGTGTGTCTACTCTTATGGCTACATGTCCCTGTGTATGCTAACACAAGTCTGCCACACTCATCCCTGTATTTGCACATTTTGCATTCTTTGTCTTTTCTCCTTGCAGTTCATCATTCTAAACCTTCTTCACTGTAACATCTCCCCCCCGACTACTTTTTCAGGATCTGTCTGCAGCCCTGTTGTGCTTCATTGGTAGTCAGCTACAGCCGGCGGTTTTACGGGTTTGCCTGCATACACTGCGTATCCTGTCCCGTGACCGTAGGGCCCTGGGGCACATGGTCACTGATAGTGCCCTTCTCACATTAGCACACATGGGAGGCATCGCCATACCACAGACATGCCTACAGCAAGAAAATCAGGAAGCTGAAGGTGACGTGGGCAGATCATGCAGCACAACCCATATTAGAGCTGTGAGTAGTTGTGAGCAGGGTGCAGAAGCCGGCACTGCCCCGTCTGGGTGCTTTGTGGTTTCATTTTCTGTTCTTGCTGAAGGAGCTGTCTCTCCAGCCACACGTGGTTCAGTGAATCACTGCTATCAGCAGAAACATGATGGAGTGCATGTGGCGCTCTCCCGTGGCAAAAAAGACACCCAACAAGATAACAGTGAGGAACAAGAGGAGGATGGAGAGGTGTGCAGGAAGGAAGCCTTGAAAGTCTTGTGTAATGTCATCTACAACAGCCCCCGGGCACAGGAGAGAGCCAGTGCACTAAGGTGACATTTTTAAAAATGTGTCGACTTGGTCGTAAAGTTGCCTTCCAAGCTACAAGTTTCATTCTCTGCTAAGAAAACGATTGGCAATAAAGTCTCAATAAAAATGTCAAATGAAGGCAAACAAAAACATCAGAATGATACATTTGAGACATCTTACAGGATGCAATGTCAAAATACTCATATGAAAACCATTCTTGGCTGTCACTTATTTTCTCCTAAATCATTTACAATCTTTGCAACTATTTTTTCTAGTTATATTCAAATACTGTTTATTCTTTATATACAAGGATGTGACGCTAATCAGCTCAACTGCTTGCCTGAAAATGTGATTCCTATATTCATGAAAGGCTATTGCAAGGTTTGTGGGAGAGTCTGAAGGAGGAGATCTGGAGTAAAGTGCCACTCAGCTGCCACTTTTACAAGCTGAGGCTACTCTTCTTACTCACAGCCCTGAGACCTGAACTCAGGCTGCAGCTGCAACAGGTAAATGATTTCTAACCTATCAAGGATGGAATTACATGGTATCATTGCTTTCTAGCAATAAAAAAGGTGATCTTGAGAAACTAAATGCAGTCACACTTTCTTTATCCTGGGTGTGTATGGTATTCATTTATGAGCAACAAGCTATGAGTTGACAAAGGACATCTGTGACAGGCTTTTCATGTTGGACAATCTAAAGTGACCATGATTGCTTCAAACACATGAAGTCTCTCAAAATGTCCTTTGACATTGTTAGATATGATACTGTTATTTACAGGAGCCATTTAATATTCCAGTTATACTGAAAGTGGACCAAAACTTTAGCATTTTATTTAGAAATCATTTCACAATAGAGTGACAGAGCAGTGGATGTCAGCTGACTGTAGATTGTTGTCACATTAAAATCTTAGGAATAATAAAATTAAGATTTGATTAAGTATTTCTTCATCATAACTAAACCTACAAAGCCTATTAGACAAACAGACAGTCACACCACCTCCAAGCCCTTATAGGCCTTACAGTGGGGCAAAAAAGTATTTAGTCAGCCACCGATTGTGCAAGTTCCCCCACTTAAAATGATGACAGAGGTCAGTAATTTGCACCAGAGGTACACTTCAACTGTGAGAGACAGAATGTGAAAAAAAAATCCATGAATCCACATGGTAGGATTTGTAAAGAATTTATTCGTAAATCAGGGTGGAAAATAAGTATTTGGTCACCTCAAACAAGGAAAATCTCTGGCTCTCACAGACCTGTAACGTCTTCTGTAAGAAGCTTTTCTGTCCCCCACTCGTTACCTGTATGAATGGCACCTGTTTGAACTCATCATCTGTATAAAAGACACCTGTCCACAGCCTCAAACAGTCAGACTCCAAACTCCGCCATGGCCAAGACCAAAGAGCTTTCGAAGGACACCAGGAAAAGTATTGTAGACTTGCACCAGACTGGGAAGAGTGAATCTACAATAGGCAAGCAGCTCGGTGTGAAGAAATCAACTGTGGGAGCAATCATCAGAAAATGGAAGACATACAAGACCACTGATAATCTCCCTCGATCTGGGGCTCCACGCAAGATCTCATCCCGTGGGGTCAAAATGATCATGAGAACGGTGAGCAAAGATCCCAGAACCACACGGGGGGACCTGGTGAATGACCTGCAGAGAGCTGGGACCAAAGTAACAAAGGTCACCATCAGTAACACACTACAACGGCAGGGAATCAAATCCCGCAGTGCCAGACGTGTTCCGCTGCTGAAGCCAGTGCATGTCCAGGCCCGTCTGAAGTTTGCCAGAGAGCACATGGATGATACAGCAGAGGATTGGGAGAATGTCATGTGGTCAGTTGAAACCAAAGTAGAACTTTTTGGTATAAACTCAACTCGTCGTGTTTGGAGGAAGAAGAATACTGAGTTGCATCCCAAGAACACCATACCTACTGTGAAGCATGGGGGTGGAAACATCATGCTATGGGGCTGTTTTTCTGCCAAGGGGACAGGACGACTGATCCGTGTTAAGGACAGAATGAATGGGGCCATGTATCGTGAGATTTTGAGCCAAAACCTCCTTCCATCAGTGAGAACTTTGAAGATGAAACGAGGCTGGGTCTTCCAACATGACAATGATCCAAAACACACCGCCCGGGCAACAAAGGAGTGGCTCCGTAAGAAGCATTTGAAAGTCCTGGAGTGGCCTAGCCAGTCTCCAGACCTCAACCCCATAGAAAATCTGTGGCGGGAGTTGAAAGTCCGTGTTGCTCGGCGACAGCCCCAAAACATCACTGCTCTCGAGAAGATCTGCATGGAGGAATGGGCCGAAATACCAGCTACTGTGTGTGCAAACCTGGTAAAGACCTATAGTAAACGTTTGACCTCTGTTATTGCCAACAAAGGTTATGTTACAAAGTATTGAGTTGTATTTTTGTTATTGACCAAATACTTATTTTCCACCCTGATTTACGAATAAATTCTTTACAAATCCTACCATGTGGATTCATGGATTTTTTTTCACATTCTGTCTCTCACAGTTGAAGTGTACCTCTGGTGCAAATTACTGACCTCTGTCATCATTTTAGGTGGGGGAACTTGCACAATCGGTGGCTGACTAAATACTTTTTTGCCCCACTGTATATGCTGATCAGGACAAACATGCATGTTTTCTGGTCTCCTGAAATCAAGAGTGTCAAAGAACCGTGCTTCACATCTGCCTTAAAGCTCAGTGGTTTGTTTGTTCTTGTCAGGAGCGGGGAGTGTCACTGCTGACCAAAGCCTTGGAGCAGTGCCTGGCTGTGAGCTGGGGTGTGGAATATGAGGTGCTTACCGACAGTAAACAACCTCCCATTTCCATGGAGGTGTCCCAGAAGGTCATTGAGATCCTCAAGACACTCTTCAACATCACTCACATGTTCCACAGGCAGGAGCCTGATGAGGTGATTAGCTGGGGGATTCCTCCAATTTAGCTGGAGCTTAATAACTAAATCAAAGAAACTAACATCATATTGCTAACATCTGAATGTTTGTTCAGGTATTATCACTAAATTATTTTGTTTACAATACCGTGTCCACTTTAAGATAATCCTATATTTTTTTTCAGAGGTGACCAATGTCTAGGTTTTGTCTCTTAATGGGATTTTAAAAAATGTGTAATACATTATTATTGCTGCCATTTACGTTGCTGTTAGTTGATTTGCAAATCACTCAGAGCTTTAATTGAAAGCCATGCCAAAAAAATAAGTTGGGCAGGGGCACGTGTTGTATCCTTTTCTTTTGCCGTCACTGATAAATAAGCTTTGAACGTCCAGTAGCAGAGCTTCAGTTTGGTCAGGGAGGTAGACCAAGGCAACAGGCTGGAACTGAATCATATTTAACTGATCAGCAGTTCAACATAAGTTGAGCCCAGGCAGGACACGCCCCAAATCTCCAGCCTTGTTCCTCAGTCTGTCAACTCTGCCTCAACTCTGCCTTCCTGTAATGTATTCAGTAATCTTTCATTGAGCTTATTTATATATATTTCCGGAGTATTACACATCTACTCTTTGCAGTTGTTCTTGATCGATTTGTCCTCAGCAGGAATGTAATTCTCACCACTCTTTATACAAATTTTACAACAGTTCAGGCATTTTTCCTAATGCAGACTCATCTGTGCAAAGACAACCAAAAAAATCAAGATCTTTTTCACATATGTCAAAATGTGTAAAGTCAGTCAATCATTTCAACCTTGTGTAAAACTTTTTACCACCATTTCAGGACGTTGATACTGAGTTGCTTTTTCCTTTTATTAAAGCCTCACTGACTTTGAAAATAGTGCTAATGTGGGTTAAAAATTGTTCAGAAAAAAAGAAATGTGAAGGATTTATTTAAAACTTTACAAAATTGATGCTTGTGAAACTATATGGATCAGGAAACAGAGAAATATGCACAATCTGAGAATATAGTCAGAGTGTTCTGGTCCTTCAACACCTGACGCCGACCTTGTTAAGCCGGTATGGCTTCAGTTACATATCTCACACTGCAGTTTTAATGTGTTGTGAGATTTAAGTGAGAGGTGCATCAACACAGTGAAAATGTCTTTGGTAGTGAAGCGTGTGTGGAAATGTGTTACTGATTTGAGAACTGCATTTAGAGTGGTGAGAATTACGTTTCTGCTGTGTGATTTGTGCTTCAGCCATCGAAAAAACTTATAACAGGCTTTAGATAGAAATTTCTTGTCCTACGCTGAAGCCTGATGATGCCACTTTCACATTATCAGGGTTGTTTATTCAAAGTTCTTGCAGAGGCAACAAAAGCATACAGTGTGTTAACTATGGCAAGTAAACTCTGTTTAAGCCGTCTATATCTGACAAACAGAAAATACAAAGGTGTTGCTACTCTGCCTCTATGGTTCCCTTTGAAACTGTTGGCCTTTACAAATTCAATATACATTTTTCTTCTTGTTTATCACATAGACTAAACCTGTCTGAAATAAATAAAGTATATAAATATTAAGAGCAAATGTGAAAGTAAATTTGAGAATGTTCCCCAAACGATCTCACTGTAACTTTGGGCATTTTGACATCTGTGCCATTTAGCAGTAAGCCTTGCTGCTCTAGGTCTGTTACCCCTGGTTTAGTCATCAGAAGGGAAAATCAGAAAAAACATAAATCCTGCTAAAAACAAAACAAAATAAATATTTTCAGTCCTATATTATCTGTAAATCCAGTGGAAAAGGAAGATATGATAAAAGTATATTAACAAATTCATTGCAGGAAACATTTTTTTTCCAATTAAAAAACATTAGATTAGCACACAGAAAAAATGATGCACATGCTTCAGGTTCAGAGAGGAGGAGGTGTGACCAATGCCCAGTTGTTATAAACTTTGCATCTTATACATGTTTAACTGTTTTAGGAAGATGCTGCCCTGTATCGACACCTAGTGGCTGTGCTGCGCCATTGCCTGCTCCTGTCATGTGAAGGAGAAGACACATTAGAAGAACTCCAAGGGTCAGACTAGTATTTCTGAAGCTTTAGATGGTTTTGGCTAAAATAATAGATACTGGAGTGATTATTGATAACCTAGATGACATTCTTACAGTTGATCTAAAAAGTGTTATGACTTCTGTCCACAGGCACACGGTGAATGTCCTGTCAGCATTGCCACTGACATGTCTGGATGTCCTGGTGTCTGTCCAGGTGGACCAAGCATCCCATAAGTGCGAAGGGGTCAACATGGACTGTGTCCACAAATTGTTGCTCTTTATGAACCGACGGCTAAACAGGGCAAGTGAATATGTGGTGAAGGAAACACATGTTGTGACTGCATAGGTTAGTTTGACAACATGACTGATACGGATATCAGTGCTGGTATGTTTTGTCTGATGAGCTTTACAGATGAAAATGAAAAATCAGGATCAACTTTAAGATTTCCTGAAGTAACAAATAATTAAACCTTAACTAAACCATACCAGGAAAGCCTTCTTTTCTATAACCGAGGATTATAGAAACGATGGCTTACCAGAATTCTTATCATCTACTAAAACCTAAATACAGAATGGTTGAACCATTATGCAAAGTAGGTATTTTTCGTGATACACAAAATATCTACTTCACTGACTTTAAAATAAAATGATTCTGAAAAGCAGAAGCTTTATCTCCTTGTATTACACCTGCAAGGAATCTTTTGTTTGCCTACAACAGCTTGACAGTGAAGGATTTTCATTATTTCATCAGAATGATGTCATCCCTATAGCATGGTTATGGTTACAGTGGTTATTGACAGATTATATTGCTTATTTATTTAATAGATAATAAAAAGTAACTAACCGATCCAAATTGGATCTCTTACTTTACCAAATAAAGTAAGCGATGATGGCATTAACATATAACATGTTAATGCCATCATTTATAAAGTCTAAGTAAATAATTAAAGTATTTAAATGCAAATATATATATATATAGAATGACTAAGATATGACCTCAGTGCTTTTGAGTTTTATAAATACTCCTTTCATAGTGGGTGTCCAAATTCATGGGCCGCATCCTCCTGAGGCCGCATGTCACAGCGACACGACGAAGGCTGTCCAAAATTCGTAGACTCCTCCGAATGCAGCCGACTAATGTGCCCTCCTATTCCCCGAATTTGAAGGATGGGTCGGGTGTGTCCTTCGTGTCCCACCATATCCCAGAATTCATAGCGTGGCCCAGCCAATTCCGGTTTCCAACAATGGAGGCCACTACTAAGTTTTAATATTACTGTTATTAATCTTTCTGGGTCACAAAATAAACTTTAAAGATATTTTCAGGTGAGAAAGCAGCCGTGTAAACTTCAAATATCTGCTCGGTTTATCAAGATATCACATATTTGCAAAAGTGCTCCCACATTTTCGGAGACGTCTGTTACCCACCAGCTCGATAGCTAGCTGGGGTGAGAACAGCGAACTCCCTGCACATCGTTTTAAAAGCCCCCCTGGTCTTTCGCTACTCAGGTTAAAAATGATATTTACAGTGACTTGCAAAAGTATTTTGCCCCCTTGAACTTTCCCACATTTTGTCACATTACAGCCACAAACATGAATCAGTTTTATTGGAATTCCACATGAAAGACCAACACAAAGTGGTGCACACGTGAGAAGTGGAACGAAAATCAGACATGACTCCAAACATTTTTTACAAATAAATAGCTGCAAAGTGGGATGTGTGTAATTATTCAGCCCCCTTTGGTCTGAGTGCAGTCAGTTGCACATAGATGAGTGCTAATGACTAAACAGAGTGCACCTGTGTGTGATCTAATGTCAGTACAAATACAGCTGCTCTGTGACGCCTCAGAGGTTGTCTAAGAGAATATTGGGAGCAACAACACCATGAAGTCCAAAGAACAAAGCAGACAGGTCAGGGATAAAGTTATTGAGACATTTAAAGCAGGCTTAGGCTACAAAAAGATTTCCCAAGCCTTGAACATCCCACGGAGCACTGTTCAAGCCATCATTCAGAAATGGAAGGAGTATGGCACAACTGTAAACCTACCAAGACAAGGCCGTCCACCTAAACTCAGGCCGAACAAGGAGAGCGCTGATCAGAAATGCAGCCAAGAGGCCCATGGTGACTCTGGACGAGCTGCAGAGATCTACAGCTCAGGTGGGGGAATCTGTCCATAGGACAACTATTAGTCGTGCACTGCACAAAGTTGGCCTTAATGGAAGAGTGGCAAGAAGAAAGCCATTGTTAACAGAAAACCATAAGAAGTCCCGTTTGCAGTTTGCCACAAGCCATGTGGGGGACACAGCAAACATGTGGAAGAAGCTGCTCTGGTCAGACGAGACCAAAATGGAACTTTTTGGCCAAAATGCAAAACGCTATGTGTGGCGGAAAACTAACACTGCATATCACTCTGAACACACCATCCCCACTGTCAAATGTGGTGGTGGCAGCATCATGCTCTGGGGGGGGGGCTTCTGTTCAGCAGGGACAGGGAAGCTGGTCAGAGTTGATGGGAAGATGGATGGAGCCAAATACAGAGCAGTCTTGGAAGAAAACCTCTTGGAGACTTGAGACTGAGGCGGAGGTTCACCTTCCAGCAGGACGACGACCCTAAACATAAAGCCAGGGCAACAATGGGATGGTTTAAAACAAAACATATCCATGTGTTAGACTGGCCCAGTCAAAGTCCAGATCTGAATCCAATCCAGAATCTGTGGCAAGATCTGAAAACTGCTGTTCACAAACGCTGCCCATCTAATCTGACTGAGCTGGAGCTGTTTTGCAAAGAAGAATGGGCAAAGATTTCAGTCTGTAGATGTACAAAGCTGGTAGAGACAGACCCTAAAAGTCTGGCAGCTGGAACTGCAGCAAAAGGTGGTTCTACAAAGTATTGACTCAGGGGGCTGAATAATTACGCACACCCCACTTTGCAGTTATTTATTTGTAAAAATGTTTGGAATCATGTCTGATTTTCGTTCCACTTCTCACGTGTGCACCACTTTGTGTTGGTCTTTCACCTGGAATTCCAATAACATTGATTCATGTTTGTGGCTGTAATGTGATAAAATGTGGGAAAGTTCAAGGGGGCAAAATACTTTTGCAAGCCGCTGTAAGTCACTCAGATAACTTAAAAATGTTATTGTTTGGCTTTTTTCAGTGTTTTATTTGTTCCTGAGTAAATCAGTTTGGCTGAGATTAAAGTTGTAGTTTTCACACAGCTGAATAAACGTCAAACAGAAAACTGATTAAACAGAAGTGTGAAATGGTCGAGAGTTTACTCCAGTGTCCTGTTATATTTTAGATAGCAAGGAGCAGACGTCCGAGTTTATTAAACTCCAACGAGACAGCTGGTGACGCAGATCTGAAGGCTAGACCGTCTAATTTCACATTTCCGGCCTACCATATATATATATATATATATATATATATATATATATATATATATATATATATATATATATATATATATATATATATACACATACACAGTGAGCTGGGAGGGGGGACCAGGGCTCCAGGGGAGAGAGGGGGTAATCCACACACACGTTTCCTCTTCTGCACAGTCACCGCCACAGCTCCTCCGCACACACTCACTCCTCTTCAGCCGCACTCGCTCCAAAACTCCACTCACGCCGCCACACCCAGGAAGGGTCCGTGATTTGGTCCAGAAGGGGGATATCTACACACAGAATTCACTGTTAGTTACACAGCAACATACACACAGGGAAATCTTTTGAGAATGCCGAGAGCACGAACTCAGGAGGTTCAACGTTCCAGCGGTGAGCTGCTCTGTGCCACTGCCTTAAATAGCAGCTGGGGAAATCAGCCAGATCAGCAGCAGGTGGAGACAATCACACAGGTGCGTGGGCAAAGAACGAGAGCCCGTAACGAGCTCCACCCAGGCAGAGAGGAGGAGAAAAGGCATAAAAAACAACAACAAAACCCGTAGCCAGCGTGAGCCAGCCAGAGAGACATGGGGACCATGAAACTATGAATTTGGACATCTCTATAGTGTACTTCACAGTTACTTCAGACAGTTAGTAGCTGTTAGGTAGATATTTGGTGTGACCTCATCTAAAGTGAGGAATGCTTTTGCCTTATAAAGCATTTATAAATAAAATAAAAGTAACTCAAGACTTGAATAAGTATCAGCTCATCTTCATAACAGAAAAATGAAGAGATAAAGAATAAACAAATATTTATTTGCAGATTCAAACATAATCCACTATAATCTGAGGTAATACAGCTGAACCAGAGTTTTTAAGAGTGGTTTAAGTGACAAAGATACACTAAGCAGTTGAAGCGACGTAGCTAGAAGTAGCTTAACTTCAATATACTGAAGTTTATTCATTTAAAATAAAATATGAATAAAGTTATCAAAATCAGTAGTGAGTAACTGACAGAGCTTCACAAACAAGTCCAAATGTCATTAAAGTAGTTTCCATTACATTCTCATGACACAGATAATTCTCCTTGATGATGGAGAACCACCTCTTAACTTGATCACATCCTTACCCCGAGAAGAACGAGACAGAGACCATCCACTACTTCTTTCATTTAAGCTGAGCTCAGACACCCTAACTATTCTGCTTAATTCAGGAGCACTTTGGAACTGAACCTGACGCTGACTTGACTAAAACTAGCTAACAAAACACGAACCAGAGGAACGTTGAACCTCAGGAATGAACTCTTAAACATCCCAGAGACATTTTCCTGCATTATCAGTTTAATAAGATGAACGCTTTGTTTATGGTTTTTACACCTGTTTGTGAAACTCTGTCAAATTTTCACTACTGATTTGTAATAACCTTATTCCTATTTTAGCTTAAATGAACAAGTTGTAGTATATTTAAGTTTCACTGCTGCGGCTCCAGCTCAGTGTAGCTTTCTCTCTTAAACACCTCTTACAAACTGATTCAGACTCTGGTCCTTTCTACATTTCAGTATTCTGCAAACCTCAGGTGGGTCACGTTTGCATCTGGCAATATATATTTGTATAATTTGTATCTCTTTGTGCTTTGTCTGTGTCATTTTGTGTTGTGAAGACAGCTGAGACTTGTTTGAATCTTGAGGTACTTTCATTTTCATTTAAAAATAAGCCAAAAATAGTCCTCACTTTACATGAGGTCACACAAAATACTAACCTAACAACTACATATTTTTTTATAGATAATATTTATAAAACATCTATTAACACACTGAACAACAATGAGCTCATGTCATTAATCATTGTATATATATAAATGTGCCTCTGTTAATTATTTACTTGAACATGAACATGTTATATATGAGCTTATTAATCAAGAAAAAACATTTATATCTGTTTATAAATGATACACTGAGAAGGACTAATGCTTTATAAAGGATGAATTTAAATGAAAAGAAAACAGAAGTGTTGGTGTTTGGACCCAGTGGTTCCTGCGAGTCCTCCTCTGTTGATTTGGGACCCCTGGAAGTCTATTTTAAACCTGTTGTTATCGACCTTGGTTTTAAGTTGGACAGTGATTTTAAATTGGACAACCAAATCAGAGCAGTGGTAAAGTCCAGTTTTTATCATTTAAGGCAAATGGCAGGAGTAAAATCCTTTCTTTCGAGGCAGCACTTTGAAACGGTGATACATGCTTTTATTTCTTCCTGCCTGGACGACTGTAACTCACTCTATGTGGGGGTCAGTCAGTCGTTGCTCTCACTGTACAGCACTTTGTGTCAGCTGTGGTTGTTTAAAAGTGCTTTATAAATAAAGGTAATGATGATGAGGTGATGATAAGCACTTACTAGTAGGGATGGGTATTGATAAGATTTTTACGATTCCGATTCCAGTTTCGATTCTGTTTAACGATTCGATTCTTTTTCGATTCTCTTATCGATTCTTTTTTTTAAAAAAGGAGGACACTAAGGTCGATTAGCTTAGAACTTTGTTTTATATCTTCTCTTTGAACAAGATAGAAATTTAGGAGTTACATGGCCTTACAAACCCAACAGGGAGATCTTAAGAGATCCAGCCTACGGCTCGTCAGTGGGGTGTCACAGGGTCCCCAGGAAACAAAAATTGTAAATGTAAAATAATAAAATAAATATTCTTCTGTAGCAATAACAAAGTATAACATAAATGATTCTGTAGCAATTACACAAGAATATCCAGTAATGTCCCTGCCTACAATTAAACGCATTCACTTACCGAAAATCATCTGCTGTGACAAATGTGTGCAAGCCTTTGACCACAAACTGAGTCACTGCTCGGTGACATTCGTCTATCCCGGCCTGAAAGGAGACGCTACCGGTAGACTGCAGCGAGAACTGCCAGCATCTGAGCCAGACTCTGTCTCATCATGGTCACCTAAATGCACAGTGATGGCAGGTTTTGTAATAAGGCAGATCACGCTAACATAATATGCACTGTTGTTGATTATTTACCTGCCGCATTAACGGGAGAGGACGTGCAAACGTTACCGCTGCTGCTGGGTTGAGATTCACGAGTCCGGAGCGGAATTAAAAACACGACATTCATTTCAGGTCATCGCGTGTTTTGTGAGCAAATGCTTTTGCATATTCGTCGTGTTTCCTCCCTTAAATGAAACATCTACTTTGCAAGTATTGCAAGTTGCCCTGTTGTCATCCGTTCTCGTAAAGTATAACCAAACTTTTGAGCCGCCATGTTTCCTGCCAGGTAAATGACGCTCCGCAACGTGGTGACGTCATTCGGGGCGACTGGAATCGATAAGGGAATCGTTTGCAAAAATGGCAAACGATTCCAAGGAATTGAAACAGTGGGAACCGGTTCTCAACAAGAACCGGTTTTTGATACCCATCCCTACTTACTAATTCCTTACTATTGCTTAATAGTGTTATCACACTATTAACACTATATTATTATATAGTGTTACCCAGTTTTTATTCATCTTTAGTGACATATGTAAGCTGTTTAATTGTACACAGGGCCAAAAGCTGAAGGAGAAACTAACACCTGTACTGAATCTACTGACTGAGAGTTCTCGGGTACACAGGGAGACGCGTCACTACATACGGCAAAAGGTAAAAAAAAAAAGAAAAAAAAAGTACAAAATGGAAACTGTATCAGCAATTTTTTATCTAACCTCAACATTTGGAATAGATCCTACCTCCACTGAGGGATGTTGCCATCAGACCTGAGCAGGACAGCTCCCTCAGAGGCCAGCTGGTCCGCCTAATGACCCACGTTGACACAGATGTGAAGGATTGTGCTGCTGAACTGCTGTTTGTGCTCTGCAAAGAAAATGGTATAGTTGCAGTTTGCAAGACTAACTGTAGTGATGGGAAAAGTCAAGTTTTCAAAGGACTCTATACAGTCAGGTGCGAGTTAACACAGTGCCAAGAAGAACAAACATCAGCAGTAATCTTAGAGCAGATTATTATTATTATTATTTATTGTACAATCTACTGTACAATATAAAGCGCCTTGAGGCGACTGTTGTTGTGATTTGGCGCTATATAAATAAAATTGAATTGAATTGAATTATTCTTCCCAAGAGCTGACATTCTATCCAATTTACCCCAAGGTCAGACAAGCTTTGAGAAATTCCAGAAAAACCGAGGAGCTACATCTCAGATCTTACAGGCCTCAGTTAACATGTTAAATGTTAAAATTAGCAGTACAATAACAGCAGACAATACTATTAGATGTAAGCAGTTATGTATGGAATGGTTGGCAGGTGAAAGTGTCTTCTCTGGAAAAAAAAAAAGAGCCCCTGGTATTTCTCCAGCTTCTTGTGTTTCTTCTTCCTGATATTGCTGTCATTCTGAACCGCTACATCCATCACTACGGCCATTTTCTTCTGTCTTCCACCACTATGGTTGGTTAGCCATCACCATTTTTTTCTGTCTGTTTCTGGAAGTCCAACAGGATCTTAGCTCGACCATTCTCCACCACCCTTTTGTCCTCAGGACTTCCAGGCCATATTCGGCACAGATGTTTCTGTACACTATGCCGGCCACTTGGTTATGGCGTTCCATGTATGCCCTGCCTGCTAGCTTCTTGCACCCTGCTGTTATGTGCTGGATTGTCTGACGGGCAAACTCAGAGACGTGGCAAGAATGAACTCAGAACTAACTCGTTAAACTTAAATCATCCTAATAATATCAAAACACTCGGAAAAGTACAAAATTAAATAAATAACTAAATAAAGTTGAAATGCGGGGATTCATGTGTGGGCCATTGAGTCATAGGCTGTCTTGTAGTCGGTCCAGGCAGTGCACATTTCAGTCTGGTACTGCAGTCTAGGACGACTGCTCGGTCTACCAGCAGCTCATGTTTGGCCCCTCTGGTGTTTCTGCCTATCCCTTTCTATGCCATGCTTATGTATTGAGAGCCATGTGCCTGTTCATCTTAGCCTCTATGGTGCCCGACAGGAGCTTCCATGTGGTACTGAGGCAGGCTATTGGTATTTGGTCCCTTCTGGTCGCTTCTGGAGGTCCTTGGGTAACAGAACTGTGGCCTTCAGTTAGCCATTCTGGGTGTCTCATCCATTAGCAGCTGGGTCATTTGTGCTGCCAGATGCTCATGGAGTACCTGAACATCTGGGGCCTGGTTATGTCTAACTCTTTTTACTGGAGACCTGTTCTTGGATGCCTATCACTGTGATATATATATATTTTCTTTCTTTAATTCCTGTCTCGCCCCTGCGGGCAGTCTATCCTTCAAGCTTGTGTCCTCTACCAGAAGCCTGGGAGGCCGAGGGTCCTGTGCAGTAGGTTAGCTGTTCCTAGGACTGCGCTCTTCTGGACAGAGATCTCCAAACTTGTTCCTGGGATCTGCTGGATCCGCTCACCTAGCTCCAAGTGCTCCGATTACCACTGGGACCACTGTTACCTTCACCCTCCACATCTTCTTGAGGTCTTCTCTAAGACCTTGGTGCTCCTCTTAAGTACAGGGTGGGCCATTTTCCTCAAGATGGGTGGTGACCATGGTGGCCATTTAGAAGTCATCCATCTTGGATACAACTTTTGTTTTTTCAATAGGAAGAGGGCCATGTGACACATCAAACTTATTGGTAATGTCACAAGAAAAACAATGGTGTGCTTGGTTTCAACGTAACTTTATTCTTTCATGAGTTATTTACAAGTTTCTCTTTGTTCACAGCCATTGACATGTCGAAGAGGTTAACACGTGAGGAACTTGAACGCGAAATTGTGTTGATATCTGGTGAATGCAGTAACCGGGTCATTGCAGCAGATTTCAGTGCAAGACACCCTACGAGACCACCCATCTCCCATGCTACAGTCAGCAAACTGCTTGCTAAGTTTCGTGAAACTGGTTCAGTGTTGGATTTGCCAAAATGTGGACGCAAGAAAACTGTCACTAATGAAGAAACATCAGTGTCTGTCCTAGCTTCATTCAGCAAGAGCCCACAGCGTAGCACTCGCTGCATGTCACTGGAGAGTGGCATCAGTCAAACATCCCTTCGGCAGATATTAGCTACTCACAAATGGCACCCTTACAAACTCCAGCTACTGCAGCATCTCAGCGAGGATGACCCAGATCGGCGCACAGAGTTTGCAGAATGGGCAAAACAAAAATTGGAACAGGACCCTCAGTTCACGCAGAAGATTTTGTTCAGTGATGAGGCAAACTTTTATGTGAATGGTGAAGTTAACAAACAAAACCACCGCTGTTGGTCTGACACTAACCCACATTGGATGGATCCCTCCAAGACTGTGGGAACAACAAAAGTGATGGTTTGGTGTGGTATATGGGGCACAACGATAGTGGGTCCATTCTTCATCAATGGAAACCTCAAGGCCACTGGATATTTGAAATTGCTACATGATGATGTGTTTCCCTCTTTATGCACTGAAGCTGGCACGTTCCCTGAGGTTTTCCAGCAAGATGGTGCACCACCACATTATGGTTGCCAGGTCCGAGCATTCCTAGATGAACAGTTTCCTGGAAAGTGGATTGGTCGTCGTGGGCCAGTTGAATCGCCCCCAAGGTCTCCCAATCTGACCCCCTTAGACTTTTATCTTTGGGGTCATCTGAAGGCAATTGTCTATGGTGTGAAGATACGAGATGTGCAGCACCTGAAACTACAGATACTGGATGCCTGTGCTGGCATTTCTCCTGCGGTGTTGCTATCAGTGTGTGAAGAGTGGGAGAAGAGGGTTGCATTGACAATCCAACACAATGGGCAGCACATTGAACACATTTTATAAGTGGTCAGAAACTTGTAAATAACTCATGAAAGAATAAAGTTACGTTGAAACCAAGCACACCATTGTTTTTCTTGTGACATTACCAATAAGTTTGATGTGTCACATGGCCCTCTTCCTATTGAAAAAACAAAAGTTGTATCCAAGATGGCCGGCTTCTAAATGGCCACCATGGTCACCACCCATCTTGAGGAGTTTGCCCCTCATATATACTAATGTGCCACAAACAGGACTTTAATATCACCAACCATTCCCATTTTATTACGGTGTATCCATATAAATGGTCCACCCTGTACTTTTGGTCTAATCCACCAACTTTCTCATGGAGCAAGCTCTTGCACCAGACTGAGGGTAATTGATGGTCTTTAATATTTCTCCCATTTCCATTTAATTGCACCAGCAGTTGTTACCTCCTCACCAAGCTTCTTGCTAATGGTCTTGTATCCGATTCCAGCCTTGTGCAGATCTATAATCTTGTCCCTGATATCCTGATCCAAACAAACAAACAAACAAACAAACAAACAAACAAACAAACAAACAAACAAACAAACAAACCATGAAAACTGTAATAACTTTAATTTTTCAATCACTTCCACTCTTCTGTTAATACCTATTAACACCTATTAAAGCATACTGACGGGCAGGTTTAGGACTGAATATAAAGGAAGTAGCTCAAAGGGCAGCTTTATTGTTGGCACTCACAGGTAAAACCAATAGAAATACTAACAAGGCTGGAAAGGAGCCAGGAATGCAAACACAAACACACAAAACAAGGGAACACTTTAGAATTGAAAGTGAATTAAAAATAAATAAATAAATATGACAAAAGATAAAACACATTTCAGAAACTTACATGGAAACACTCAATGCACAGTAGGAAATTATTTCATATGGAAACACTTTCTTCTGTGTTCCCTTCACAGTCAGCCGATTTGTCAAATATACTGGATATGGCAATGCTGCAGGGCTGTTGGCAGCTCGGGGACTGCTTAATGGTAGAATGAGTTCTAGTAACAGCCAGTACTCCAGCGACTCAGACTCAGACACAGAAGAGTACCGAGAGGCCAAAGCCAAGATTAACCTGGTGACTGGCCGGGTAGAAGCAGACCAGCCTGATCCAATGGAGGGCATGACGGACGAAGAGAAAGAAGAGGAGGCACGTCACCTCATCAGTATGATCAACAGACTGTCACGGTGAGTGTGTTAATAATGCAGAACACACAGTATGGTTAAAGAGAAGCTTTCATTTATAATGATGTATATGCTGTTTCTTACTCAGTGAACAAATCATTCAGCCAATGGGTGTGACAGCAGAGGGCAGACTGGCTCCACTTTGGGGCCAAATGAGTGACTGCACGCTGGAAGAAGAGGAAGAGGAAGAATTGAATCTCATGCCAGAGGGGGGCAAAGACAGTCAGATGGAATAGGATGATGTAAACAAAGAGCGAGGCAGAGATGCTAACACACGTATATCCAGTGTTGGGAAGGTTACTTTTGAAATGTACTCCACTACAGATTACAGGATACATGCCCCAAAATGTTGTTTGCAATGTATTCTATTAAGTTACTCAGTGTGAGTAATGTATTCTAAGTACTTTGGATTACATAATATTGTCATGCTTTTTACAACTACGTAAATATACTATTACTGAAGGCTACTCGCAAACGCGCTAACATTGCTAGCTGGCATTAGCTGGGGTTAGTTCATAGACTGCATTCAGAAGTGCACATTTGCAGCTAGCAGGTTGTTAATGCTATCCAGCAAGTCTAACTGTCTATGAACTAACCTCAGCTAACGCCAGCTAACAATGTTAGCTTGGTGACGAGTAGCCTTCAGTAATAGTAGTAAATCACACATAATCCAGGTAGCTACCAGAACTAAAACAAGCTAGCTGCAGTAGGCTAATGTTAGTTTTTTTAAAAAAAACAACTTACTTCCAGATAGGGTTGCCACAAACAATTATTTTGATAGTCGACTAGTCACCGATTATTTTTGCGATTAGTCGACCAATCAGATCATCATCCATTGGACGTAAAACGTACCAGCAGCATCTGCTCTTATATAACTATCATTAGCTTACAGCTTTAAGTGTTTAAGGTATGTGCAAACTAAAAATAAAGACAAGATGATAGTTTATTAAATTTTATTGAAATTTGCAGATTGTTTCGGTGAAGTTTAATAATCTCCTTGCTATCTAAAATATAACAGGACACCGGAGTAAATTCTCGAGCATCTCACACTTCTGATAATCAGCTGTCTGCTATAACTTTAGTCTCAGCCAAACCGATTTACTCAGGAACAAATAAAATACTAAAAAAAGCCAAACGATAACATTTTAAGTTATCTCAGTGACTCATATGTCATGTTTAACCTGAGAGAGAAAGCTGGCGGTGGGTTTGAAAACTATTAGCCGGGAGTCCGGTGTTCTCGCGGCTCTAGTTAGCCTAGCCCTCGGCTAGCTATCGAGCTAGTGGGTAACAGGCGTCTCCGAAAACGTCGGAGCGCTTTTGAAAATACGTGGTGTCTTGATAAACTGAGCAGATATTTGAGGTTTACACAGCTACATTCTCGCCTGAAATATGTTAAACGTTTATTTTGTGACCCAGAACGAATAATAAGAGTAATATTAAAACTAACTAGCTGCCGCCATTGTTGGAAACTGAGCTGGGCTGCGCTATGAATTCTGGGACACAGCTTCTTCTTCTTCGGGGTTTAACGGCAGCTGGCATCCTTGTACATGCAGTGCTGCCATCTTCTGTTTGTCCGTTATTACACTCTTAAATCCTACTACTTATTCCTGCGTCTTTTGTGATCTTACAAAACTTCAAACGACGCGTCGACTATTAAATCAGTCGTCGACGATTTTGATAGTCGACATAATCGTGACTAGTCGACTAATCGTGGCAGCCCTACTTCCAGATATTTCTTTAGGTTGGAGTCTTTTGACGCTGAGAGCAGATTGGTTGCTGGCAAACAAAGTTTGCATTGCACGCTCAGATTTCACCCATCCCTTTCTTCTCTAAATGTAAATTGGTGATTGCGCTGGCTCCGGGTCCATTGTGTAACTGAGGCCACCAACATTAACAGGACACTTACATTAGAGCCTCTAATTGTGTGTTTTGTTGGAGAATTAGAGAGGGGATAGCCTAACATATTAAACAGGAAAAGACTGCCATGTAATCCATTTATTTCAACAAAGGAACTGCATTCTAATTATCACCTTTTAAACGGTAACTGTAATGGAATACAGTTACTCATATTTTGTATTTTAAATACGTAACGCCGGTACATGTATTCCATTACTCCCCAGCACTCCCCAACACTGCACATATCTGTGTTGAAGATCATTGTTAAAGAGAGATAATCCATAAAGTGAAGGGTATCAGTCACTAGATGGCGAGTGAGCTGAATTTGTTTCCCATGTTACTTTGTATTTTACTATTTTATAGTAACCCTGTTAGCAGCTTTGTAAAAATATAGTTTTTTCAATATGTGTTATTGAATGTGGAAATTGTGTAATGTAAGCTTATAAAATGAAAGCATTTTCTGTATCATTCTATAATACTGTAGAAATCATTACAGTTAGTACACATGCAGAACTGCAGCATCTGATCCATTTATAGAAGGCTTGCATCCTAACAGATGAAGTATTGCTTGAATTCTAAAAGGCACATGAAGTATCTTAGATTAGCTGTACTCAAAGACGAGTGTATAAACATACAATGCTGTCATGTCTTTTTTCTTTCTTCGTCTTTTTTTGGCTATTCCCTTTAGGGGTTGTTAAGGTTCAAAATTGAGGAAGGAGAGTACAAACCACTCTTGGTCCAGAAGCTCTTGGTCAAACAATGATTTTAATGAACACACGTGTGGGAAGACACTCTGTACGCAGACAGCCAGTAGTCCTCAACTTAATCAAAGCATGAACAGATATTTTATAGCATCAGGGTTTGACTTACTGACGCCCCTTCATGCGTCACAGATACATTTTATACATAGATCAGATCAACACCAGAATGACTTTTCACCTAGAAGATCATCTTCTATTTTCATGGCTGGTACTTTCCGTTATCTTAAAGTGAATTGTTCCTCTTTCTTGTCGAGACATAACTAATCTCTCCTCTAAATAAATCTGACTAATGTGTGTGTATGTGTTGACCTCACATGCTCTTTGTGTCACCTCTTAACTGTCTGTGTCTCGTCCTCAAATGCTCTTTCTCAATTCACCTGTTGCACTTCTGAGCTTTCACTAGACCAGAGGCTCACTGAGACTATGTGTATGTCTTCTATTAAATAAATGTTTTAACCAAGAACCTCTACTTAAAAGCTTAATATAAAATGATCTGATATATAAGTGTTTTGTAAGCATGTATTGCAATTCCTTCTATGGCTCCAAGTCACTTGCACAATAGATTGTCCGAACATCGCGCCGAACAAAGCTTCCGACCCCCAATTAATTGACCGAGCTCCAACTCTTTAATAAGCACAGATATGCATTGTGTATAAAATAGTCATAACTGCTTAAGGCCTTCTTAAAGCTATCTGTTACATTGTTAAAGCCTCGTCTTAGCCTGCTGCTCAAAATAACTTCCACTTCTGCAAAACTCTCCAAACCTGTTTCCTGTCAGCCTGTGACTTTTAGCTTTTCTGAAAGACACACACTGTTCAACCCCTGAATGCAATATAAACTCCAGATTATATTATTAATGCAATGGTAATGATGACAATTATTTAACAATAGCAGTAAAATAATTTCCCTGCTCCACAGGGTTGACGCAGTAGATCATCTCCCTTTATGCCACCCGATCCCTAGCATACTTTTCTGTCACACAAACCCTTTGCCTGTCCTCCTACATCCACTACATCCCTAACCTCCTATGAAGGCTTTCTCTTTGCTTCCTGCATGAATCTTTTGTCCAATATATCCACTATCCCTCCTCTGAACATATCCAGACAATCTCAGTTTTGCTTCTCTTACTTTGTCACCAAACCCCTCAACCTGAGCTGTCCATTTGATATACTGATTTTGTCCTCCTGATCACTCTCAACGAAAATTTTAACATCTTCAGCTCTTCTATACTCTATTTTACTTGTTAAGCACCTTGGCATACCCTGGGTTTTTAAGTGTGCTTTATAAATAAAGTTTATTATTTATTATTATTATTCCACCTCCAGCACCTCCTTTGGTCAGTGTCACAATCTCCAAACCATACATTGTAGCAGGTCCTGAATGCCCCTGATGTCATCTCCACCCACTCAACCCTGCATGCCTGCGTCTCTCCTTCACCACTCTTGGGCACAGTCCCTTGCTTTGGATGGGAGACCAGGAATTTAAACTCATCTACCATAACTGCCACTACTCAAAACAAACATTGCATCTGTAGTGCTCATTACTCACTATAAGCCTTCTCCTTTGCTGTACACCCAGCATTACAACACTCCTGTCCACTTTTTTCATCTCCCTGACTCCCCCACATTTGTTTGCTAACCTCTTCCTTTGAATACTTTGCTGAAATACAAAATAAATAATAATAAATACATAAACAAATGGCCATAGTTTTGTGATTCTGCTGCACTGCTGACACATCTAATATTGAATTTAAAATCTTTTTCTTCAAATATGTGATGGACCTGCAAGAGCAGGAGTCGTCACAGGAATTATTACAAAAATTATATTTACAAAACTAATAAATTTGAGCTCATAAAAGAGGTCAAGGAAACAAAACTGAACTGCAAACTTAACAAACCAAATGACTGCCCAAACAAACATAACTCACCTGACAGGTGGATGACTTAATCTAAGTCATCCACCTGTCAACTTGACCCTCTCCCTACTGTGTTAGTTAAAGCCTGTCTTCCCTCGTTAGCTCCTCTCATAACCAATATTATTCATTCCTCCCTGAACACTGGGATTGTTCCTGAAGCACCGAAAAAGGCTTCTGTTTTCCCAAATCTCAAAAAGCCTGGTGCAGACCCCAATAACTTTGATCATCTTCGCCCTATATCAAATCTCCCCTTTATTTCAAAAATTCTTGAAAAAGTTGTCGCCGCCCAGCTTCATTTACATCTCAATGACCATAATCTCTATGAACAATTTCAATCTGGTTTCTGCCCCAATCATAGCACAGAAACTGCTCTGTTAAGGATTACCAATGACCTTCTGATGGCAGCTGATTCTGGTCTCCTATCCATCCTCATCCTTCTTGATCTTAGTGCGGCGTTTGATACCATTTCTCACAATATTCTCCTGAACCGGTGAGCTTCCATTGGCATTAGTCATACCCCCCTTGCCTGGTTTACCTCCTATCTCTCAGACCGCACTCAGTTTATCCAACTTAAATCCCATTCTTCAGCTCTCTTTCCTGTTTCTGCTGGTGTGCCCCAGGGTTCAGTATTGGGGCCTCTTTTATTCATTATTTATATGCTTCCTCTTGGTCATATATTCCGAAAATATAATATAAATTTTCACTGTTATGCCGATGACACCCAGCTCTACATTCTTTCTAAACCCAATTCATCCCTCCCACCTTCCTCCCTCTCGGACTGTCTTATGGAGATTAGATCCTGGTTCTCCTCCAATTTCCTCAAACTAAACAGTAATAAAACTGAAGTTTTACTTGTTGGTTCACCATCTATCTTAACCAAATCCCACAGCTTTTCCATTAACATTGAAAGTTCTCCCACCCTTCCCTCCCCTCAGGTTAAGAGTTTGGGTGTCATACTTGATAATACTCTTTCATTCCAGTCTCACATTAATTACATAACACGGTCTGCTTACTTCCATTTACGTAATATTCACCAACTCCGCCCCTTCCTTACCCCCCATGCTGCTGCCATCCTTGTCCATAGTCTTATTACGTCCCGTATTGATTACTGTAATTCCCTCCTATTTGGTCTCCCTAAAAGGTCCCTTCATAAACTCCAACTTCTTCAAAATTCTGCAGCTCGGGTCATAACTTGCACTCCGTTAAGTGCTCATATTACCCCAGTTCTTCAGCAGCTTCACTGGTTGCCCGTAGAAGCCAGGATAAATTTTAAAATCTTACTTCTTACATACAAGTGTATCCATAAATCTGCTCCTTCATATTTGTGTGACCTGCTCCATATCACCACTGTTTCCCGCCCTCTCAGATCATCATCTGCTATTCATCTTACTGTTCCGTCCTCACACCTCATCACTGTGAGGAACAGAGCTTTCAGTCGCTCTGCTCCTTGGCTCTGGAACTCTCTTCCTCCTGCACTCAGAAATATTGACTCCCTCTCCGTATTTAAGACACAGCTCAAAACACATCTGTTTAAACTGCCTTATTCGCTTTAATGCTGATTTTATCTGTTGTCACGCTCTGTTTTGTAATTTTAACTTATTTTATGTATTTTATGACTACTGTTCCTTTTATTAATTGTGTTTTTTGTAAGGTGACCTTGGGTTTCTGAAAGGCGCCCTCAAATAAAATGTATTATTATTATTATTATTATTAAACATGAAATGACACACAAGGCTGATCAGACCACTATGACACACGAGGGGTAACTAAACAAAACACAATTGTAAACAACAAACAATGCAGTATAGTCTGGTTTGTTAATAAACTAAACACCAAAGAAAAAAAATCAAAACTACTGAACCCTAATCTCAAATATTTAATTAAGTACAAATACTTTGTTGTTAATTAAAGAAAACACACATTCTCCCATTCAACAGGAAGTGGTAGTGCGGTCCAGTTATCCCTTTTTGTATTTAACAGCTTCAAAACCTGTCGACCACCTTTTGTCTGGCAACTTCCAGGGATCATGGCAGGTAAGAAGTAAAAGAAACAAAGGTTAGTCAAAAATCAAGTTAATGAAATAGTATGAATACATAAGTAAACTAAATGTGCACGCTTACAAATAGAACAAATGTATCCAAACCAGTCATAAAACTTATTGGAAAGTAAAGTGTGTTATTGTGTTCAAATAAAGGAATGAAAATACACAAGAGCTAGCGACTTTAGAGTGTAGCCATGGGTTTGGCCATCACAAAATACAAGGTCAAAATCAGGCCCCAAATAAAAAAACTAACAAAAAACAAACAGTCCTAGTCCGAAAAGGGTTTGGACACAGTGTAAAATGCTTTAATACAGATGATGTCTTTTTCAGGGAAGACTGTGGTGTGTCTGCATCATGTTTACATATAAGGAGCTTTGCATGATAGAGCTTCAGCTTGGATTGGTGGATGTCACGGTGAACTGTGTTCCCAGACATTTTATTTCCAAAAGTGTTCCTGAGGCTGTGCAGTGCAGTTCTTGGTCCTTGCACACAGATATTTCACCAGATTCTCAGAAATGATATTATGTGATGTACCCGATAAGATATTGTCTTGGCAATTTTAGATTGAGGAATATGTTACTGAAATTGTTTCACAATTTCTAGATGCAGTTTTCTTGCAGACTGATAAATCCCTGCTCATCTTTACTTCCAAGAAAAACATTCCCACAGTTACTCGGTCACATAGACACCAGTCTGATAATGAAGGGACACAAAGTGGTTCATGACCTTGAACACAGCTTACAGTCTGTGTTCCTATCTTCATACACCAGGGCTATGTACATACCATCCACTAATTGTTACGTACTTTGTGTGACCTTAACTAAAGCAACGACCAGGTATACCTTACAAAGGATTTATAAAGGAAATTTTTTCACACCAGCCTATTAATCAACCAAAGACCCAGACAGACTTTTAATTCATTTGAAAGCCTGATGCTTAGCCTCGTCCACCCCAGCTGTAAAACTCAGAAACCAGTCTTACTTGTTATCATCTATCGTCCACCTGGGCCTTACACAGAGTTTCTGTCTGATTTCTCGGACTTTTTATCTGATTTAGTTCTGAGCTCAGATAAGATAATTATTGTGGGTGATTTTAACATCCATGTAGATGCTAAAAATGACAGCCTCAACATGGCATTGAATCTGTTATTAGACTCAATTGGCTTCTCTCAAAATGTAAAAGAACCCACCCACCACTTTAATGGTAAATGGCCTGCATTTGTATAGCGCTTTACTCAGTCCCTAAGGACCCCAAAGCACTTTACACTACATTCAGCCATTCACACACACATTGGTAATGGCAAGCTACATTGTAGCCACAGTTACCCTGGGGCGCACTGACAGAGGCGAGGCTGCCGGACACTGGCGCCACCGGGCCCTCTGACCACCACCAGCAGGCCAACACGGGGTTAGTATCTTGCCCAAGGATATTTGGCATGCAGCCAGGAGACAGCCTGGGATTGAACCACCGACCTTCTGATTAGTGGCTGACCTGCTCTGCCACCTGAGCTACAGCCACCCCACTTTAATCACACTCTAGATCTTGTTTTAACATATGGCATAGAAACTGAACATTTAACAGTGTTTCCTGAAAACCCTCTCCTGTCTGATCATTTCCTGATAACATTTACATTTACAATAATTGATTACACAGCAGTGGAGAGTAGACTTTATCACAGCAGATGTCTTTCTGAAAGCGCTGTAACTAAGTTTAAGAATATAATCCACCCACTGTTATCATCTTCAATGCCCTGTACCAACATAGAGCAGAGCAGCTATCTGAACGCTACTCCAACAGAGGTCGATTATCTTGTTAATAATTTCACCTCCTCACTACGTACGACTCTGGATACTGTAGCTCCTTGAAAACTAAGGTCTCTAATCAGAAGTACCTGACTCCATGGTATAATTCTCAAACACGTAGCCTAAAGCAGATGACTCGTAAGCTGGAGAGGAAATGGCGTGTCACAAATTTAGAGGATCATCATTTAGCCTGGAGAAATAGTTTGCTGCTTTATAAGAAAGCCCTCCGCAAAGCCAGAACATCTTACTATTCATCACTGATTGAAGAAAATAAGAACAACCCCAGGTTTCTCTTCAGCTCTGTAGCCAGGCAAACAGTCAGAGCTCTGTTGAGCCAACCATCCCTTTAACGTTAACTAGTAATGACTTCATGAACTTCTTCACAAATAAAATTTTTATCATTAGAGAAAAAATTACCAGTAATCATCCCACAGATGTAATATTATCTACAGCTACTCTTAGTACCATTGATGTTAAGTTAGACTCTTTTTCTCTAATTGATCTTTCTGAGTTAACTTCAATAATTACTTCCTCCAAACCATCAACGTGTCTTTTAGACCCCATTCCTACAAAACTGCTCAAAGAAGTCCTGCCATTAATTAATTCTTCGATCTTAAATATGATCAACCTATCTCTAATGATCGGCTATGTACCACAGGCCTTCAAGCTGGCTGTAGTTAAACCTTTACTCAAAAAGCATCTCTAGACCCAGCAGTCTTAGCTAATTATAGGCCAATCTCCAACCTTCCTTTATATCAAACATCCTTGAAAGAGTAGTTGTCAAACAGCTAACAGATCATCTGCAGAGGAATGGTTTATTTGAAGAGTTTCAGTCAGGTTTCAGAGCTCATCACAGCACAGAAACAGCTTTAGTGAAGGTTACTGTGATGGCATGCCACACATGGTAAGCTCCACACCTCACCACCAGTTGATTCACCTTAGTTTAATTTAATTTGTTTTGTATTAGTTTGAATCCGTCAAAGTGTGTTTTCGCCGCTGCTGAGACAGAATACCTGGGCCATGTCATCGGCAAGGGGGTTATCAGGCCACAGGTCAGCAAAATCGAGGCCATGGAATCATCCCCCCTGCCCCAAACAAGGAAGCAGCTGAGATCCTTTTTGGGCATGGCAGGTTTCTATCGTCGTTTCATCCCTCAGTTCTCCAACAGGGCAGCTCTGCTCACAGACCTGACGGGATCACGCTCTCCCAATTACATCCAGTGGACAGAGGAGGCAGTGGCAGCATTTCATGACATCCAACAGTCACTAAGTAAGCAACCGGTTTTGTACAGTCCCAACTTTGATGAACCGTTCATATTACAGACTGATGCTTCAGATCGGGGCCTGGGAGCTGTCCTCCTTCAGGAAACCATGGAAGGCCGCCATCCAGTGGCTTACATCAGCCGGAAACTGTTTCCACGGGAAGTTCGGTATTCCACAGTAGAGAAGGAGACCTTAGCGATCAAGTGGGCCCTGGACTCCTTCCGCTACTATCTACTGGGAAGAGACTTCACCTTGGAAACTGATCACAAAGCACTCCAGTGGCTTGAGCAGATGAAGGACACAAATGGGCGAATTACCCGCTGGTACCTGGCCTTACAGCCATTCCGATTCACTGTCCACCACGTATCAGGCAAGGAGAACCTTACTGCTGACTATCTCTCTCGCTGTTCCAGCGAGAGCTCTGAAGAGGGGAGGTGTGTGATGGCATGCCACACATGGTAAGCTCCACACCTCACCACCAGTTGATTCACCTTAGTTTAATTTACAGTCACTACTTTAAAATATTCTATTTATTGTTCAATATCGTTTCTTTATTAAATGTATTTATTTTTCCATCACACCTTCCAATGTTTATATGGCGTGCACACATATTAACCTTGCAAGGTCAAAGTTCTGTTTTATGTTATATTAATACATCTATCTTTGTTTGAGTTACCTGGGGGTTGGCTTCTCCTGTCTGGCAAAAGGTGTGGCAAAGGGCTGCGAGACCTGAAGTACCACTGACAGCCTAATTGGATTGCACCACATGCTTCATTGCCTGGGGGGTGTTTCATGTTTGTTTCATTGTTTTGTATTAGTTGGTTATATGGCAGCCATCTTGTTTTCCCCCGTGTGTGTCATTTGGTTTAGCTAAACCAGTATTTAAGTTTCCCCCGTGTGTCATTTCAGCAGGTCAGTTTGTTATATGTTTGTTTGAGGTTTTGTTAATTATTATCTTGAGTTTAGTCTATTGAGTTGACCTCTTTTATTGGTCTGCCTGTTTAAGTTTTGGCTTTGTTAAATATATTTTTGGGTCAATAAAACTCCTTTTTTGAATTAAAACCACCTGTGTCCTTTATGCTTTACTGCTTGGTCCCTGACAGTTACAAATGATCTTCTTATGGCCTCTGACAGTGGACTCATCTCTGTGCTTGTCCTGCTAGACCTCAGTGCAGCATTCGATACTGTTGACCATAATATCCTATTAGAGCAATTAGAACATGCTGTAGGTATTACAGGTACTGCACTGCAGTGGTTTCTATCATATCTATCTAACAGACTCCAGTTTGTTCATGGAAATGGAGAGTCCTCTTCACACACTGAGGTTAATTATGGAGTTCCACAGGGTTCAGTGCTAGGACCAATTCTGTTTACATTATACATGCTTCCCTTAGGCAGCATCATTAGAAGACATAGCATACATTTACACTGCTATGCTGATGACACCCAGCTCTATCTGTCCATGAAGCCAGATAACACACACCAATGAGTTAAACTGCAGGAATGTCTTAAAGACATAAAGACCTGGATGGCCGCTAACTTTCTGCTTCTTAATTCAGATAAAACTGAGGTTATTGTACTCGGCCCTGAAAATCTTAGAAATATGGTATCTAAGCAGATTCTTACTCTGGATGGCATTACCTTGGCCTCCAGTAACACTGTGAGGAACCTTGGAGTCATTTTTGACCAGGACATGTCCTTCAATGCACATATTAAACAAATATGTAAGACTCCTTTCTTCCATTTGTGCAACATCTCTAAAGTTAGAAATATCCTGTCTCAGAGTGACGCTGAAAAGCTAGTTCATGCATTTATTACTTCCAGGCTGGACGACTGTAATTCATTATTATCAGGAAGTCCTAAAAACTCCCTGAAAAGCCTTCAGCTGATCCAAAATGCTGCAGCAAGAGTCCTGACAGGGACTAGAAAGAGAGAGCAGATTTCTCCTGTATTGGCTTCCTGTTAAATCCAGAATTCAAAATCCTGCTCCTCACATACAAGGTCTTAAATAATCAGGCCCCATCTTATCTTAATGACCTTGTAGTACCATATCACCCTATTAGAGCTCTTTGCTCTCGCTCTGCAGGCCTACTTGTTGTTCTTAGAGTATTTAAACGTAGAATGGGAGGCAGAGCCTTCAGTTTTCAGGCCCCTCTTCTGTGGAACCAGCTTCCAGTTTGGATTCAGGAGACAGACACTATCTCTACTTTCAAGATTAGGCTTCAAACTTTCCTTTTTGCTAAAGCATATAGTTAGGGCTGGACCAGGTGATCCTGAATCCTCCCTTAGTTATGCTGCAATAGACGTAGGCTGCCGGGGGATTCCCATGATGCATTGAGTTTTTCCTTTCCAGTCACCTTTCTCACTCAATATCTATTAATAGACTTCTCTGCATTGAATCATATCTGTTATTAACCTCTGTCTCTCTTCCACAGCATGTCTTTATCCTGTCGTCCTTCTCTCACCCCAACCAGTCGCAGCAGATGGCCCCGCCCCTCCCTGAGCCTGGTTCTGCTGGAGGTTTCTTCCTGTTAAAAGGGAGTTTTTACTTCCCACTGTCGCCAAAGTGCTGCTCATAGGGGGTCATATGATTGTTGGGTTTTTCTCTGTATCTATGAAGCGCCTTGAGGCGACTTTTGTTGTGATTTGGCGCTATATAAATAAAATTGAATTGAATTGAATTGAACAAGTGAGGCTGAGGGAGATCACCTTTGAAACTCGGTCCCTCAGTATTGGTGCCCCTCAAGGATGTGTCCTCTCACCACTACTGTTCTCCCTCTACACTAACGACTGCACCTCCAAGAACTCGGCTGTTAAACTCCTAAAGTTTGCAGATGACACCACTGTCATTGGCCTCATTCAGGATGGTGATGAGTCTGCATACCGGCAGGAAGTTGAGCGGCTGGTACTCTGGTGCAGTCAGCACAATCTGGAGCTGAACACTCTTAAAACTGTAGAGATGACAGTGGACTTCAGGAGACATCCCTCAACTCTGCTCCCCCTCACCATATCAGACAGCCCTGTGTCGACTGTGAAGATCTTCAAGTTCCTGGGTACCACCATCTCCCAGGACCTGAAGTGGGAGACCAACATCAACTCCATCCTCACAAAGACCCAGCAGAGGATGTACTTCCTGAGACAACTGGGGAAGTACAGTCTTCCACAGGAGCTGCTGATCCAGTTCTACACTGCAGTCATTGAGTCTGTCCTGTGCTCCTCCATCACAGTCTGGTATGGTGCAGCCACTAAACAGGACGCGCAGACTGCAGTGGACTGTACGGGCAGCAGAAAGGATCATCGGCGCCCCCCTGCCCTCCATCCAGGACCTGTACCTCTCAAGAACCAGGAAACGGGCAGGGAAAATCATCACAGACCCCTCACACCCTGGACACAGACTTTTTGATCTGCTGCCCTCTGGCAGACGGTACAGAAGCCTGCAGACCAGGACCCCCTGACACAGGAACAGTTTCTTTCCCCTCGCCATCTCCCTTCTAAACAGTTGACCTGTCACACTGCTCCCACTGCCAGACTGCAGCTGCACCTTATGTACATTCTGTAGTATTCATTCCACCTCATTTCATTTCTGTATTTTATGTATATAAGTTTAGATTAGTTATTTATAGTTGGTTTACACAGCTTTGTGTATGTATGTATGTGTACGTATGTGTAATGTGTATATATAGACACGTGTGTGTGTGTGTGAGATTTACATTGCTGTGCTTGAGAGCCACTATCTACCGGTACCAAATTCCTTGTATGTGTCTGCACATATACTTGGCCAATAAACACGATTCTGATTCTGAAAGGAAATTTCCTGTTATGTTGTGGAGTATATGCGAGAATTCAATAAAAAACACACGAGTGAAAGATGATGCCCTACGTGTGTTTGGGTACTGGTTTTTATTTGGTGGTTTTGCCTTGGGCTTGTTTATGTGTCCCTCGTTTCCATGTTTGTGTGAGTTGGTGGGTGTATTGGTATCCTGCAACTGATCAACCTCACCAGGGGAGCTACTTAGCAGAGTTGCTGAGCTCCCATCAACACTGGATTGTCGTGTGGGACTTCAGTTTCCCAGCACAACTGTGGCTAGAAGTGTGAGTTTATTGCTGTGGTGGATGTACCAATGGCTGCCTCTGTATTTTCCAAAAGGATTGCGGAAATGAGGGGGCAGCGAGCACCGGGTACATGAACACTAGGAAGCAGAGATGAAGAGCACGGGAGTCGGGGACACATGGGGATCAATTGTTGTGTACTATTTACCTCACTGTAATTAAACACACTGCATTCATCAGAGTCCTGTATTTGGGTCATACTTTCCCCGCAACCCCACGCTCTGCCACGGCAGACTGTGACAAAATGACAGATCTGATACTCTATATTGACATTTATTGCTGGTCTACAGTTTATTAGTGAGATACATACCAATGGAGACAAAATGTCACAAGTTCTGACTAAGGGACCATCGACGTTAGAACCTGAAAATGCTAAACCAAATTTGTCAATTGTGTTACACAATGGAAGTGACTGGGACACAATATTACATGTATGCAGGAAGTCAAAGAAATGGGGGCAAAGAGAAGTCTGCCCCACTTGTTGATTAGATGGGGATAGAACTGATGCAACAGGATCCTGAAACACGGCATCAACTGCTTCATCAACAGGCAGCTCATCTATAACTAGCTTTAAAAGTCTTCTCACACAGGTCACATTGATAAGGTCTCTCCTCAGTGTGGGTAAACATGTGTCGTTGTAAGTGTTGTAACTGATGCACTCCATGCTGCATTAACTCACCTGGAAGAGCATGGTAGCTATGTGCGGATGCTCTTCGTGGATTACTGCTCAGCTTTTAACACCATCCTTCCACACAAACTGGTGGCCAAGCTACAAGACCTGGGGCTTCCATACAGCACCTGCATGTGGATCAATAGCTTCCTCTCGGGCCGTAGACAGAGAGTCAGAGTTGGCCATCACACATCCTCAGCCCTGAGTCTCAGCACTGGCTCACCCCAGGGCTGTGTGCTCAGTCCACTGCTCTACTCTCTCTACACACACGACTGCACTCCTCGCCACCACAGCAACATCTTTGTGAAATTTGCAGATGACACCACAGTGGCGGGGCTCATTTCCAAGGGAGACGAGTCTACGTACAGAGACGAGGTGGAGCAGCTGACGTCATGGTGTAAGGCCAATAACCTCCTCCTCAACACTTCAAAAACCAAAGAACTCATAATAGACTTCAGAAGGAAAAAGGCAGAGATCCAACCACTATTCATAAATGGGGACTGTGTAGAAAGGGTGGCAAGCTTCCGCTTCCTGGGAGTCAATATAGAGGAGAACCTTTCCTGGAGTGTGAACACCTCCGAGCTGCTGAAAAAGGCCCAACAGAGACTGTACTTCCTGAGAATTCTCAGGAGGAATAACATCACACAGAGACTGCTGGTGTCCTTCTACAGAGCCACCATTGAGAGTGTTCTAACTTACTGCATATGCATCTGGTACACTAGCTGCACAGGGGCTCAGAGGAAAGCACTCCAAGGGATCATTAACACCGCCCAAAAGATCACTGGCTGCCCTCTCCCCACACTGGAAGTTCTACACAACGCCCACTGTTTTAAAAAGGCCCAAAACATCATAAAAGACACCTCACATCCTGGCCACTCCCTGTTCGAACTGTTGCCCTCAGGCAGACGGTACAGGGCAATCAGAGCAAGGACTAATAGACTCAAACACAGCTGTTATCCAACTGCAATAACACATCTGAATACTACAAAAAAATGTCCATCACGCCACTCTTGTGTTAATCTATGCACGGTCTGAAGCATGTGTGTGGGAATGTATGTGAATGTTTTACTGTTATATCTTATTAGTATTTTAAGTATTCTATCTATTTTATTTATTGAATTTTATTGTTTTATTTATATTTTGATATTGCTAGGGATGATGCAATGATCGGGGACCATTCTTAATTTCGTTGTTCTCATGACAATGACAATAAAGTTTCTGATTCTGATTCTGATTCTGATTCTGATTCTGAGAATCTCATTCATTTCAGAGAAAACAAGTTAAAGAGTGTCAAACATTTCATGTATCTTAGGTACATTATTTCAAACTCTGAACTTACCTCATCCCCATGAACTGAGGGAATATTTGAGAAATGGAAGGAATTAAAACATTCAATTTTAGCTAACAGTGTATTAGCTGGAGCTTAAAGCTAGCTAATACACAACTACAGGAGATAACCAACCATTCCCAATTGATGACTTCTGTTATTTACAACATCTGAAATACAGTGGTCACATATGCTGACTGGAAAATAAAGCTATGGAATGCAGTGGAAAAACTGTTGAGCACTGATACGCAGCAGAAATGAAGGAATATGATGAATAGAGTCAAGTTTATGTAACTGCTGGATAATATATTCAATCATGAGCACAAGTACAAGTGAAATGTGTATAGAGTGAAAAGATCAAGATGATGATGCACATTTGTTGAAGGTACGATGATCTAAAGTCACATGAGAGAGTAGCAGCTGATCTTTGACCTGTGAGCTGCAGATTCAGACTCTTTTATAGTTTGTTTGAAGTGTTTAATGTTTAAATTGTTTAAGCTTGCAGACACACCCACATTCAGGCTGTACACTTTTGAAAATTATTAGCGAATTGCTATAAACAGTGTAGGTTATATATCAGAGTGTGGTAGCTGATCTTTGACCTGTGAGCCAGATCATAAGACTCTTTGATGGTGTGAAGTGTTTAATGTGATGCAGCCTGCAGACACAGAGGACTGGTGACGGAGAAGAAGCAGAGGAATTTCTCTGTTTCTACACAGACCTGGTCCAAACAGCTGAAAGTTGCAGATTGAAGAAGTTCATGGGAAAAAGCTGAGTAAGTGCAACTTTGATTCATTCCAGTCTCTGAGGTTTTTTAAGGAGATTGGAAAGAAAAGCGTCTGGACTTCTTTAGGTTGCTTGAAGACGTTTCACCTCTCATCCGAGAAGCTTCTTCAGTTCTAGGGTAAAATGGTGGAGAGTCCCAGATTTAAACCCCGTGGGAGTTTCCCCCCAAAGAGGGACAAAGGACCCCTGATGATCCTCTACCTAATCACATGAGCCAAGGTGTGAAAATGTGTGGGTCAAAATCAGCCAGGGTTTCGGGTGAGCTCATCATCTCTGAGGTTTCCTCTTTGTCACAGAGCAGCTGCTCTTTGTTTGTTAGCGTGTTTCTGCAGAGAACACACAAAGACTTGTTTTTTCTCTGACGTCTGGTGTTTGATAAAGACTCCAAAGCAACAACAAAGTCTCCAACATCCAGCTCAGAGCCTTTCAAACAGAGTGTGCAGGTTTGTTCTCCTCACATCATCACATCAGACTATCAGTCTGTGTGGGCGTCTTCATCAGACTGTGCTGAAGAAAATGTTCCTCACACATCTGCCACTGTTTGATCCTCTTTAACAGAGGAAGTGTGACTGTGCTGTGATGTTTAGTCACACTCAGTGTTCATGTGGACTCTGAACAGGCTCGCAGTAAAACCATCAAACTGGAGTCCTGATATGAGAACCTGCTTCAAATGCTGGACTCCAGTTTGACTCTGAAGTTTTTTTTTATGAAGGATCAGAGTTCATGTTTGTCTGTTAAATATTCTCCCGAATTCATGGAGAATATTTAACAGGACTCAGCGCCCCCTGCTGGTTCCCTCTGAGTGCTGCTGTCAGTCTCCAATAATCCTGTAGGATGGATTTATGCAGTCCTGTTTTTGCTTGGTTTTTCACTTCCGGCTTCAAGTGTTGTCTGCAGCAACATTTCTTCATCAGATCTATTTGATCTTCTAGTTTCAGATCTTTTCAAATGGAAGACATCAGCAGTAAATATTGAACACAAATAGAATGGGTGGCAATGTTATGTGGTGGAACACATAATGGTTTACATTAAAATAACTTCCTGTTCCCTTAAATAAGCCTCTCACTGAGTCCTGACGGTGTGCAGTGATAACAAATAAAAAGTGCAAATAACAACAGTAGGAAGTTGTCATTGATGTGTTGTGTTAGTCAAAAAGCTGCTGAAATCTGGAACCTCATTGGCTCAAATCCTTCTAAACGGATGTCCAGTAGCATGGCAGACATTGTAGAACTCCTTTGGGTGCTTATTTGGGCATTTTTTATGAAGTATGATTAAACTGAAAGTGTGTATCACTTCCTGACATGATGTCTGACCAGCTGGAAGCTTTTTTTCATCCCACTCTAACTCCTCCCCTGCTGATGATCCTGAAGAGATTGTTACATAAATAAAGCTGCTCTCTGCAGCCATGTTTGACCTGCTGCTTTGTAGGACTACAGTAATGGAGGATTTGGAGGCTGAACGCGGCTCTGTGACACTTTTTGTAGTGAACTGATGAAAGCTGTGTCTCAGATGGATGTTAATCCAACACATCAGACACGACCTCTGCAGCTCTCAGTTGATGTGCACATGAATGATTTGTGTTTCCTCTGCAGGTGAAGGTAGAAAGTGTGTGTGAGCTGATGTGAATTCAGCAGCATGGATCAGTGTGAGGACAGAGAGGAGGGAGCCCCTCCCTCTAAAACCACTCTGTGTGGGGAACATGAGAGCCAGACCAAAGCTCAGAGGTGAGATGACCATCTCTAACTGTCATCTCTAACTGTCCATGACTCTTCTCCATGTCACAGCTCAGCACTCACATCACTGCTCCATCTTAATTATCAGAAACCCACCTGGACCTCCACCCAGCTCTGTGTCCTTACAGAGTGATGCGTCTAAAGATGAGTTCATTGATTTTAAAGTCCAGCCACTGTCTGCTGCAGAGAGGTGAGCTGTTAGTAACATGAACTCTTTGATGTCAGTTTGGCGTCTGATTTAAATTAACTGTTTGATGTTGTTTCCTGGTCTGCAAATTCTTTTTTCTTCTTCTTTTTTTTGCTTATTCATCACACCTAAATGATTATGTCATTTATTCAGGTCCAAACCTACCAGGCACTGTGTGGAAAAGTAGCAATAACACCACTTCACAAATGACAGACCTTTTTCCATTCTGCCAGAAAAAAAACCCAAAATACTTTTTATCATCAGACCAGAAACATTCATAGACAAATAGAAACTTCTCTCTGACATGTATGGACTTAGAAAAAACTGATTAACAGAGAGGGAGTAGAAGAAACTACAAATTTCATGAACAATAAGAAATTCGTTGTTCTAATAGACAACAGTTAGTGAAGAAGGATGAGCATGAAGCTGAACTGTCTTGTATTATTAACAAGCATATCAGTGATGCAAAATGTAACTCACATCAGCACTAGTAAAATGAAAGGAAAAATGTGCAGCCAGAAACTAACCAGTTTAAAAAAAAATGTATTTTCTGTAATAGAAAGTTATATTAGTTATATTAACTGTAAAGATCGGACTTTACAGCAGCTGAATTTATTCTGTATCCATGTTTTTAGTAAAATGTGGAATTGTTGAATTAAAACATGTTCCAAATGAAACTCAGTTTACAAACAAATATAACATTTTTACAGGATTTAGAGGAGTTTAGATCACAGGGTGTATTGTACGATGGTGTCCTTCAATGTATCCTGTCTGCTTATGTGTTACATCGATGAACACTGATTTGTAAGTTAATAAATATCATTAAATTGGGAAGGATTGAATAAGTTTAAGCTTCATGCTGTAATGAGAAGTTGGTACAGTTCTCTCCTTCCTTTCTTCTCCATGGAGAACAAAACCAGAGCTTTAAGATGAGCGGTGTTGCTGAGGAAAATCTGAATCCTCTTCAGAGGAGAAAAGCACGTCTCAGGTTCAGCTGTTTCCTGCCATAGTGACGGGGATCTTAAAGACAGAGAGTCTCTGTCAGAGTGGTCTATAGCTTTGTTTCTGTGCGAGGTCAAAAAAAACAAAAAAAAAAACGGAACAATTTAAGATTAAAATTCATGAAATTAACATTTTAAATTTACAATTTTAATATGAAGGACACTTTCTTGGTTTCAGCCCTGTTGTACTGCTAAGGAAACATTTTGAGGGACTTAATCAGAGTTTAATGGACACAGAAGTATCTGTTCAAACATTTGAACACAACCGCCGTTAGAGGAAAGCCTTACTACAGCTCTGTTTATTTTGTATGAATTCGTCATCATCAGAGTGTAAAAAAAACATCTTTTATTTATAATTTGGGACAACATCATCCAGCTTTGTGTTGGTGCTGATCCTGGTACTGAGTTAAATACCAGTTTTCAGTTATTAATAAGCAGTGTTGGGCAAGTAACTTTGAAAAAGTAATTAATTATAGTTACTAGTTACTTCTTTAAAAAGTATCTGAGTTAGTAACTGAGTTACAACATTCTAAAAGTAATTAATTACTTGAAAAGTAACTATTGCATCTGAAGATGAGTCCTCCAAAATCCCATCTGTTTTCACCTGCAGCTGGAAGGGAGAGGTAACTCACTGACATGTCTACAGTACAGATGATTCCTCAGAGTAACTCATACAGTATCTCTGAGAGCAGGAAAATGAATATTTGCAGTTCTGGCCCAGCTCTTGATCATTGAGGCAGTACGCTTAACCTACCCTGACAGAGCCTCAGTATCAGAGGAAGACCTTTATTCTTCTCTTCTCTGTCTAACAGGATCTTTGGGAGACATGCTGAACCTGGACCTGAACCCAGCTGTGTGTCCTTAAAGAGTGATGAGTCTAAAGATGCAGACCTTCATTTTAAAGTCAAACAGGCGTCTGCTGCAGAGAGGTGAGCTGTTAAACTCCTTCATGAACTCTTTCAGAGCTGATTTAACTGCTCGATGTTGTTGGATTTAAACTGCAGTGCAAACACGTCATTCCCTCAATCCCATGTCTCTTAAAAACAAGCCTTTGGCTTCTAAACAATATGAACTGGTGGTTGTTCCCATTCTTAATTTACAGTGTTTAATATGATGTCAGCCCTCCTTTTGCATTGTGCTGTTACGGAATAAATAAATATTCTTAGTGCTTATTTTGTCTTTATATTGTTTTAGGTAGGCCAGCAGATTAAAGATGCTACTTTTCAGTTAAAAAGTGTGTGAAAGGTCACAAGTGGTGAGCAAGACTGAAATACTGGGCAAAAATAGGAAACTGTGCAGAGAGAAAAACATAACTAAGTAACACACACACAAATCAAGTCAGGCCAGAAGAAGTTGTTTTGTTCACAAACTATGTGTGACGTTTCAGTACCAAAAACAGCAGACTATATTATATATATCCGGCCTGTAAGGCTTCAGATCTGCAGAGGGTTTAGCCTTGTGCACATCCCTTTCCAGAAAGTAATGATTGAATAAAATAATCATAAATAATTGACCACACTGAGTCGTGTTTTCTCTGTCAAGTAAAAGAATAAAAGATAAAAGAACAGAATTTAATACTTGGTGCCGTGAACCCGGATTCTTTTATGGCTGAGAGGACAAATTTGGCCCAAGGTGGAATCATGAAATAAGGCAAACAGAGGACCAGTCTAATAGAATTTAAAGGTAAGCACCACCTGTCAGGATGCAAGTCTTGGAGTCAGCTAGTTGCCATGGAAACACATTCCATCAAACTCTCCACGCTCTGTTCTTGAGTTAATCTGAAGGCCACTTGACATTCGGAGGTCTGTAGTGATTGGCTCTACAGAAAGTTGCACATCAGCATCCACAGACCACTTCACGGCTAAGCTGTTGTCTTTCACAATCACTTCAGAATCAGAATCAGAATACTTTATTGATCCCTGGGGGAAATAATTTTTTTGTTACAGTGCTCCATTATAAACCAACATAAACCAACATTAACAAGACAGACAATACACTAACTAAGAATAGTACAATATATACATATATATACATACATACATACATACATACATACATACATAAGTCACTCATAAATAAATAGCTGGAAAAGAAACATGTGTAGCTGTAGCAGCAAACAGTGTGTTAAGTGGATGCGTTGTACAGGGAGCCACAGGCAGGAAAGATTTCCTGTGTCGTTCAGTGGTGCTTTTCGGTAATCTCAGTCTTTCACTGAACGTGCTCCTGTGACTGACCAGCATGTCATGGAGTGGGTGGGAGGTGTTATCCAACATTGTCTTTATCTTGGACAGCATCTGCCTCTCCGACACCACCTTGAGGGAGTCCAGCTCCATCCCCACAACATTACTGGCCTTACCGATTCGTTTATTAAGTCTGTTGGCATCTGCGACCCTCAGCCTGCTCCCCCAGCATGCAACAGCATAGAGGATCGCACTGGCCACAACAGACTCGTAGAAAATCCTCAGCATTTTCTGGCAGATGTTGAAGGACCTCAGTCGCCTCAAAAAATAGAGACCACTCTGGCCCTTCCTGTAAAGTGCTGTGGTGTTTTTAGCCCAGTCCAGTTTATTGTCAATGTGTACTTCAAGGTATTTATAGTCCTCCACAATGTCAACACTGACCCCCTGGATTGAAAAAGGGGTCAAGTGTTTCCTGGTCTTCCTGAAGTCCACGATCAGTTCCTTGGTCTTTGCCACGTTGAGCTGCAGATGATTCTGCTCACACCACGTGACAAAGGAGTCGACCACAGCCCGGTACTCTGTCTCATCATCCCTGCTGATACATCCAACCACCGCAGAGTCATCAGAAAACTTCTGAAGATGGAGGTCTCTGTGCAGTGGCTGAAGTCTGTGGTGTAGAGGGTGAAGAGGAAGGGGGAGAGGACAGTCCCCTGTGGTGCCCCTATGTTGCTGATTACCTTGTCAGACACACACTGTGGGAGACGTACATATTGTGGTCTTCCTGTCAGGTAATCAACAATCCAGGACACCAGAGAAGCATCCACCTGCATCGCTGCTAACTTATCACCCAGGAGCGTCGGCCTGATGGTGTTGAAAGCACTGGAAAAGTCAAAAAACATGACTCTCACAGTGCTCGCTGGCTGGTCCAGATGGGTGTAGACATGATTGAGCAGGTAGATGATGGCGTTCTCAGTTCCGAGACGAGGCTGATAAGCGAACTGAAGGGGATCCAGATGTGGTCTTACTATGGGTCGCAGCTGGTCCAGGATGAGCCTTTCCAGGGTCTTCATGATGTGGGAGGTCAGTGCCACGGGCCTGTAATCCTGGGGGCCACTGGGACGTGGCGTCTTTGGTACAGGGACAAGGCATGATGTCTTCCACATCACCGGGACCCTCTGCAGACTCAGACTCAGCATAAACAGTTTATGAAAGACTCCACACAGCTGGGGGGCACAGGTCTTGAGGACGAGGGGACTCACTCCGTCTGGTCCAGCAGACTTGCCTGAGTGAAGTCTCCTCATTTGCATCTCAACCTGGTATTGAGTGAAGGTGATGGGTGGGGGAGGGGTGTCAGGAATCTCACAGGAGGCAACAGCGCCATGTGAAGAGAGAGGCTGGCACAGTGGTGTGGCTCTGGATTCCAGGCTGACTACAGGTGAGGTTGTGGGGGTGGGAGCAGACACTGTGGTGTCGAATCTATTGAAAAACAGATTCAACTCGTTGGCTCTATTCTCACCTCCCTCAGCTCCCCTGCTGTTGGTTGGCCTGAATCCAGTGATGGTCTTCATGCCCCTCCACACCTCTCTCACGCTGTTCTGCTGGAGTTTCCACTCCAGCTTCCTCCTGTAATTGTCCTTAGCCTCTCTGATCTTGTCCTTTAGTAACACCTGGATCTTCCTCACCTCCTCTTTGTTGCCCCCTCTGAAAGCCCTCTTCTTGTTGTTGAGGAGGGCTTTGATGTCCTTAGTCACCCACGGCTTGTTATTGGGGTAACAATGAAAAGTCTGAGCTGGAACAATGGAGTCGGTGCAGAAAGTTATGTAGTCTGTGATACACTCAGTAAGCCCATTGATGTCCTCGGCGTGAGGCTCACAGAGTGTTTCCCAGTTGGTCACCTCGAAACAGCCCTGTAGTTCCGCTATTGCCTCCTCTGACCACCTCCTAACAGTCCTGGTGGTCACAGGTTCCCTCCTCACAATGGGCACATAGCGGGGGATGAGGTGAATCAGGTTATGATCTGACCTACCAAGTGGGGGGAGGGAGGAGGAGCTGTATGCATCCTTGACGTTAGCATACAGTAAGTAAATGGTAAATGGTAAATGGCCTGTATTTATATAGCGCTTTACTAGTCCCTAAGGACCCCAAAGCGCTTTACATATCCAGTCATCCACCCATTCACGCACTGGTGATGGCAAGCTACATTGTAGCCACAGCCACCCTGGGGCGCACTGACAGAGGCGAGGCTGCCGGACACTGGCGCCACCGGGCCCTCTGACCACCACCAGTAGGCAACGGGTGAAGTGTCTTGCCCAAGGACACAACAACCGAGACTGTCCAAGCCGGGGCTCGAACCGGCAACCTTCCGATTACAAGGCGACCTCCCAACTCTTGAGCCACGATCGCCCCATAAGTCTAAAATTTTCTCTCCCCTGGTGGGACAGTCCACATATTGTCTGAATGTTGTTAGTGTATTGTCCAGTGATACATGGTTGAAGTCACCCGAGATCACAATAAAGGCACTCGGGTGCTGAGTCTGTAGCCGAGCTATGGCAGAGTGGATAGTGTCACATGCAGCTGTGGGGTTAGCAGAGGGAGGAACATAAACAGCCACCAAGATGACGTGAGAGAATTCCCTGGGTAAATAATATGGCCTGAGTCCAACAGCACACAGTTCAGTGTCCGGGCAACAAATCCTTTCTTTTATTGTTATGTTGGCAGGGTTACACCACCGGTTGTTAACTAAAACAGCAAGCCCACCTCCTTTCCGCTTACCGCTAGCGATGCTGTCCCTGTTGCCCGAAAAGTGTGGAAGCCTTCCACAGAAGCATTCTCATCGGGAATGTCCTGGTGCATCCATGATTCGGTGAAACACATCAGGCTACACTCTCGGTATTCCCTCTGACTCCGTACCAGTGCTGAGAGCTCGTCGATTTTATTCGATAACGATCGCACATTTCCCATCACGATAGACGGCAGACACGGTTTATACCTCCTCCTCCTCCTCGCTTCGAGCCTCCGCTGTCTCACTGTCTCCTTCTTTCTTCTCTTCTGTCCTTGACCTCTGCATCCCCGATGTGTTTTCCTCCAAATTTCAGCTGGTACTTCTGCGGGCCTGGCCAGCGAGCCGGCCGGCATCAGGGCGATCAGCTGATCTCTGGAGTAAACAGTCCGTGAGTGTAGGAGATGTGCCGCGGTCCCGTTCCTTGATAAAAGTAACAGTTCCACGGCCACCAGAAGAACAAAAACTCTCTCAATCCACATGATTGAGTAAAAGATAATAAACGGATGAAAATACAAGTCAGAAAAAAAAGAATACCTAGGAAAAAAGAGCTAAACTAAGAGAAAAAGCAGGAGCGACTATAACAGGCTGCACGCTGGTTGGCGCATGCGCACTCTATTATAATCCCACTAACCCTGACTGTGCAATAGTTAGCAATGTGGACATGTCACACCTGAACTCAATGCGCAGGTAACATCCTGTCACGGCACCACACTGGAGTTCACTGAATGAGCGGCTTGAGAGCAAGCCACTCATTCACAGCTGTTTGAAGAAGCAGTCTGCATGTGATGGCTGTCTACACTTTATGTCATTAGGGCTGCAACTAAGGGTTACTTTGGTTGTTAACTGATTTACCAACTTTTCTCTGATTAGTTAACAATTATTTCAACAACTCTTATCTGTGCTTCCTGTGGGCAAATCTCCTCTTCAGGCTCCAGTACCTCACCTGCTCAAGTCAAAACCAAATCTATTTTTAATATTACTCAGTAGAACTGTCAGAATAAAACTGAAATCAATCAAAAATATTAGTTCATATAAGTGCTAATAGTATTTAAAATATAAATGTTGTCAAGGAAACAAGAATGGTTGTAATGATTTCCTATTGCATTATATCATTAGCTAACAAACTGAAATGGTGTTTGTTTAGCAAGCATCATTCTGAGAAGTTTCCAGCAGGTAAACTAACATAAAGATTACTGTACAAACATTAACAAGTGCATCTATAATTGAGAATTTGTGTGTGTGTGTTTTTGTAAAAAAATATTTATACAAGTTACACATTTTTTTGTTAAGGTCTGGTTACAGATACAAAGAAAAAAAACTGCGTAAAACTCTGCGCTCAAGTTTCCTGGCTGTGTGTGCGTTTCAAATTGCAAGTATGAATTTTGATCCAATTTTTCTTCCTTTGTCAATGTCATGTGTTATGTGCGTGTGTTGGTGGGTTATTTGTTTCTTAATGCGTGTATGCAAATTCACCTGTGCAGTCGCTGTGATTGGTGGCCCTAAAGAACGGCCTGATGTAACTGGTTCCTGCTGTGGACGTGAACTATAAAAGGGCGACTGAAGAGCTGCGGTGCAGGGGGTGTGGCAGACTTCCCGTGCACTTGCCTCAGGTCCAGACGGAGCGGCCGTAGCCATAGTATTTAGTTAAAAGGTCGGGCATGTGTGTGAAGTGCGGAGCAAGTAGGGGTGAGCTGCCAATTATTTTGGGAAGCCTTCTTTTCTCCTGTGTTTTTAGACCAGGGAGGTCAGACTGTGTTATTTCTTTCTTTTCTTTTCCTTGAACAGGTCAGAGGGTAACCAAAGCCTAGGTTGAGTTTTGTTTGTTGTGTTGGCCTTAGCTGACCCCGAAATTATACACTCCCACTACCTTGAGTGCCATTGTTGTGAATAAACCATTGTTAAAAGTCCGATGCTGTGGCTGTGTCTGTTTGGGCGTGGGAAGTCACGGGACACCCCGCTCTTGTTACGGTCATGTAACATGATTTGGGGGCTCATCCGTTTTGTCTCGTTTTTGTGATCTGTGGTTTGTTCGGTCGGCTTTTCTTTTGTGTGTGGGGAGGAGTGAGGTGTGTGGGGGAGGATGGGGTTTTCTTTAGATGACTTTGTTACCTCGCCTTCCTGGGATAAGATAGAGTTGTGTAGAAAGGCGGATTTGCTTATTATAGCAAGTTTTTTGATATTAAAGTGTCCTACAATGCCCGTAAAGCGGAGGTGAAGGTTGCTTTGTGTGCAGGTTTGGTGGAGCGGGGCATTCTCCCTTCCCCGCAGGCAGCTGTAAAGCGGCCTGGTAGGGGCGGCGTGGAGGTGGCTCTGGAGGCTGAGCCGGAGCCAGATGCCAAAGGACCCGTTAGCGTGTCTCCAGCTGAGGTGGAGCCCGATGCGGATGAGGCGGGGTCGGATGTGGCCGAGGTGGGGTCTGGGGCGGCTGAGGAGCCTCAGGCAGTAGGGTCTACGGAGGACCTCCGTTTGACCCTCCGTATTAGGGAGATAGAGGTTTGCGCTAAAGAGCTTGAGGTGCAAGCTATGCACCTCCGGGTCACAGCGTTGGAGTTGGAGCGTAAGCCCGCCGCTGTCTCGACACCTGTTTCCGCTGCCTCCACACCTGTCTCGAGTCGCCCTGACACATCCACAGTTACTTCACCAAGTTTTGACATCACCAAACATGTTAAACTAGTACCTCCGTTTCGGGAGGCTGAGGTTGATTCCTATTTTGATGCTTTTGAGCGTATAGCAGCTGCATTGAGTTGGCCTAAGGAGTTTTGGGCACTGCTACTCCAGTGTAAGTTAATCGGCAAGGCTCAGGAAGTATGTACTAGCCTTTCCGTTAATGACAGCCTCCAATATGATATTGTAAAAAAATCAATTCTGCACGCGTATGAATTAGTTCCTGAGGCTTACTGTCAGAAATTTCGTAAAAGTGAAAAGACCGCTGAACAAACCTTTGTGGAGTTTGCCCTTGAGAAACATCGCTTGTTTGAACGCTGGATGCAAGCCAGCAAAGTGAAGGATATTGAGGGATTGAAGGAGTTGGTTCTTTTAGAAGAATTTAAAAAGTGTCTCCCGGATCAGTTGGTAGTTTATTTAAATGAGCAGAAGGTGATGTCCCTGGCAAAAGCAGCAGTTTTAGCAGATGAATTCACCCTCACACATAAAGTCATTTTTCCAACCGGGGCAGCACGAGAACAGACCCGAAGGGCGAGACAGGAGGAAACTGAAAGGCGGGAATGTTTATTGCCGGGAGTCTGGTCACCTGATTGCCAGTTGTCCTGCGCTGTGGAAGAAAGAGGCGCAGAGGGTCTAAGGGACCCGTGGGGCTCATTAAAGTAGTTTCCCCACCTATCTGTCCTGACCAGATGCAGGGGTGTGACCCAGAAATGGAGGTAGAGTCACATTTTAATCCCTTTCTTTCCCAAGGCTTCGTTTCGGTGGCAGGAGAAGAGAAGGACAGGGTTACTATCACCATTCTCCGAGACACCGGGGCACATCAATCTTTTATGTTAGATGACGTGTTGCCACTGTCGGATAAAACCGCCTGCCACACGGATGTGTTGGTGTGGGGAATTGAAATGAGTGTTCTTCGGGTGCCCCTTCACAGAGTATATCTACACTACCTATCACAACTGGACCTGTGAAGGTTGCCATAAGACGACAGTTGCCGTTTAAAGGTGTGTCGTTTATCTTGGGCAACGATTTGGCCAGGGGGAAAGTGCTTCCACCGCCTGAAGTGATGGATACACCTGTTGCTGCTGATCCAAAAGCGACAGTTTTTCCCGTTTGCGCTGTTACGCGGGCGCAAGCGCACAAATTTGCTGATGTGGTTAGTATCGCAGATACGTTTGCGGCTGGGGAGCAAAAATCTTCTGTACGGGAGAAAGACAGTGTGGGGGATAAATGCAGTGTGCTAAAATTAATACTGGCATTGAGCGGCGATGTGAATAAAGAAGCTTTGGTAAGCACTCAGGAAAATGACAAGTCTTTGAGTTCCTGTTTTGCAGCCGTTGTCACGGCTGGGGAAAGCACCCTTCCCTGTTTTTTCCTGCAGGATGGCGTGTTAATGAAGCGGTGGTCTTCTGATCAGAGTGGAACATCAAGTGTTGCACAGGTGGTGGTACCATCTCAGCATCGTGATCTGGTGCTAAGCTTAGCACATGATGCCGGCATGGCTGGGCACCTCGGAATAAATAAAACTTATTACAGAGTGCTGGGCAATTTCTTTTGGCCTGGCTTAAAAAAACACGTAGCTGATTACTGTCGGTCTTGTGCCACCTGCCAGTTGGTGGGCAAACCCAATAAGCCCAATCCACCTGCGCAGTTATCTCCTATTCCATTAATGAGTGAACCTTTCGAAAAGGTAATACTAGACTGTGTGGGACCGTTGCCGAGAACAAAAGCCGGTCATCAGTATATTCTTACTGTAATGTGCTCAGCAATGAGATTTCCGGAAGCCATTCCGCTGTGTACGGTGAAAGCCAAAGCAGTAATTAAAGCTTTGATCAAATTCTTTTCTGTGTTTGGGTTGCCGAAAATCATTCAAACGGACCAAGGCGCCAACTTCATGTCCAGAGTCTTTGCACAGGTTGTTAAAGAACTACATGCTAAGCATGTTACATCCAGTCCATATCACCCCGAAAGTCAAGGTGCTTTGGAAAGGTTCCACCAAACTCTCAAAGTTATGTTACGTAAGTTCTGTTTGGAGTCTGGTAAAGAGTGGGATGAGGGGTTGCCCCTATTGTTGTTTGCCATTAGAGAGACTAAACAGGAGTCGCTGGGATTTAGCCCTGCGGAGTTGGTTTTCGGACATGTGGTCCGAGGCCCTCTCCGACTTTTGAGGGAAAAATGGCTGTCGGAGGCCCCGGAGGAGCCATGTAGTGTACCTGACTATGTGAGTCAGCTTCGAGACAGGCTTCGCCTAGCGTGGAAAATAGCCGGGGAAAACCTAAAGCAAGTGCAAACTAAAATGAAGGCTCGTTTTGACAAAAAAGCTGTGGATAGAAGTTTTCAACCAGGGGAGAAGGTGTTGATGTTATTGCCTGTAGTAGGGTCCAGTTTACTAACGCAGTTTGCTGGTCCTTACAGTGTTGAATGTAAACTCGACAATAACCATTATGTGATTCGCACTCCAGATCGGCGGCAAAAAACCAGGGTTTGTCATGTGAATACGTTGAAACTGTTCTATCCCCGTGTGCGCTGTTGCCATCCTCCCCGCCTATAAACTGTCGGATGACGGATTATCTGGGAGGGATGATGCATTAGGTAGTGGGCTGAAAAATTCAGTAATTTTAAATGATCTTGAATCATTTGTTGCCGATTTACCTGAAACTGCTCAAACTGACACCATTACTCTGATAAAAAATAACGTGTCGCTTTTCTCTGATCACCCGCGCCAAACGACTGTCTTAAGTCATGACGTTGATGTGGAGGGCCAAAAGCCAATTAAACAACATGTGTACCGGGTGAATCCAGTAAAAAGGGAAATAATGCAGAGAGAAGTCAATTACCTCCTTGAGCATGGCTTAGCCGTTCCAAGTGCTAGCGCATGGAGCTCCCCATGTGTGTTAGTGCCCAAATCTGACAATACTCCTCGATTCTGCACAGATTATCGAAAGGTGAATGTGGCCACTAAAGCAGACTCTTTCCCATTACCTAGGATGGATGACTGTGTTGATCGGGTGGGATCCGTTACTTATGTGACCAAATTGGATTTATTAAAGGGATATTGGCAGGTTCCTTTAACTGCAAGAGCGTCTGAGATCTCTGCATTCGTTACCCCCGATCACTTCCTTCAGTATACCGTGATGCCCTTTGGCTTGCGTAATGCTCCAGCGACATTTCAGCGCCTGATGGCTAAGGTTTTGGCTGGGGTCCCTAACTGTGATGCCTACTTAGATGATGTGGTCATTTATTCTGCTTCCTGGAGCAGTCATCTCCAAACCCTCTTAACTGTTTTTAAGCGTTTCGAGGAAGCATCGCTAACTGTAAATCTGACCAAATGTGAGTTTGGAAAAGCCACCATCACCTACCTCGGAAAGCAGGTGGGTCACGGGCGAGTGTGCCCTGTAACCGCTAAGGTGGAGGCTATTATTGAGTTTCCGATTCCACAAACAAGGAGGGCGTTATGCCGCTTCTTGGGAATGTGTGGTTACTATCACGGTTTCTGTAAAAACTTTGCCTCCGTAGTCGCTCCCCTGACTGACCTAGTCAGCCCAACCAAACCCTTCACATGGACTGCGGCGTGCCAAACTGCTTTTGAGTCAGTGAAAACTTTACTGTGCAGTGCCTCAGTTTTAGCAGCACCTAACTTTTAATCTCCTTTTAAGTTGGTGGTGGATGCCAGCGCAACTGCAGCGGGTGCGGTTCTGCTGCAGGCAGCTCATCACGGAGTGGACCGTCCGATCTGCTATTTCTCGAAGAAGTTCAATAAACACCAAGTGAACTATAGCACCATCAAAAAGGAAGCGCTTGCATTATTGCTAGCCTTACAACACTTTGAGGTCTACGTCGGGTCTAGCTCCGTGCCAGTTCAAGTGTTCACAGACCATAATCTGCTTGTGTTTCTTTTCCGAATGCAAAACTCCAACCAGCGACTCGTGTGCTGGTCCCTCCTTTTACAAGACTTCAACTTACAAATTAGCCATAAAAAGGGCCTCGATAATGTCCTCGCTGATGCCCTATCTAGAGCAGTGTAAACAGGTAGGAATTAAACATGCAGTGGTTGTTTAATTCTTATGGTGGGGGGTGTTACGTGCGTGTGTTGGTGGGTTATTTGTTTCTTAATGTATGTATGCAAATTCACCTGTGCAGTCGCTGTGATTGGTGGACCTAAGGAACGGCCTGATGTAACTGGTTCCTGCTGTGGACGTGAACTATACAAGGGCGACTGAAGAGCTGCGGTGCGGGGGGTGTGGCAGACTTCCCGTGCACTTGCCTCAGGTCCAGACGGAGCGGCCGTAGCCATAGTATTTAGTTAAAAGGTCGGACATGTGTGTGAAGTGCGGAGCAAGTAGGGGTGAGCTGCCAATTATTTTGGGAAGCCTTCTTTTCTCCTGTGTTTTTAGACCAGGGAGGTCTTTCTTTTCTTTTCTTTTCCTTGAACAGGTCAGAGGGGAACCGAAGCCTAGGTTGAGTTTTGTTTGTTGTGTTGGCCGGTACGCCGGTACCGGGAATGTGTGGAGTCCCGCTTCCACCAGGGCGACACACGGAGTATGTGGCACGGACTACGCACCATTACGGACTACAAAGCCAGGGACACTGCGCCGATCAACGCCGACTCTGCATTCACCAATGAGCTGAAGCAGTTCTACGCCCGTTTCGAGGTTAGCCGGGCGGCTAATGCTATCTACCCCCTGACTACCGAGGACAGTGACGTCATCAGCGAGAGACCGGTGACCAGCATCGCGGAGCATGACGTCCGTGCGGCATTGAGGAGAGTGAACACAAGGAAAGCGGCGGGGCCAGACGGCATCACCGGCCGTCTGCTGCGCTGCTGTGCTGACCAGCTAGCAGGTGTGTTCACTTACATTTTCAACGAGTCCCTGGCGAAGTCTGTGGTCCCCACATGCTTCAAAAGATCCACCATCATCCCTGTGCCCAAGCACAGCAAACCCTCATCCCTGAACGATTACCGGCCAGTTGCACTGACCTCGGTAGTAATGAAGGTGTTTGAGAGGCTGCTGAAGAACATCATCTCCTCCTCCATCCCAGACACCACAGATCCGCTGCAGTTCGCCTACAGATCCAACAGATCCACAGAGGATGCCATCGCCCACGTCCTACACACCACTCTCAGCCACGTGGACAAGAAACAGGGTAACTATGTGCGAATACTGTTTGTTGATTACAGTTCACCGTTTAACACAATAGTGCCCTGCAGACTGTTCACAAAGCTGAGGGACCTGGGACTTAACAGCCGTCTGTGTGCATGGGTGTTGGACTTCCTCACTGGCAGAACTCAGGTGGTGAGGGTGGGCAGGTGCTTCTCCAACAGCATCACCATCAACACAGGAGCACCTCAGGGATGTGTCCTCTCGCCACTGCTCTACTCCCTCTACACTTCAGACTGTGTGGCCACCCATGGCTCCAACACCATTGTGAAGTTTGCTGACGACACAGTGGTGTTGGGTGCCATCTCCAACAACGATGAGGCGGCCTACATGGATGAAGTGAAGAATCTGGCATCGTGGTGCCAGGACAACCACCTCCAGCTGAACGTCAGCAAGACCAAGGAGCTGGTGGTGGACTTCAGAAGGAGTCAGCACAGAGACTACAAGCCCATCATCATCAATGGAGCTCCAGTGGAGAGGGTGCAGTCCTTCAAGTATCTTGGTGTTCACATCTCAGACCTGACATGGGCTGCCCACATTCAGGTCCAGACCAAAAAGGCTAGGCAGCGCCTGTATCACCTACGACAACTGAGGAAGTTCAGGGTCTCTCCAAAGATCCTCAGGATTTTCTATACAGGCGCTGTGGAGAGCATCCTCACACAGAACATGACATCGTGGTTTGGGAACAGCTGTGTGAAGGACCAAAAAGCTCTCCAGAGAGTGATCCGTACAGCAGAACGCTGCTGCAGGATTGCTCTCCCCCCGCTTCAGGACACCTACACCAGGAGATGCCGGACTAGAGCAGCGCAGATACTGAAGGACCCGTCCCATCCTGGCAACAAACTGTTCCAACTTCTGCAATCTGGTAGAAGGTTCCGCATCATCCGGGCAAGGACAGAGAGACTCAAGAGGAGCTTCTATCCCCAAGCCATCCGTGCCCTAAACACACACACCCGCCCTTTCACATCATCTATAATTGACTGAGACAGGACTCTTCCAGACACTCTAAACCAAGGCACAATGTACATTCCAAATTCCTTTAATTTTAAATATGTTTATATTGTCTATCCTGTAAAATAGTCAGATGTCTATTCATATTAATGTACAGAATTCACCTGCTTGCTGCTACTACTGCACATTCACCCAATGCATATACTATATATATATATAATGTAGCGTGTCAGGCTACATTTCACTGTGTGTTATACTTGTATAACTATGCATGTGACAAATAAAGAACCTTGAACCTTGAACCTTGAACTTAGCTCACCCCGAAATTATACACTCCCACTACCTTAAGTGCCATTGTTGTGAATAAACCATTGTTAAAAGTCCGATGCTGTGGCTGTGTCTGTTTGGGCGTGGGAAGTCACGGGACACCCTGCTCTTGTTATGGTCATTTCGAGCCGGGTCGTAACCTGATTATGTTATGAAAACACAAATTTAACAATCCAACCAGAGAACAGATGGGTTTGGCTGTCGGAGGGGTGCTTTACTGAGCTTCAGATCCTGGTTGGGTAAATGCCATTTCACGTGCCACTGTTTTTCTTCATCACCACAAAGGAAAACCTGTTCGTGTCCAAGTTTGGTGAATTTTTTTTGTCACAGGTTTACGTGCTTATACATGGACCTCCAGAGCCTTTTCAACAACTCTGTGGATCTCGGGGGGAAAGCAGTGTTGTGGAAATGACAAGCGCTTTACTAGTCGGGATAGTTATAAAGCTTTCTTCGTTGTGAATGAGTGATACATGTTTTTATTGAAGATTTGAATATAATACAACACAAACTTTTGTAGAGGATATAAAGTCAGAGAGATACATGCTTTATAATGACAAGGAGCAGGTGCATCTAGTAAACGTAGAGCTGGTGCAAAAAACGAGAGAGCTCAGCGACTAACACCACAAATTTTTGGATCCTTTGCTCTTAGTTAGCGGTCAGCACAGTGGATGCCACCTCCATTGTGAAAAGACCTATATACTGCAAAGTGTGACTCACAGTAATGGTCCTGGGTCAGCCCTGACTTTGTGTGAAGGTAATACTAAAGTAATGGTATTTCTGACCACAGGGTCAAGATGGCGCCTGTGTTTGGCTGTGCTGCTGCCTTCGTCCGTGTGTTTGTTTATTTTATATGCTATGCAAGTGTTTTTGTTGCAGTTTTTTCTGGTGTCACCTCCCTTCGGATTTATGATCGTCATGCGTTGCTAGCGATCAAATCTGCAATGGATAGCTTTCAGAGTCAACGAAATGAGGCTGTTTTCCTACCGCCGTTAGAGTGCAACGCAGCACCCGGTTTACCTCCACTCTTGCCGGTTAGCTCATTTTTGCTTTAGAGGCCTTGTTGGAGAAAGCAGAGTAAGCGAGCTGGCCTTCATGTCCTACTCCGTCGTCTTCGGAAAGAGATGGACCTTCGGGGACTCTATTCCTGGGTTGCTACCGGTGAGATTCGCCTGAGACTTGTCGGAACTTGATTAATCCCCACAACCCACTATGTTTACCACTGTTGAAAACACGCAGTTCTTTGAATCTTTGGGCTGAAGGAAGGACAATACTCGGTGTATCAATGCTCAATCAACAATCATTTATTTCCATACAATTCAACAGTCAGAGCATTACAACGTCCGGACGGGAGAGATGCTACCAGAGGGTCAGGCACATGTCTCAAAATGGTGACGGGTTGCTCAGCTTTTTATAGTCTCTAGTGGCCCCCAGCTAGTCGTAAAAGCCAAAACATCACATTTTTTCTCTGTTACAGCGCCTAAGTTATGACCTCGGCAGTTGTTTCTCTGCTTTCTGTAAGGTGGGGGTGTGGAATGTGGTCTATCTATCTCCCCTGTCTTTAGACACAGAGTCTCCTGCTTACAACCTTCTCTTCATGATTCAACAATTAAGCATGTCAAGAAAACAGTGTAACACATTCCCAGCAGATCAAGGATACAGAGTGATGCACATTTATCTAATGAACTAATATGTGAATATGTTCTGTTAACTCAAAAATATAATGAGAACTAAACTACATACAGCTCACACACTCTATATTAAAGGGTATAATGTGATCTACAGCAGTATTCTAATTCAACTACTTTGATTACATATATAAGGTAACACATAAAAACAGAATAATTTAATAATTCCCCCTTTTGATCTCTGAAAGAGATCACTTACAACATGCACTCCAGGGTCGCAAGGTCCAAGTTTTCTTGATCCTGAGGCCCTCTGTCCCCCTTTAACGGGTGGACCATAAGTGGGATGACCTCTGTGTTCACGCAGTTCAGATGCAAGCAAAGTTAGATTTACAACCATAACAGCAGTTACAGATGACTCTCCCATCACTCCCCAATTCTCCCACAGCTTTATTTTGGTGCTCCAGTTTTCCACTCCCATTTTAATGCCCCCTTATACCTTTCAAATGTACTTAGACTAGAACCTCTGTCTAAGGAGCTTTTAACCTTTATTTTTATTGCTGCAGCTACCAGTGTCTTCCAGTTGGGTGATTCTCAGCTTCTTTCTTCGACCTCCGGGGTTAGACCACCCTTTAGTCATTGCACAGTTCTGGGGATTATTCTGCCCCGATTTCAAACAAGGATCTGTGTGTTTTGGGTTCACCGGCGTGTCCCCCTTTCTGCCAAGAGCCTCTCGAACCTCGTTGGTCTGGTGTTCCTGGTTTTCGCCAACCCCTTCATGGTTATTGCTGTGTTTGTGGGATCCATCTTCTCCAGGAGCCCAAACGTCATGACACTTGACCCCAGTTGCTGTCTCGGCAGTCCCTACATCTGTCCCTGCTGTGAAGGGTCCTCACATCTCCGGGTCCCCGTCTGGTGTCTGTTCCTTTCTCTGCAAGAGACAGAAAACCAAAACACCTCTCTCCCTAGCCTTGATAATCTAATATTGTTATCCATTGTTCTTCTAATGATTCAAATTTGGTTTAAAATATTATGTTCAGGACTTATTCTAATCATAATCTATGTGTGTGTAAAAGAAATAAAAAATTAGTGAACCCTTTCTAAGTCTAACACATTATAAGCTTAAGTTTTACCATAGCTAATTTATTAAACACAGAAACAACGTCATAAAATGTTCATAACACCATTGTTTGATGTTCGGACTCAACTCCCCCTTTTTGACACACTCCCATGTGTCAATTCATTGGAGCTAGACACTTAAAAGAGAAGGTTAGTGACATCATATCTGGTAACTGGTCCATCCAGAGCTGTAACATTTTGAAATGTACATACAACAAGCCAAACCACACCTTGGTCACACCAACCCTTTTCTGCCCCGAAGATGTCCAATGCCATCCTAGTATGGACTGTCAAAAGTGGCTTTAACGCTGACTATCCTGACAATCCATTTTATAACGTTTCCTGGTCAGATTTGCCAATCTCTGCACCAGGGTTTTAAACTTTTCGCCATTTCCATTAGTTGTTATTTTTATTTAGTTTCGACTCCAGATTTTCAATTTTTACCAGTTGTAATTAGTTTTTACCAATTGTAATTAGTTTTTACCAATTCTTTGCTAGTTTAGTGTAGTTTTTATTTTCTGAAAATCCTTAGTTTCAATTTAGTTTTATTTGTGTTTTGCAAAAATTAAGTGTAACAAAATCCCAGTTCCATCATATCAGTCATGCTCTTCTGGTTATCCTTGGGTGTTGAGACTAATAACTATTAACTCTTGCCGCACCGTGTGGTCCTAATTTTGGTTGGAGTGAATTGATAACCTTTTGAAGGCGATTGTTTCACACCTTTATTTAGATGTCCCAGTCCTGTTGTCTCGGGATACATCACGCTGCCTTATCTGGGGTTAGCTGTTTTCTGGGGATGCGGGTTGAGTGGGTGAGCTCTTCAAGGAGGGGGAGTGTGCTCCCCCTGATGAGGTCTTCTAGGTAAGCTAGGTTAACCTTCTTGTGTGAGCTTTTCAAGTGCACTTTAAGGTTAGTGGGACTTTTAGTTTTATAAATGTCCCTCATGACCCCCTGATGACCCAGTATTTCATTTTTGCACATTGTAGTACACATTTTAGTTTTTGCTTGTAGCTCGCATACTCTACTTGCCACTCCTCTAAGTCCAGATGTTTCTTAGAGAGGGCAACAGTACCTTTAAAATTATATCACATGTGTGGGGGTGTGGCCTTGCCAATTGTTTTGCCCACCTTTTCAAAATGGCTGGCGTGCCCACAAGCATATTTCATGGAAAAAGAAAGGTAAGCTTGATATTTACATTTAAAATGTTTTGTTAAACTCAGATTTTTATTTTATTCTTTTTTGCAAGTACCCCTCCTCGGTGGCGAGAAACTGTTGGTGTGGTCAAGTGGGTGCTCTAGAAACAAACGCTCAGGACAGAACAGTTATCAGTCATGTACTTCCTACAAATTTTGCATATGTTTTATTCCATATTGGTCCTCTGAGTGTAATGGTACATTTTAATTTGAATTTATCCAAACTAAACACAATATTTTCTTTATTTACTTTGCTCTTGTTCTTTTGCAGTACCACATCCTATCAAATGTCCCTGTCGATTATATTCTACATTTAATAACTTACTATTTCAAGTGAGAACCTAAATCATGTGGACCAATGTTTATTCTTGCATATCTCTATTCTGAATGTGGCCAGTCATTCATAGGTATTGTTCAATTTTGGCGATTTTCCTCTATAAAATTTAATTGACTTTTTACAGTGGCCTGCTGTGGTTAATAATAACATATTCCAGTCATGAGTGATATCAATAGTTATCTCCACTGTAGCATTTGGCATTCCCAATAATATAACATGATACCTTAATCAAAACACAGCTAATATAGCACAGTTTTCTTAATGCAAACATCAGTAACTCAAAATCAGCAACCACAGTGTTAAGTCTGCAGTTCATACTTATGTGAAGCTAGAGTCTCCTCCTCCAGTCTCTCTTATCCTCCTGCTCCTGAAAAAACAAAACAAAACAAAGCGAAGCATCCACCCTTCTCTTGTCGGCTGGGTGAATTGTTTATTGGCATTTACTAATCCTAAAGTGGGTGCAGTCATTGTCTCAGTATCAAGTCAGTCAAAGCTTTTAGTCGTCAGTCCATCACAGTCCATTCACATGCATACCTCCATACACATTCATACCAGATGTTGCTGATAATGGAGTCTCACGCGCAACCTATTCGAGCATCCATCACCAGCAAGATGACGTCATCATTTTAAAGGAAAACAATTCCTTGTTGTTTTTTTTTTTTTTTTTTTTTTTTTTTTTGGGCCGGATTGACTCGGTGCAATCCTTTTAGACTCAGAACTTCTCAGTGTTCCCTATAAGTGAATTTCTCCCAAGCCAGTTACAATCATGGAGAAGCACACTTTGCAACTGTTTACAGTAATAATATTTTATAGCGCTTTAAATTTCAATCTTTCAGGCCTTGTTTAAAGAGCTGATTGTTAAATCATGAACTCACAAAATATCAACATATCACCACCGGTGGATCACACCTCTCAGATGTTTTTTCTCCAGTGCACTGTAACAAAAACGAAAACAGACATAACCAACAAAATACTACTAAAATAACACAAACTAGGGCCCGTTGCAGACATGTCCAAGCATAAAACTATCCCTCTCTCGCTTACGAGAAAGAACACAAGCCAAAGCTCACTGATAAAATCAAGCTAGCGCTAAACAAAACCAAACAATCAACCAGAAATTCACAGGAACATTTTGCTTCCTGCCGGGACAATATTGTGTGGGAATGAGAACCTCAGGTGCCGTAACACCTTTTGTTCCTCCTTGAATTAAAACTCAATCACAGAAAATGCCGTACTCCGACCTAAACTTACACTATTAATTCATCAATTTCACTCTGTGCCACTGTTCCTCATCAGGGCTGTGTGAAGCACAGCAAAGAACTCAGTCAAGGCCTTGAGCCATAAACAGACATCACGCACAGACATTGTTTTCATAACCAAACTTTTTAGACCTTATTCCTAAACTCTACATAAATACCCTCTGGGTGACATATAACACATTCTAAGTAATCAATGGCTCCTCATAAAAATTATGCATTGGGATGTTTGTGTGCAGCATTTGGCATATCAGCATAAGCAAAGCATTCTTCATTGCATCAGCGTGTATGTGTGTGTGCGTGTGGATCACTCTTTATTGCACAAGCGTGTGCATGTGTATGTGTGTGCATCACTTCTCAGTGAATCAACATTCCCGTGTGTGTGTGTGTGTGTGTGTGTGTGTGTGTGTGTGTGTGTGTCATTTCTCACTCACTCAACGAGTGCACGTGTTCATGTGTGTATTTCACTTCATTCTGAATCTGTGTGTTTGGAGACGTGTGTGTGTGTGTGTGTTTCTCTTCATTCTGAGTCAGTGCATGTAGATGTGTGTGTTTGTGTGGGTGTTTGTGTTCATCACTTTCCTGTTCTGGTGTTCTGGGTAAACCACGGCCTGAAGCATGCCCTGGGGTCCTGCCCCCCTCCTTTTTCAGTTTGTTTGCGACCATTGCTGCTGCTGCTGCTGCTCAAAATTCAGTCCGTCCTGGTTCTGACCCCAATTGGGGCAGTCCTTTCTCCAGTGTCGATGTTCACCGCAGGTGAAACCTGCATCTTCTTCTGTGTTTTTGTCCATTCTGAGGTGCCTTCTGTCCTCAGTTACTCCTCTTGTCTCGGTCACGCCCTTTTTCGCCACCCGATCATCCGTGTTGGTCCATCACTGTCCTGCACAGTGTGAATGCAAAGTTATCAAGGTCAGCATTCTTTCGCTCGGCCTTACTTTTCATTCGGGCTTGGTGGGCGTCTCGTCACAGCTCTGTCAGCTGACGCAGTCTGGGAATTTTCCCCCGTGTAGTGAAACGGGCCTTAGGTTTAGTGCTCTCCGTCTCGGCTGCATGAGATCACATTCCTGCAGGTCTGTTGACATTCTCAGGTCGTTGTTGTGGGTCCAGCTGTTGCAGCATTTGGTCAGTGTCACATATGGGGGAGAGCAGGAGTCCAGTCAGCCTCGGCTTTCAGGGCCGGCAAAGCAGCCTGTAATTAAATATGTATAGAAAAAACAAAAACAAACAAAAAAACAAAAACAAACGAACAGGAAAATGATGTTGTGTTGGCTGTGTTATTCAGAGGGGAGACAATGGGGCCAGGCCCTGTGTCAGCCTTCTCTCCCCCTTTTTTTGTTTTTTGTCTCCCGATATAATCAACTCCTAACCCACCAAGTTGACAGGACAACACAGGTACATATTAAAATTCTTAAGATCATGTTTAAAAGCCCAAAAAAGGAACTTTCTTTCATTCAGTAATCACTTTTATTAATCAATCAGCAGAAAACATGTCACAATTTGACTCTTTTAACCACTAAATTTGTTGCGTCTTGCCTGGTTGGTTAGACCAGTGTTCCTTTTTTTTTTTTTTAGTTAAATTGTTGTCCTGCAACCCAGAGGGTTTCTTTGTCAGTAATGTATAGACTTCATCATTTAAGTATGTTAATTTTTCTTTAACCTTGCTGGAAAATCTTCACGTGTTCATGAGTGTAAGCTGTTTCTTCATTGCGTGTATGTGCATTTGTATAAAAGCAGGTTAATTTTATCTTTTCTCAAACTAGGCGTTACCTTAAAAGGAGCCTTTCTCTCAGATTTCTCTGCTTGTGTGTGTTTTTGTTTCACCTTTTTGTTGTGATGCTCCGGACGCCTTCCCAACCTCCACAAGTCCGTTGGCCCCAATTTTATGTGTTAAAACTTCTCTTAATTTCTCCTCTAATTCTCTCCTCGCTGCTGTCTTTTTCACAGCTGCTGATTCGTGCTGGGTGTGGTTCCCATTACCTATAATTTTGCTTCGGCCGCTGTGCTTGTGGGGGCAGTTGGTCCAGGTCCGCAGCTTCCTGTATTAACACACTAAGAGATTTATTTTAATTTCATTTTCATCACTTTTAAACCGATAAGCAGGCAACACGCCTACCTTGACAGCGTAAACTGTACGCCAGTCTCCCAACACATTCCTCTCTCTACTCCTCTATAATTCTCCACTGCACACCTCTTACTATCTCTCCTTTTTATTTTTATTACACCACAGAGTAATACACCCAATTATGCCCGTCTATCTCTATGTGGCTCCAAATTCCCTCTTTATTTTAATTTCACACTCGTCAGGGGACAGGCACACAACAATTTCAACCACTGAAACGAGGAATTCAACCTTTTTATATTTCTTTACTAATCTAGACTCAACGTTTGTTCGCAAAATGTGTCTTGTTCTAGTCCGGAAATAAATGTGAACCCGTGATTACACGGCCGTTCCAGTGTTATTTCTGTGGCTATGCGGGGGCCCTCACCTCCCCAAGTCACCACCTCGGCACCTGGACAACGCCGGTCCTGGCCACGCGTCCACGGACAGGAGGGTCGCCACTCCTAGGGCAAAGTTCCACAGGTACACTAGGCATCAACCTTTGATCCTAAAATGTGTATTTGCTCTAATGTCCTCCTAATCAAACACATTAACCGTCACTGTCACTGTGTTCACGCTTCACACTCCACACAAAAACACACTCAGAGCGCGCCTCACTCACACTCTCACTCAGTGCGCGCTTTACCCACAAGACAGCACCCAGAGCGCGCCTCGCAGCTTCACACACACTCTCTCACCCAGAGCGCGCTTTCACACTCACACACACAACACTTTTCCTCAGCGGGAATTTTACACAGAAACCTCTGAGCTCAACTATTAGATCTTCTGAAAGCACACTGCACCATAGACCAAAATACCCTTTTCTCTGCGCTTATGACCGCCACCACGGGGCAAAGTCGCATCATAAACGTGATGCTTGCATCCCCGAAGTTATACCAGACATCATAAACCAGGTTTTGCTCTATGTACTTCTTGGCAAGTAAAATTTTACTTTGTTTTATGACCGCAGCCCTTAAAAAAAAAAACTCGACTGACGCCACAAACCACCGTCAAACCTCTGTTCAATGTACTAAAATTAGCACCAACCACTACTGCACTTCACGGCCGCATCACCGGAACACGGCCGTATCATAAACCAAACCTACGGACGTGTTTCGCTCTCACGTTGCCAGTGTTTAACCGCACCGTGAAGCCAGCATCTGCTTTTCCTTAAATCAACTTCTATTTCATAGCCGGCAAGAGCCAGGACGTAACCGACACCATAAACAAACTTCAAACCTCGACTTCAATGTACTGAACTAATGGCCGCGTCTTCAGAATAAATTCTAATGTATTATTGCTACAGAAGCCAGTATTAGACAAAATTAAATGTGGAAGGTAAAGTGGCTGCATCTAGTCCAACGTAGTATGTTATTAGTATCTCGGTAGAAGCAGATTACTGCAATCTAGACCAACGTAGTATGTTATTAGTATCTCGGTAGAAGCAGTTTATTTAACACACTGGAATTCAGCCTCAACTTATGTTGTTAGTATCTTGCGCCAAAAACCAGACACCGACAAATTTACTGTGAAAATACATGTGACTCAGCGAACAGATTAATTTGGAAAGCCCAATATGCACATTTGGTATTTATAATACAACAGGCTGTGCTTACCTTTTTATTTTTGGACCGGTCCTCTGTTCACCTCGCCTCACGATCTCACCAAAGGTCAAATCTACACCTCCTCAGCACACCAAAGATCCGGGTCACACGGCACCAAGTTGTTGAAAACACGCAGTTCTTTGAATCTTTGGGCTGAAGGAAGGACAATACTCGGTGTATCAATGCTCAATCAACAATCATTTATTTCCATACAATTCAACAGTCAGAGCATTACAACGTCCGGACGGGAGAGATGCTACCAGAGGGTCAGGCACATGTCTCAAAATGGTGACGGGTTGCTCAGCTTTTTATAGTCTCTAGTGGCCCCCAGCTAGTCGTAAAAGCCAAAACATCACATTTTTTCTCTGTTACAGCGCCTAAGTTATGACCTCGGCAGTTGTTTCTCTGCTTTCTGTAAGGTGGGGGTGTGGAATGTGGTCTATCTATCTCCCCTGTCTTTAGACACAGAGTCTCCTGCTTACAACCTTCTCTTCATGATTCAACAATTAAGCATGTCAAGAAAACAGTGTAACACATTCCCAGCAGATCAAGGATACAGAGTGATGCACATTTATCTAATGAACTAATATGTGAATATGTTCTGTTAACTCAAAAATATAATGAGAACTAAACTACATACAGCTCACACACTCTATATTAAAGGGTATAATGTGATCTACAGCAGTATTCTAATTCAACTACTTTGATTACATATATAAGGTAACACATAATAACAGAATAATTTAATAATTTAATAATTCCCCCTGTCACCTCCCTTCGGATTTATGATCGTCATGCGTTGCTAGCGATCAAATCTGCAATGGATAGCTTTCAGAGTCAACGAAATGAGGCTGTTTTCCTACCGCCGTTAGAGTGCAACGCAGCACCCGGTTTACCTCCACTCTTGCCGGTTAGCTCATTTTTGCTTTAGAGGCCTTGTTGGAGAAAGCAGAGTAAGCGAGCTGGCCTTCATGTCCTACTCCGTCGTCTTCGGAAAGAGATGGACCTTCGGGGACTCTATTCCTGGGTTGCTACCGGTGAGATTCGCCTGAGACTTGTCGGAACTTGATTAATCCCCACAACCCACTATGTTTACCACCCAGGCTGCCATCTGAAAGCATGGAAAGCCAAGCCTGATCGCGGCAGGAACCCTGTTTTGCTGCGCGGCTTACCGCATAGCGCGGACTCTGTCTACCCTTGTCCCAGTGAGTCGCAGCCTTAAATGGATGTTAATTAATGCCTGCTCAATCGCCAATAAGTCTTATATTTTAAGAATGAAGTCTCACATCTGTGAGCTTTGTCCTGCTGACTGTTCATTTATCTGTGCACCTCGGCTATCTGGACGAGGAGGTGGAACAGCTGTAATTTTTAAAAAGACATTTTTATGCCAGATGGTTTCTTCAAGCTGCTACAACTCTTTTGAGATGCTTAAATAATAAAAATAAAATAAATAAAATAAAAATAAAAATTGGAAGAGAAAAGCCCATATACGGCACTTTAATTTATCGTCCACCTGGGTCTGCTGCGTCTTTTTTGTCAGACCTACAAGAATTTTTAACTTCCACTATTAAAATGGGCATGGTTATCATTGTTGGAGATTTCAACATTCATGTGGATGACTCAACAAACAGTAACACTAAGGAGTTCCTGAGCATTATGGACTCTTTCAACTTTGTTCAGCATGTAGCAGGGGCTACTCATACGGCTGGGCACACTCTGGTCTTCACCTATGGTGTTTTCCTTGACCACTTGAATTTAAATGAAGTTGTCTCTTTTACTGTATCTGTTAATTCAGAGTACCATCCTCAAGGTTCTATTAGGCGCAGGTGCTTTATTGACGACTCTATAATTTCTGAGTTTTCCTCTTTTTAATTTTAAAAGTTCTTCTAACGAGGTTGAGCTTTTAACTAATTCTTTTAATGAACACTGTCTTGCCATTCTAAATCAGGTTACTCCTTTTAAAACCAGTTATTGCTCTGTTAGTTCCCGCAAACCACGGTTAAATAATCAGACTCGTGGTCTTCGACGCTCCTATCGATAAGCAGAGCGTCTGTGGAAGTCCACTGGTCTGATTGTCCATCGTGAGGACTTTAAAGAACTACTTTACCTATATAATGAGTCAGTCAAAGAGGCCAGATCCTCTTACTTCAATAATATTATAAATCGTCATAAAAATAATTCCAGAGTTCTATTTGATACCATCAACAGTATTGTTTCTCCTCCAACCCAGCATGCTCTGTTGCTTTCTGATGAAGATTGTAATACTTTCCTTAATTACTTCTGTGTTACACATTTCGATGTTTTTTTCCTCGCTACCTAGCCTGACCTGTCTCCACAATGTGATGTTTGTGTATTGTATGTATGGTCGGCAAGGTCTGTCATCTCGGTTGTGGGCAAAAGACCTGCAAGTGACAAATAAAGGCTATCTCATCTCATCATCTCACCATGATCATAGCTCCTCCTGAGCTACATTCTAAAATTAGTCAGGTTCTTGCCTCTTTCTGTCCATCTGTCAAGTCAAATATTTGAAATCTTGGCAATACAAAACGCAGCAGCCAGACTACTAACTTGTTCTACCAAATGTGTTCACATTACTCCCATCTTATATTCTTTACATTGGCTCCCAATAGAGTTTAGAATTCGCTTTAAAATTCTTGTTTTAACATACAGAGCACTAAATGGCCAGGCTCCAGATTATTTATCCAAGCTTCTTATAAAATACACTGCTGCTCGTCATCTCCGCTCACAGACTCAGAGTCTGTTGTAATACTGTTGTACGTACGTAACATAAAAATAAAGCCCTGTACACGACTGAAGACAAAAGGGGACAGAGCCTTGTAGTCTGTGGCACCAAGGCTGTGGAACAGTTTACCACTACAATTACGTTTGCTTGACTCTGTGGATTCTTTTTCAAAGCAGTTAAAAACTTTTCTGTTCAAACAAGCCTTTTGTTGATCTACATATTTTATATTTTTTACATTATTTACATTTGATCTTTTACATTGTGTATAATGTCTATTGATTGTATTGTTTATTTTAATATTTGTGCACAGCGCTTTGTGACTGTCTGTGAAAAGTGCTTAATAAATAAATTTTACTTACTTACTTACTTACTTACTTACACTGATACACCACAACTTTATCCTTTCAACAGCTACTGAAAGTTAGGGGACCTAGCTTGTAAGAGTCTTATGGGATATTCACATAGAGATCCTCCAGCTTCAAACTGTATTACCCTTTTAGGACCTGAAGCTCAGTACAGCGCCACTCTGACAGCCAAACCCATATGTTCTCTGATTGGATTGTTAAATATGTGATTGACATGACATTGACCAATCGGATGAAAGGAAGAAAAATTTGGTCAAAATTCGTACTGGAAAGTTGAAACGTCCGCGAATCGCTACCTTATCGTGGTGGAGGGGTTTGTGTGTCCCTGGGATCCCAGAGGCTATGTTGTCCAGGGGCTTTTGCCCCCTGGTAGGGTCTCCCATGGCAAATTGGTCCTGGGTGAGGAACCAGATAAAGAGCGATTCAGAAGACCCTTATGAAGAAAACATCGAGGGAACAGTTTACCCTGCCCGGGGTAGGGTTACTGGGACCCCACCCTGGAGCCAGGCCCAGGGAGGGTGCCCAAGGGCGAGCGTGTGGTGGCCCTGCCGGGCACAGCCTGAAAAGGGGACATGGGCCCATCCTCCCGCAGGCCCACCACCCGCAGGAGGTACCATAGGGGTCGGGTGCATTGTGTGCCGGGCAGCGGCCAGGAGCGGAGGCCCTGGCAGACTGATCCCCGGCTACCAAGACTGGCAATCGGCATTATAAAGTTGATAAGTTGAAACTCACACACAGCCAGGGAAGTTGAGCTGAGAGTTTACGTAGTTTTTTGCTTTGTATCCGTAACTAGACCTTAACAAAAAAAATGTGTAACTTGTATAATGTTTTTTACACGCACAATTTCTCATCTATGCAAAAACATAACACTTTCAGATATTTTGGTTTACATGGTCAAAAAACTCAAAACTACGCAATCTGATTTACAAAATATTTATGACCACATTTTGAGCCCATACAATTCATACCCTAGAATAAATGATTATCATGTAAGCTCAACAAGAGTGCCATTCATTACAATGATTAGTTTTTCTGGTCAAACAATATTCATGCATTTTGAAACATACATTTTGAATGAATGTATGTTTCATGATAGTGATGCTAAGATTTGATCACAGAGAAAACTGAAAAGAAAGAGATATTGCCTTTCAATTCGATTCAATTTTATTTATATAGCGCCAAATCACAACAAAAGTTGCCTCAAGGTGCTTTATATTGTACAGTAGATACAGAGAAAACCCCAACAGTCATATGACCTCCTATGAGCAAGCACTTTGGCAACAGTGGGAAGGAAAAACTCCCTTTTAACAGGAAGAAACCTCTGGCAAAACCAGGCTCAGGGATGGGCGGTCATCTGCGAGTTTTTTGGACTTCCTGATAATAATGAATTACAGTCGTCCAGCCTGGAAGTAATAAATGCATGAACTAGTTTTTCAGCGTCACTCTGAGACAGGATATTTCTAACTTTAGAGATGTTGCGCAAATGGAAGAAAGCAGTCTTACATATTTGTTTAATATGTGCGTTGAAGGACATGTCCTGGTCAAAAATGACTCCAAGGTTCCTCACAGTGTTACTGGAGGCCAAGGTAATGCCATCCAAAGTAAGAATCTGGTTAGATACCATATTTCTAAGATTTTCAGGGCCGAGTACAATAACCTCAGTTTTATCTGAATTAAGAAGCAGAAAGTTAGCGGCCATCCAGGTCTTTATGTCTTTAAGACATTCCTGCAGTTTAACTCATTGGTGTGTGTTATCTGGCTTCATGGACAGATAGAGCTGGGTGTCATCGGCATAGCAGTGAAAATTTATGCTATGTCTTCTAATGATGCTGCCTAAGGGAAGCATGTATAATGTAAACAGAATTGGTCCTAGCACTGAACCCTGTGGAACTCCATAATTAACCTCAGTGTGTGAAGAGGACTCTCCATTTACATGAACAAACTGGAGTCTATTAGATAGATATGATACAAACCACTGCAGTGCAGTACCTGTAATACCTACAGCATGTTCTAATCGCTCTAATAGGATATTATGGTCGACAGTATCGAACGCTGCACTGAGGTCTAGCAGGACAAGCACAGAGATGAGTCCACTGTCAGAGGCCATAAGAAGATCATTTGTAACCTTCACTAAAGCTGTTTCTGTGCTGTGATGAGCTCTGAAACCTGACTGAAGCTCTTCAAATAAGCCATTCCTCTGCAGATGATCTGTTAGCTGTTTGACAACTACTCTTTCAAGGATGTTTGATATGAAAGGAAGGTTGGAGATTGGCCTATAATTAGCTAAGACTGCTGGGTCTAGAGATGCTTTTTGAGTAAAGGCTTAAGTACAGCCAGCTTGAAGGCCTGTGGTACATAGCTGATTATTAGAGATAGGTTGATCATATTTAAGATTGATTGATTGATTGATTGGTAATTTATTTCAACATGTTAAAAATATACAATATACAAGTACATTTACATACTATACAAATTACATACAAAAAAACCCGTTCTGATTAATTTAATTTACATGTTGAAAGGATTGAAGATTGAAGAATTAATTAATGGCAGGACTTCTTTGAGCAGTTTTGTAGGAATGGGGTCTAAAAGCAGTGTTGGGAAGGTTAGGGTTAGGGTTAGGGTTACTTTTAAAATGTATTCCACTACAGATTACAGAATACATGCCCCAAAATGTATTTTGTAATGTATTTCATTACGTTACTCAATGAGAGTAAAGTATTCTGAATACTTTGAATTACTTAATATATTATCATGCTTTTTACAACCACATGAATGTACTATTGCTTTGATATTTATTACTATTACTGAAGGTCCGCGGCTCCGAACCGTAGTAAAGGGACCTCTGGCTAATACGTCGGGTTCGTGTCGGGCTCATAGCCGAAAACTAGCTTTACTTTGTTGTCTGGGTCAACTTTGCTTTCAAGAGACAGAGAGAGGCGTTGAAAGGCTGCTCCAACGGAACTTATTGTTTCGGAGGAAAACACGAACACAGGGTACAGTCGAGTCTTAATAGCTTACTTACAGCTGGGCTCGTCAGGCACTCTTCTTGGCTGCAGTGGTTATTATTATATTTACATGCTTCCATCTCCCGTTTCTGCTCGATGACAACTCGTACTTTTCCACTCTCCTTTTTCTCTCTCCTCGTGCAGACACATAAAGGGTATGACAGTCCATTCTCCCTGCAGCACGGACTACACTGCCCATAAGGCTACATTCTTTAGGGCTGTGCCTGTAACACTCTGCCTATTGCCTTCATATTAAATCATTTTAAAAAATATTTCTTCATGTCATTATGAGACGTGAGATTGAGACACGGGTATTAGGGTTTCTTAATGCGTGTTTTCTTTGGGTTTCCACCGGCGTGGAATTACCAAAAATAGAGGGTATAGCCAAACATATTGTGGTGAGCTCAGACAAGGATGAGACAGAGGTGTCGTTTGGTCTTGCTTCCCCGAGTTTCCAGGGAGCACAGCCATTTATTTTCCAACAGAAACACACCGCCGCTAACCCAACTGCTCGGCATAGCTTAGCACAACAACAACAACAACAAAAAGGCGCTCTCTCACCCAGGAAATACACAGTCGCAGACAGAGCGCGTCGCCTTGTAACCATGGCAACCGTAACACTGCCGCCTGGAACAACAGAACATAGCAGTCAAACAAAACCAGACCTGACCTGCCACAATATGAAACAGGAAAAGACCACCGTGTAATCCATTTATTTCAGCAAAGTAACAGTATTCTAAATTCCACCTTTTTAAACGGTAACTGTAACGGAATACAGTTACTCATATTTTGTATTTTAAATACGTAACGGCGGTAGATGTATTCCGTTACTCCCCAACACTGTCTAAAAGACATGTTGATGGTTTGGAGGAAGTAATTATGGAAGTTAACTCAGAAAGATCAATTGGAGAAAAAGAGTCTAACTTAACGTCAATGGTACTAAAAGTAGCTGTAGATAATATTACATCTGTGGGATGATTATTGGTAATTTTTTATATAATGATAAAAATTTTATTTGTGGAGAAGTTCACGAAGTCATTACTAGTTAACGTTAAAGGGATGGTTTGCTCAATAGAGCCTTTGTGCTGTGATGTTTGGGGAAAATTTTTTTTACTGAACTTATGAATTTATGTTGCTGGAAAAAAATGCTAATTTGTCACAAAATATATTTTCAGACGTTCACTAAATATGCTCATTTTTTTTTACAGAAAAGTCAGCGGGATCAGATTGGATGACCAGGAGAGCTCAGAGGTTCCCAGTGGTCAGTCTGCCCAGCAGCATCAAACACACCTCGACTCCGTATTTATGGTCTGTACATGTACAACAGCTACTTTTACATCTATTCTGTTCAAAGACATCTCCATGCTGCTCTTTGTAGACCAGTGGATCGTCAGTGTGTCCAACATGGATCTGATGTTTGGCTCCTTGATTTCAGTCTGATTGGCTCATTCATAAAGTATTCCGTTCCAGCTGCTGGAGGACAACATCATCACTTTTGTGAAGAACGAGCTGAAGAAGATCCAGAAGACTCTGAGTCCAGATTACCCAGAATGCTTAGAGAGTCAGAGGGAGGATGATGAGCAGAGGAGCAGCAGAGAGGCATTTGTGAAGATCACACTTGACTTCATGAGGAGAATGAAGCAGGAGGAGCTGGCTGACTGTCTGCAGAGCAGTAAGAAGATTTTGCTAAAGATGAGCTGCTGGCTGAATAAAATGTTTATATAAGAAATAAATGTTGCTTTCAAGAGATGGGACAACATGGTTATAGTCATTTCTCAGTGGGGCAGAAACTGTCATGAAAACATGAAGTGATTGTTAATGTTGTGTTTTTGCGATTGTTCTTTAGAACATCCAGCTGGAGATTGTTACTGCAAACATAAATCTGTCTTGAAAAAGAAGTTCCAGTGTGTTTTTGAGGGGATCACTAAAGCAGGAAACCCAACCCTTCTGAATCAAATGTACACAGAGCTCTACATCACAGAGAGAGGGACTTCAGAGGTCACTGATGAACATGAGGTCAGACAGATTGAAACAGCATCCAGAAAACCAGACAGACGAGAAACAACAATCAGACAAGAAGAGATCTTTAAAGTCTCACCTGGAAGAGATGAACCAATCAGAACAGTGCTGACAAAGGGAGTGGCTGGCATTGGGAAAACTGTCTTAACACAGAAATATACCCTGGACTGGGCTGAAGACAAAGCCAACCAGGACATCCAGTTCATATTTCCATTCACTTTCAGAGAGCTGAATGTGCTGAAAGAGGAAAAGTTCAGCTTGGTGGAACTTGTTCATCACTTCTTTACTGAAACCAAAGAAGCAGGAATCTGCACCTTTGAAGACTTCCAGGTTGTGTTCATCTTTGATGGTCTGGATGAATGTCGACTTCCTCTGGACTTCCACAAAACTACAATCCTAACTGACCCTAGAAAGTCCACCTCAGTGGATGTGCTGCTGATAAACCTCATCAGGGGGAAACTGCTTCCCTCTGCTCGCCTCTGGATAACCACACGACCTGCAGCAGCCAATCAGATCCCTCCTGACTGTGTTTCCATGGTGACAGAGGTCAGAGGATTCACTGACCCACAGAAGGAGAAGTACTTCAGGAAGAGATTCAGAGATGAGGAGCAGGCCAGCAGGATCATCTCCCACATCAAGACATCACGAAGCCTCCACATCATGTGCCACATCCCAGTCTTCTGCTGGATCACTGCTACAGTTCTGGAGGATGTGCTGAAAACCAGAGAGGGAGGAGAGCTGCCCAAGACCCTGACTGAGATGTACATCCACTTCCTGGTGGTTCAGGCCAAAGTGAAGAAGGTCAAGTATGATGGAGGAGCTGAGACAGCTCAACATTGGAGTCCAGAGAGCAGGAAGATGATTGAGTCTCTGGGAAAACTGGCTTTTGATCAGCTGCACAAAGGAAACCTGATCTTCTATGAATCAGACCTGACAGAATGTGGCATCGATATCAGAGCAGCCTCAGTGTACTCAGGAGTGTTCACACAGATCTTTAAAGAGGAGAGAGGACTGTACCAGGACAAGGTGTTCTGCTTCATCCATCTGAGTGTTCAGGAGTTTCTGGCTGCTCTTCATGTCCATCTGACCTTCATCAACTCTGGACTCAATCTGCTGGAAGTGAAACAACCAACCGTCTGGTTGTTGAAATTATTTAACACACCAAAACTACAATCTCTCCACCAAAGTGCTGTGAAAATGGCCTTACAGAGTCCAAATGGACACCTGGACTTGTTCCTCCGCTTCCTCCTGGGTCTTTCACTGGAGACCAATCAGACTCTCCTACGAGGTCTGCTGACACAGACAGGAATTAGCTCACAGACCTATCAGAAAACTGTTCACTATATCAAGGAGAGGCTCAGTGTGAATCTGTCTGCAGAGAAAAGCATCAATCTGTTCCACTGTCTAAATGAACTGAATGATCGTTCTCTAGTGGAGGAGATCCAACAGTCCTTGAGATCAGGAAGTCTCTCCACAGATAAACTGTCTCCTGCTCAGTGGTCAGCTCTGGTCTTCATCTTACTGTCATCAGAAGAAGATCTGGATGAGTTTGACCTGAAGAAATACTCTTCTTCAGAGGAGGCCCTTCTGAGGCTGCTGCCAGTGGTCAAAGCCTCCAACAAAGCTCTGTAAGGAAATATGTGGTGATCCCTTTAGTTTTTAAATATTGTTTTGAATAGAAGAATAGGCTACCACAGATTTAAAAATATTTTAAAATTTTTAAAATCTGGTTATAGAAAGAGATTTCATTAAAGTTTTGGTTTGTGTCTCACCTTCAGTGCAATCCCTCTCTCTCTCTCTATTGTTTTTCTTTTTAACACAAATCTCTGATACAACTGTCCTGATTGTATCCAGTATGGATGGAAAAACGTGGACTTCATAAATGAAATTGCCTCTAAGGTCCTGTTTCTTGTCAGTAACCATATCTAACTGTAAGGCTGCCATCACCAGCCTGTGTATATATTGCATTAGGTTTCCTGGTGATCTAAACTTTATGCAGGTGTGAGTTTGAATGGTTGTCTGTGTCTCTGTGAACTAAGGGGAAGAGACTGGTTAAAGAATTTACAGTAAGTTAGATTTAAGAAAGAGACCAACAGCACTTTACTAACTGTAGCACACTTTGTTTGTTTTTTGTTTTGTTTTTTTTAGGCTGAGCAGCTGTAACCTGTCAGAGAGCGGCTGTAAAGATTTGTTGTCAGTCGTCAGCTCCCAGTCCTGTAATCTGAGAGAGCTGGACCTGAGTACCAACAGCCTGAATGATTCAGCAGTAAAGTTTCTGTCTGCTTCAGTGAAGAGTCCACACGCCAAACTGAATGTTCTGAGGTCAGATCAATTTGTATTCTGTATTTGGTTTGTTTGTTTTTATCAACTGACAAAATTAAACAACTTTTATTCATTGTTCTTTCTTAGCATTTTTAGTCATTTCTGTGTTAAAGTGGAGTTTTACTAACCTGATCAGAAGAAGACAATAAGGATTCTTTAAAATACAGGATTAGTTATTGCACGCTGATTACACTTTAACAACAGTCTTTGTTCATGTTTTTATTTTCAGACTCAATGTCTGTCAACTCTCAGAGGAAAACTGTGAAGCTCTGTCCTTAGTTCTCAGCTCTCAGTCCTCTAGTATGAGAGAGCTGGACCTGAGTATAAAAAACCTACAGGTTTCAGGATTGAAGATTCTGTTTACTGGACTACAAAGTTTAAACTGTGAACTCAATACTTTGAGGTCAGATCAAAAGATAATTTGTTTTTTCAGAATTAACCAATTAAATGCATTTTATCCAAGTTCATCCATAAAATGTTGTTGATTAGTATCTTAAGTTTTCCCTTAAGAAAAATTATCAAGACGGGATTTAATATTACACAATCTATTAACACACCTTACAGTATTGTTTCATTGATTGTCTTTTATTTCTCAGACTGAGTGGCTGTAACCTCTCAGATAGAAGCTTTGAAGTTCTGTCCTCAGTTCTCAGCTCCCAGTCCTCTAGTCTGAGAGAGTTGGACCTGAGTAACTCTGACCTGCTGGATTCAGGAGTGAAGCTTCTGTCTACTGGACTAAAGCGTTCACAGTGTATAGTGGAAACTCTCAGGTTAGGATTCAAACTTTTCCACAGGTTATCATTTAAAATATTAATTATATTACTGCATTAACAGGTTATCTTTTTGAAGTGAACTTTAATTTACATCTGAGTGGATTATGTCTGTGAAGGTTCTCAGTCATCCAGGTCATCGTAGTCCAAGGAGCTTGAAAAGAAAAGTGTCTGGACTTCTTTAGGTTGCTTAAAGACGTTTCACCTCTCATCCGAGAAGCTTCTTCAGTTCCAGGGTAAAATAGTGGAGAGTCCCAGATTTAAACCTCGTGGAAGTATCCCCACAAGGAGGGACAAAGGACCCCCTGATGATCCTCTACCTAATCACATGAGCAAAGGTGTGAAAATGGGTGTGGGTCACAATCAGCCAAGGTTTCGGATGAGCTCATTGTGAAACCTAGCCCCACCCTATCATGTGATTTGCTGAGGTCAGATCGCCCAGGGTGTGATTGGGCGTTAAGGCGTCTGGGAAGGGATCACAGAACTGGATTATAGATGGCAGACAGTTGTTGTCGTAACCCACCACCTCTGTTCAAAGATGGTTGCTCACAGTGGACATATCCACTGTGAGCAACCCGTTTTCACACATTGGCTCTCGTGATTAGGTAGAGGATCATTAGGGGGTCTATTGTCCCTCTTGGGGGGACACTCCCACAGGGTTTAAATCTGGGACTCTCCTCCATTGGACCCTAGAACTGAAGAAGCTTCTCGGATGAGAGGTGAAACGTCTTCGAGCAACTTAAAGAAGTCAAGACGATTACAGCACCTCAGTCAGAAAATGTGGACACAACATCATCAAAGACCGCACCCACTCACAGCACATACTGTTCACACTCCTAGAGGAATGTGAAAGCAAGGACAACCAGATGAAAAAACAATTTCCATCCAAAGGCCATCAGGGTAGTGAATCACTGACTCATTGCTGAACTGTGAAGATCTTAGACCTTTAAATTTGCGATTTTGAACATTTATATACAATATAATACAACTTCATACAATAAAAAAAAATTTAATATCACATATCCTGAATATCTACTAATGGGACAGTGTTGCCTAACTACTTGCACTGCAAATGCTACATAAGTTTGTTTATTATTTTCTATGCTCAGAGTTAAGTTTATTCTGTATATTAGTTAGTTGAATATCTAGTCGTGAAGGGAACTTGATTAGTAAGAATTTTATTGCTCTGCATAACCACTTGTGTTTTGCGGTGTATATAACAATAAAATTCTTAAATCCTGAATCTTAACATATGTGTAGGTTCAAGTTTTAGAGCTCTAAAGTGCAGCTATCATGTTAGGAACATGTTAGGAATTGACAGTAACACTGAGCACGCAGTTCAAATCTTTATTTTTTACCACTCGCTGCATTCTTGATATTCATGAATTCAGCAGGTTAATGACTGTCTGCAGCATTAATCTCATATTTCCATCTAATGTGTTGAATTTGACTGTTTTATTTGATGTTCTTTATGATCTCTAGCACCAGTTCATCTGTAGGCCATGCTCAGTCCATCCATTTAGTGAAATGAGTGAATGATGTTTAAAGGTTTCAGGTTTCAGAGCTCATCACAGCACAGAAACAGCTTTAGTGAAGGTTACAAATGATCTTCTTATGGCCTCTGACAGTGGACTCATCTCTGTGCTTCTCCTGCTAGACCTTAGTGCAGCATTCGATACTGTTGACCATAATATCCTATTAGAGCGATTAGAACATGCTGTAGGTATTACAGGTACTGCACTGCAGTGGTTTGTGTCATATCTATCTAATAGACTCCAATTTGTGCATGTAAATGGAGAGTCCTCTTCACACACTGAGGTTAATTATGGAGTTCCACAGGGTTCAGTGCTAGGACCAATTCTGTTTACATTATACATGCTTCCCTTAGGCAGCATCATTAGAAGACATAGCATAAATTTTCACTGCTATGCCGATGACACCCAGCTCTATCTGTCCATGAAGCCAGATAACACACACCAATGAGTTAAACTGCAGGAATGTCTTAAAGACATAAAGACCTGGATGGCCGCTAACTTTCTGCTTCTTAATTCAGATAAAACTGAGGTTATTGTACTCGGCCCTGAAAATCTTAGAAATATGGTATCTAAGCAGATTCTTACTCTGGATGGCATTACCTTGGCCTCCAGTAACGCTGCGAGGAACCTTGGAGTCATTTTTGACCAGGACATGTCCTTCAATGCACATATTAAACAAATATGTAAGACTGCTTTCTTCCATTTGCGCAACATCTCTAAAATTAGAAATATCCTGTCTCAGAGTGACGCTAAAAAACTAGTTCATGCATTTATTACTTCCAGGCTGGACGACTGTAATTCATTATTATCAGGATGTCCAAAAAACTCCCTGAAAAGCCTTCAGCTAATCCAAAATGCTGCAGCAAGAGTCCTGACAGGGACTAGAAAGAGAGCATATTTCTCCTGTTTTGTATTCCCTTCATTGGCTTCCTGTTAAATCCAGAATTGAATTCAAAATCCTGCTCCTCACACACAAGGTCTTAAATAATCAGGCCCCATCTTATCTTAATGACCTTGTAGTACCATATCACCCTATTAGAGCACTTCGCTCTCGCTCTGCAGGCCTTCTTGTTGTTCCTAGAGTATTTAAAAGTAGAATGGGAGGCAGAGCCTTCAGTTTTCAGGCCCCTCTTCTGTGGAACCAGCTTCCAGTTTGGATTCGGGAGACAGACACTATCTCTACTTTCAAGATTAGGCTTAAAACTTTCCTTTTTGCTAAAGCATATAGTTAGGGCTGGACCAGGTGATCCTGAATCCTCCCTTGCTTATGCTGCAATAGACGTAGGCTGCCGGGGGATTCCCATGATGCATTGAGTTTTTCCTTTCCAGTCACCTTTCTCACTCAATATCTATTAATAGACCTCTCTGCATTGAATCATATCTGTTATTAACCTCTGTCTCTCTTCCACAGCATGTCTTTTATCCTGTCTTCCTTCTCTCACCCCAACCGGTCGCAGCAGATGGCCGCCCCTCCCTGAGCCTGGTTCTGCTGGAGGTTTCTTCCTGTTAAAAGGGAGTTTTTCCTTCCCACTGTCACCAAAGTGCTTGCTCATAGGGGGTCATATAATTGTTGGGTTTTTCTCTGTATCTATGAAGCGCCTTGAGGTGACTTTTGTTGTGATTTGGCGCTATATAAATAAAATTGAATTGAATTGAATTGAAAGGTCTCCTTGTTATGTGAGCGTGCACAGATCATGAAGCAGAAAGCCTGAGTTAACAGATAAATGATCTGTTAACCCAGGCTTGGGGCTTTCTCTCTAATATTGTTGGCTGTTACCATACATTGTTAAACAACATGAGATGACTTTAGTTGTGTGTACAGTATTGTCAGTTGTAAAGTTAGATTAAACTGAATTGATGTAAATGGATAGGTGTTATTGTATATGACAAAGAGAAAATGATTGTTGACAGATGGATTGTTGTTTTGTGTGTCTGCAGTCTGTCAGGCTGTCTGATCACAGAGGAAGGCTGTACTTCTCTGGCCTCAGCTCTGAGCTCCAACCCCTCCCATCTGAGAGAGCTGGACCTAAGCTACAATCATCCAGGAGACTCAGGATTGAAGCTGCTGTCGGCTGGACTGAAGGAACCAGGCTGGAGACTGGACACTCTCAGGTATGGAGAGAGTGTCTGATAGAGGAGGAAAAGCTGGAAACATTTCCTGTGTCCTTCACTCACTTCTTGTTTGTTCATAACACATGAACTGATCAATAAGAGATATTCCTGTAGGAGATGTCCAGGGAGCACTTCTCCGGGAACAACTTGTAGATATCTCAGTACATTTAGTATTCATCTTTCTATAGAAAGGGTATTAAAATAAGCACTGAATAAAAATAAACAGTGAAAACTGTCAGCTTAGCTTAATCAAAATCAAAATAAAGAAAAAATCATTATTTTACAATCAGAGCTGTGGAAGAAGCTGACAAATAGAGGGAGATGCTTCTCTGCGCTTAAACCATACCATACCATAATTTATTTATATAGCACATGGCTGACCAAAGTGCTGTAAGATAAGATAAGATAAGATAAGATAGAACTTTATTAATCCCTCGGGTGGGTTCCTCTGGGAAATTCGACTTCCAAAAAAAGCACAGCAACGACCGAAGTTACAGTTACAGAACTGTTATATATATATATATATATATATATATATATATATATATATATATATATATATATATATATATATATATATATATATACACACACACACACACACACACACACACATATATAAATACAGAGACAAATATAAATAAAATATACAAAGGGGATAAATAGAATAAATAGGAATAAAAAATAAAAATACAAGTGAATTGCACATTTCAAGTATTGAGTCTATTGCACTGTTGACTATTTACAAAAAGTATTGCACAAGGTATTGTACAGTGAGGTGCAGAGGCACTACAGCTTAGTTGTTCCCCCCTCCTTTGTCCTCCTGTTTCCCCTCCCTCTCCCCTCCAGAGAGGAGTTAAACAGTCTGATGGCGTGTGGGACAAAGGAGTTTTTAAGTCTGTTAGTTCTTGTCTTGGGGAGAAGCAACCTGTCACTGAACAGACTCTTCTGGTTGTTTATGGCCGTGTGCAGAGGATGCCCAGCATTGTCCATAATGTCCATCAGTTTCTTTAATGTCCTTTTCTCTGCCACTGTCACCAGAGTGTCCAGCTTCATGCCGACCACAGAGCTAGCCCTCCTGATCAGTTTCTCCAGCCTGGATGAGTCCCTCTTTGCTGTGCTGCTCCCCCAGCACACCACAGCATAGAAAAGTACTCCAGCAACCACTGACTGGTAAAACATCCTCAGGAGCTTCCTGCAGATGTTAAAAGACCTCAGCCTCCTGAGGAAGTACAGTCAGCTTTGGGCTTTTTTATACAGGTGCTCTGTGTTGCATGACCAGTCCAGTTTATTGTCCACCCACAGCCCGAGGTACTTGTACTTGTTGACCACCTCCACCTCCTCCCCCTCTATCTGAACTGGCAGTGGACCTTCTCTGGACCTCCCGAAGTCCACAACCAGTTCCTTAGTCTTTGAGGTGTTGAGTTGCAGGTGGTTTGTGTGACTCCATGCGACAAAGTTCCTCACCAGACTTCTGTACTCCTCTTTCTGATCATCCCAGATACACCCCATGATGGCTGTGTCGTCTGCAAACTTCTGAATATGGCATAATTCAGAGTTGTAGCAGAAGTCAGAGGTGTACAGGGTGAAGAGAAGAGGGGACAGCACAGTTCCCTGTGGTGCTCCTGTGCTGCTGACCACTGTGTCAGACGTGATGTCCTTCAGCCTGACGTACTGTGGTCTGTCGGTGAGGTAGTCGGAGATCCAAGCCACCAGGCAGGGGTACAGCAGAAATATAATAAATACAATAAGAATAATAAATACAATAAATAAATAACAATAAAATAACAGTGTCAGTGACCCACTAAATCAAAGGCCAGGCAATAAAGTTGAGTTTTTAATCTGGATTTAAAAACCACCACTGATGTAGACTGCCTAATGTGAAGAGGAGGATCGTTCCAAAGATTCGGGGTCCACAATAGAGAAAGCTTGGTCTCCTCTAAGGTTTAGCCATGAGAGCAACAGCTTCTAAGCCATAGGTGTCAAACTCTGGCCCGCGGGCCAAGTTTGGCCCGCAGCCTAATTACATTTGGCCCGCGAAGCCATACCTAATTACTATTAGAGCTGGCCTACTGGTATTTTACAGCTAATATATATATTGTTTAGTATTAAGCTTTGCTTGTTCCATATTCAGTTTTTCAGCATCAGAGTCCATAAGAAGAGATTCATTCTTATATCTAGAGGAATATATTTCAATAAATATTAACGTTAGCCCGCGACTTTGTTCCAGTTTTGAATTTTGGCCCACTGTGTATTTGAGTTTGACACCCCTGTTCTAAGCTGACCGGAGTGAGCGAGGTGGGATATAGGGCGTCAGCAGATCGCACAAATATACAGGTGCCAGACAATTTACGGATTTAAAAAACAGGAAAAGAATTTTAAAATAGATCCTAAATTCAATTGGAAGCCAGTGTAAGGAGGCCAGAAGTGGAGTATTAAGCTCAAATTTTCTTTACCAGTTTACCACTTTTACCAATTTTCTTTTAAAAACCGTGCCGCAACAGTTGCAGGTGTGACCGAGTGCCCTGGCCAACCCCCATTAAAAGGAGTTGCAGTAATCCAAGCGTAAGGTTATCAAAGCATTGTTGACAGTTTCGAAGTCACGCCTGTAAAGAAAAGACTCAACCTTCGACAGATGTCTGAGGTGATAGAATGAAGATATCACCACCCCGTGGCCATCAAATCATAGAGCAGTGTAAATTGGGACTGAATAAATCCATGATTTAACATCAGACAATCAAGCAGGAGTCCAATCGAATAAAATGACAGTAAACAGCATCCTCGACATGCAAGTTACAGAAAGAGAATCCATATGATATCACCAAGTCCAATGTGTGACCTTGTTCTTGAGTGGTGCCCTTAACAGACTGAACAAGATTAAAAGAGTTCACTAAGTCCATGAAGTCCTTACCAGGGGCTTCTCTGGGCAAACGACGTGAATATTAAAATCACAAAGTAAAAGGAGATGGTCATACCGTGATGCACAGTCAGCAAGAAAGTCCAAAAAAAAAAAAAAAAACTCAGATAAAAAAATCCTGATATGTTATATATCACTGAGTTACAGAAGAATCAGAAAGAAAGGAGGCAGTTATGACTGTTGGCTTGGATACAATGATCAGTCCTGGTGTCTAAACTGCTCCTCCTTTCAGGGTGGAGCCTGCTGGAGTCCGATGGTTGAGACCAGGTCTGAGGAAGTGTAAGTGTGCTTTTAACGTGATTCATGAAAACAAAGCAGCACACATTCAACCATCTTCATCATTCTGATGTCAGGAGCCATCATCAAAGTGTCAATCAATGAACAGATGATGGATCAATAACTGCAGCTGGATTGTGTTTGCTCTCTCCATCAGATTCCTGTCAACTCACAATCGACACAAACACAGTGAACACAAAGCTCCAACTGTCTGACAACAACAGGAATGTGACATGTGTGGAGGAGGTTCAGTCATATCCTGATCATCCAGACAGATTTGATAGTTGGGAACAGCTACTGTGTAGAAATGGTCTGACTGGTCGCTGTTACTGGGAGGTCGAGTGGAGAGGAAGGGTTGATATATCAGTGAGTTACAGAACAATCAGAAGGAAAGGAGGCAGTTATGACTGTGTGTTTGGATACAATAATCAGTCCTGGTGTCTAAACTGCTCTGGGGATGGTCCACAATTTGCCAGGCATAATAGTATGAAAGGACGCATCTCCTCCATCTCCTCCTCCTCTGTCTCTAACAGAGCAGCAGTGTATGTGGACTGTCCTGCTGGCACTCTGTCCTTCTACAGAGTCTCCTCTGACGCTCTGATCCACCTCCACACCTTCAACACCACATTCACTCAAACTCTTTATCCTGGGTTTTGGTTCTATCCTGGTTCCTCAGTGACTCTGTGCTGAGTGGAGTGTAAAGAGTGTCCTCCTGTTAGAGAAACACTCTGACTGTTGAACAGATAGTTCAGTCTGTACATGTCTGTCTCTTTCACTCACAAACACGTTTTCAGATTCATGGATTCAATCAGTTGATGTTTGAAACTGTTCTAAATGATTCCTTGTAAACTTCTTCCTCTTCAGTCCTTTAAAGATGGAAGCTCCCATTATTCCAGGATCCACATGTTGTTTTTCTGAAAATATTGGCTCAATAGTTTTGAATGCAGTTCTAAGCAGAATCTGATTGTATTGAGGGAATGCATGTAGCTTATCTAATAAACAGCAAAGGCTTCAATCCTCATTTGAAAGTAGTCTTGTGTTTTTCCCATGTTGATCAAGAACATGGTGCAGGATGTTGGTAAGAGCTTGGTTCTCAATCTCTTAGAAACATGTAAATATGTGTGTATAGCACTGCATATGTTGGGTATCACTTTAGTTTGTATGAAACTATTAGAAGCTGATTCATTGTCTCTGTGAAGGTTCTCAGTCATCCAGGTCATCGTAGTCTAGGATGCGTGGAAAGAAAAGAGTCTGGACTATTTAAGTTGCTTGAAGGCGTTTCACCTCTCATCCGAGAAGCTTCTTCAGTTCGAGGTTAAATGGTGGAGAGTCCCAGATTTAAACCCTGTGGGAGTGTCCCCCCCAAGAGGGACAATAGACATTAATCACACTAATCACATGAGCCAAGGTGTGAAAACAGGTTGCTCACAGTGGATATGTCCACTGTGAGCCACCATCTTTGAACAGAGGTGGTGGGTTACGACAACAACTGTCTGCCATCTATAATCCAGTTCTGTGATCCCTTCCTAGATGCCTTAACGCCCACTCACACCCTGGGCGATCTGACCTCAGCAAATCACATGATAGGGTGGGGCCAGGTTTCACAATGAGCTCACCCGAAACCTTGGCTGATTGTGACCCACACCCATTTTCACGCCTTGGCTCGTGTGATTGTGATTGATTGATTATTAGTTGAAGTTCATAATGGAGTAAAAAGTTGCAGTTAAAAGTTACTCAATGTATTATTTAATTTCTTTCAAATATGTAAATGTATAAACAAGGGTAAAAGAAGTCCCATTAAGACACAGGTGTCAAACTCTGGCCCACGGGCCAAATTTGGCCCGCAGCTTAATTACATTTGGCCCGCGAAGCCATACCAAATTACTATTAGAGCTGGCCTACTGGTATTATACAGCAAATATATATATCGTTTAGTATTAAGCTTTGCTTGTTCCATATTCAGTTTTTTAGCAAAACTTGTTTGAGTCCATAAGAAAAGATTCATTCTTATATTTGGAGGAAGATTTTTTTTTCCAATAAATATTAATGTTAGACCGCGACTTTGTTCCAGTTGTGAATTTTGGCCCACTGTGTATTTGAGTTTGACACCCCTGCATTAAGAGATGTAATGTAACACAGGCTAAAACAGTTAAAAGAGTTCATGACTATGTTCAACCGGATAACAATCCTTAATGTGACTACAACCTGTGTAAAATTCAATCTGTGATCTACTTGTCGAGCCTGGGGAATAATCCTTGTGATTCAGTGATCATGATTGATTCGTTATGCCTGACGTTGCGGGAGGGGGAGCTCTGGCCACGATGCCTCATTTGCAATGAAGCTGCTGAAAGAGAAGCATCATGTCTGAGCGTCATCATTGACTTATCCCCTTTTCAGGTCAGAATTGAGCAATTCTGCTTTTGAACTTTACAAATATGTATGTTGAGCTGTACTGACCGTGTTTCCAAATGTACCAAGAGGGTACTAGGAATATTTAGATGATTTGTGTTAACTGTGTTGTCAGGATAAGCTATAAGCAGCAAGCTAAGCTAAGCCCTCTGTTGGTAGCTAGTATGGAGCACTATTGTGCCAGACTGTGTATGAAACATACAGCATTGTGTGCATTTTGCATTTGATCTGGACAAAGAACATGTTTATTTTGTGTGAAGGGACAAATCAACATCAAACTCAACACAACATCAAACTTTATAGAACACATTTAAAAACCAGCGGTATACCAAAGTGCTTAACATAAAAGACAAAAAAGTAATATGAGTATTATAAGGCCTCAGCAAAGTATCAAATATACTCAGAGGTCATTGCCACTAATACACAGGGGTAGTATAAAATGCATATTAGTATTTTTATATGAATACTTGGTTTATTTTCTATACATTTAAGTTTAATGATCTAAGTTTGCTTATTGATTCATAAGCTGTTTTTGTAAATTCTTACATTCAATTTATTCTGTAACTTAAAGGAAAGGAAAGAAGACGGTCTTGAGATATATTGTCTTACAACTAACAGAGACTGTACATCGTTGTTAAGATTTTAATACTTTTGTATGTATGTTTATATTTCTGAGTCATTCGCAATGAAGCTGCTGAAAGAGAAGTATCATGTCTGAGTGTCATCATTGACTTATCCCCTTTTCAGGGTGTAACATGATTAGGTAGGGGGTCATCAGGGGGTCGTTTTGTCCCTCTTTGGGGGTATACTCCACCATTTGACCTTAGAACTGAAGAAGAGGTGAAACGTCTTCAAGCAACTTAGAGAGGTCCAGACGCTTTTCTTTCCAAGCTCCTTAGACAAGGTTGAAAATGGTTTATCTTTTCATTCTTTCCTAACCTGGAAGCAACATGAGGCAGCTCGTGTATCAATGTTACCAAACGAAGGCGTCTAGCCTGGATATCAGCTGTGAAATGAGCTGATATCCAGTTCTCTTCCATCTCCAGATATCTGTTGGTGCTCCAGACATTTTCATTCCGGTAAGTTCTAAATATGTTCATATCACTCTTTATAGCCTAATAGTTTTATTTTCGATGCGCTCTGAGGTCATAGCAAATTAGAACAAACATCCTAATGAGTGATTTTGCAGAACTACCTTCTATTTATAGAGTTGCTAATTATTTGGCATTATTGCAGCAAACCAGCCTATGGAATGGATGAAACACACCGTGACTGGGTTCCAGCGCTACACAAGCTCCTTAGACCAAGCTGATTCTGTCACGGTCTGGGTGGCAGACCGTGGGGGATGTTGGAGAAAAGGACCCAAACGCTGGACTTAGTGGAATGAGCAGTGGGTTTATTTACAGTGAGGTAAATGTACACCACACAATAAATCTCCAAAGTGCTCCCTCGACTCCCGTGACGTGTCTTCTCCTAAGTGCTGGTATTTCGTGCTCTCTGCCCCTGTGCCTTCGCACACCCCGTGTGTCTTGCAGTCCTGTGTTCCGCTGTCCTCCTGAGGAAAAACAACAGACACAGCCGTTATGGCACCAACTCCAGCAGGCATACACTGAACCACACTTTAAACACTGACATGGAGTCTAACTCAACGATCCTGCACCGGAGGAAGCTCCATCGCTCTGTTAAGTAGCTCCCTCGACGAGCCTGATCAGAAGCAGGTGTGTGAGAACCTAGGTGTGACCGGCAGCCGGCAGGGCCACGCCCATCAGGCCTGCAGGTGGCTGTCCTTCGTCCTTCAGCCACACCCGCAGACACCCACACCTACACACACACCAGCATGGAACACAAGAGCACAGTGCAGCAAACATACATCCAATACAATAATAACAATAATAATAACAATAACAATAATAATAATGGTCCACACTGTTCACGGACCCCGAGTCCCTGGAACCAGGTCCGTGACAGATTCATTGTTTTTCATGCAGCTCTAATTTGATAAAACACTGCATCAAAAACAAAGAGAAAGTGATGTCACATCCGTTTATGTCCACACAATTAGAAGAATAATTTGGACATGTGTGAAGAACTCTAACCAAGAGAGCAAACCAAAACAAGAAAGCAATGTCAAACAGATCCTTCCAACAGACAATTTCCATGACTGGAACTGTTCAATCTAAAAATCCTACATTTGTATGGGTCACAAGCACATCAGCAGCAGTCATTATTTGAATCCCTTTAAATGTGTTGTTTGATTGAATAAGTCATATTAAACAGTGATTTAGATCAATAATATAATACTTTAGTGTTGTTAGCTTCATTGGAAACTTGCACACAGCTGTGAATGTGGGAGTGAGTGTGAATGGTTGTCTGTGTCTACGTGTCAGCCCTGCCACAGACTGGCCACCTGTCCAGGGTGGACCCCGCCTCTCGCCCTAACACAGCCTGGATAGGCTCCACCCCCCACGACCCTGATAAGGATAAGCAGAAGTGACTGGATGGATGGATATAACAAGGTTATAAGAAACATGGAACATGACAAGGTGCTGTAGTCCAGTCTATGTTGTGTGTTCTCCCTGTGCCAAAAACCCACTACAGTATAAAACTATGTCAAGCAGTGTGAATGAGCATATTTAATGTGTGGAGGATACGATCATGAGAATAATATTAATGCCACTTAAATCCTACACCCAAGCTTCTTATGGCACTTGCAGAGGTAGAAATGTTGGATGATGGGGGGCTTCAGTTGGTGGAGCTGAGCCCTGTTGACCCCTGGATGGCTGATCCTTGAGAGCCTCTGGAGCTCCAGGAAGGAGAAGTGAAAGGACCTGTTTTGATTTTACACTTTAAATAACAAATATTTAAGCACAGTTTTCAGACAATACTGTGGATTGTGTTACTCTTAAAGAACTGTTTATCACAATGATCTCAAACTTCAATTATCTAACTAATAATAATAATAATCTCACATTTTCTCCATACTGAATGAACTAAGAGTCCATCAGTGGTCCCCCAAATGTAAATGTTCTTTGAGCTTCCTGTCAGGTGACATGCTTCAGCCACACCTGCATGGAGCTACAACTTGGTGAGAGAAGGTTCATGTTCGACCCCTGGTTGAAGGGTCCCGCGTTTGCCAGGGGCTGGTGGCTTCTCCATGAGCCTCCAGCAGACACACTTTGTGCTGCAGATCTCATCTACATCAGCCATATGCACTCAAACCACCTCAGGCAAGCTCTGCTGATGTTGTTAAATACAGCAGTTCCTCGTTAATCGCAGGAGTTACGTTCTAAAAATAACCCGCGATAGGTGAAATCTGCGAAGTAGCCAGCTTTATTTTTTACAATTATTATAGATGTTTGAAGGCTGTAAAATCCCTCACTACACACTTTATACACTTTTCTCAGACAGACATGAACGTTTTCACACTTTTCTCTCTTGTTTAAACACAAAGTTCAAACCTTGGTAGAAAAATAAGTCCAATATTATAGAATAAAACCAACCTCAGAGTCACCCTGCTGGGGATCGAAGATTTATGTACATTTGACAAGCTGAACACATTCTGTACTGGACAGGAGAAAAGAAATCCACGAAAGGTAAGTGCGTTAAAGTGAGGGACCACTGTATACATAAAAATATACATTACATATTACTGCTGATTTTATTTGAAGCAGCTCAGTGACTGAGAGCAAACACAGCACAGTATCTACAGACTGTTCTTGCTTCAGCTGTTCATCTGGATCACACAGCATTTGATTGATTTCTTATGGCTCACATACATTCCAATATTTAAACCATGACCAGCTGCAATCAACATCAACAAAGGAAAATAGCCCATGCTGCACACAGTCACAGTAAAGACAAGCTATAACATTCTTAAATTAAAGGCTGGAAAACAACTTTTACATCCTTTCATTATGAATCGATTGTAATTAATTATAAATCACTACAAAGTCATGTAGAGCACTCTGCATTTGTGCCCCAGTCAATACTTACAGTCTACTTACCATATAAGATGGACAAAAAGTTTTTCCACCAAAAATTACTGACACTGTACTTCAAACTATTTACACACGAGTGAAATTGACTTAAAGAATAATTATTTTTAGTTTCATATAAATATTTAACTTGGTATTCCCTTATTCTATTGGAGCCAAATTTAACCACAAACCATATTATAAAGTGTTTCTAGAAGCTATTGACTAATGGTGTGTATTTAGTTTTTTTCTACACTGTATTTTTGTTTCTTTGTTGTTAAATAAATAATAACACAGTGCCATATGTTTGAGTTCAAGATGTCATAAGTCCAGGTTACTTTCTATATGATGTCCTCATATGTAAAATCTTAGAATTCATAGTGTATACTTTGGCTTGATGACTGTACATGTCAAAGAATATTATTAGCTAATTGGCTCTTGGGAGAAACAAAAACATGTTTTGGAACTTTAAATCGTTTTATTCTCACTGGTTTGAAACTACAAATCCAAAATCTACGAAAAGAACAGTTTCCAGTAATGAAGGCTGTTTCTATTTACAGTGCAGGGCAGGGACGTGCAGAGGGGGGGGGGGGCTAGAGGGGCTTGAGCACCCGCCCCTTTCCTGATGAGTGCCCAAAGTGCCCTTTTGTTGAGGCAACTTTTAAATTTTTTTTATTTATTTATTTATTTTTTTTTTTTTTATGTGTGTGTGCGTGCGGAGTCCTGTCTGTGCCCCTCAACAATAATATTTAACTATTAATCATAGTTTTGCTAAATAAAAGGATCTGGCTTGCATCAGTCACATGATCACATTTAACCAATGATCGCCCTTGACGGCAGAACGCGCTGGTTACGAGCCGGGAACGAGCTCACAAAGAGCACGCGCATTTTTTGCAGTCCGGAGCTGTAGGAGAAACACACATTAATTCAGAGACACAGACTGATGCGACAAACCCAGTAAGTAGGTGTACAGCGCACACTGTAGTGTGTAGCACACAGGAGTATTAGCTTATTACGTACACGTTGGTAAGCTGTCTTGTTGCAACTGACGAACTGAAACAAACGAGCGTGCTGTGTGTACAACAGCGTGACACACATTACCTGTCCTTTTATTAACTGCACAAGTAGTGCTGGTCATAGCTGCTGGCTACCTGTGTAAGGCTGTCATGGGTCTGTAGCTCTGTCACCGTTTTAGGGAACATATTTAGTTTTAAAGTAAGTTTCTGGGCATTTCCTGCCTTTCTGGAGGGATTATATTTCACTAAAAAACGATCTAATATGCATGTCCACATAATAATAATTATAATTATAATATATTAAAAAACACACGCTGTATTTTAAAGAACATACATTAAGAAGCAGATTATATTAGATTTATATTTTAAATAAGACAAAATTTGGATTTTACAGCAGTAAAATGATTGTATCTCTACAGTTTAAAAATGTAATAAGCTTTGCCCCTGCACAGAGTGGATAGTGAAACAAATGGAATCATCATAAATACATTATTTCATATTTATTACTTCCCCCTCCTCATTGCTTTATTATTGTAGCTCTAGTAATAAATAATAATGTAAGGATGCCCATAGTATATACAGTATTCTGAAGAAGGTCTAAAATGTCACTGTGTGTGCATGTGTGTGTTTTATTTAGCTGGATTTAAAAAAATATTACTCATGATATAACATTGTGCAGACATGGCTGGTAAGGACATGAGGAGGAAACAGTAGGAGCTGTATGAGGCTACTAAAGGCAGTGCTATAACATTTTGCTGTCATCATTTTATTATAGATTAAGTGCAAGAGTTGTTAGGTGTGGATAATTATATAGTTTATTGCAATAGCAAGTTGTGCCTTGTTCTCAGATAGACAGCAAGTGGAGAGTGCTATATGAAATGATGGGAAGGAAGGAAGAAGAGAAGCAAAGAGTGATTCACAGGCAGAGCCTAAATTATTTCTCACAGTTTTTCGTTGCCTTATGGTTCCAAGCGCTGTCACCAATCTTTGCATTTTGTTATTATCTCATGACACTTGTTTAATCAGCTACCATCTCTCCTGTGGACTTTTTAATGTCTACAGTCTCAGATCAACACAGCCCTGCCCTTCCCATATTAGATTCTTGATGAATGTGTGTTGTTGTTATTCAGCATGGTTCAATGTGCCCCTTTTTAACTTTGAGCACCCGCCCCTTTAAACCTCTCTGCACGTCCCTGGTGCAGGGCACTGCCTTGTTCTGTTTCCTTTATAGCTATCCCACACTCAAAGTCTCCATATATGTGGCTGACACCAGTGTTTTGGTTAGTAATGAAGTGGAGCTGAATGTTCCCCTTAAATTACAGAGGAAATAAATGAGATCCAATGTCATTCACATCTGGTTATCTCTGCTGTGACGGGTATCTGAAGGAAAGCAAACATTAAAGTCCTTCCCTTTGGTGTTTGGCAAAATGTAAGTCAGCGCCTCTGTCATTTGTTTAAGAGGAATTACAACAAACATATTCAAACATATTAAAAACATATGATTACCATAATGAAGTCAAAGTCTTACTGTCTCACTGCATCATTGTTGATTACAAAGATGTCATTTTGAATCATATCATTACTGATGCTGTGAAAATAAGTCTGATTATAATATAAAATGTTGTTTTGATTGCAGATCACATGATCCTCAACACTGTGGACTGCACCAGACCAAACGGAGGCACCTACCATAAAATACGGACGTGATGATGACCGACTTTGCTTCTGGATTCCCAGTGACCTTCTATAGAGGGAAATACAGCGGTGAGCCTGAGCTAGGTTAGCTTAGTTAGCTTTTAGCTCCACCTGCACACAGCAGTGTCTAAGTTAGAGTTAGGGCAGGACCTCCTCCGAGTTTAGACTCTGTGGATTGCATGAAGACGTCTGGAAGGGAAAAACGACAGATGAGATTTAAACTACGCTGAGCGGAGGCTGATTGAACTACTTCCGGCGCCCCCGTGTGCAGCAGCCTGTTACAGCAGCTCTGCTCATTCTGAGTTTCTTTCTTTCTCATCTTTTTCCTTCCCGTAATTTTCATAACTAACGTATTAGTAATTAGACTCTGCAACCATGTTCTACCGTTTTGTGCTAGTTCTGGTCATTTTTCTTAGTTTTTTTCTACTTTATTCACCCGTGTCTGGTGAACCAGAGCAGGGATCCTTTGTTTACAGTAGGGATCAGCTGCCAGCGCTGCGTCCCGCAGCGGTGCTGCCGGCAGACAGACTCGACATTCCCAGCGAGCTGAGGAAGAAAAGACGGGGGTGTCGTGCTGGGAAGGAGCGCTGTCGCCCGAGAAGGAGACGTTATCGACCATCTCTTCCTTCTGTAATTATTGGAAACGTAAGATCTTTGCCCAATAAGATGGATGAGCTCACGTCGCTAACCTGGTCACAGAGGGAGTACTGGCAATGTAGCATCATGTTGCTAATGCTAATGGAGTCGTGGCTAACACCCCTAACTCCGGACACAAGCGTGACACTACCGGGATTCCAGATGTTGCGAGCGGACAGGACGAGAGACAGCGGTAAGACGAAAGGAGGGGGACTGGCAGTGTTTGTGAATGACAGATGGTGTAACCCCGGGCACATCACTGTGAAAGAACAACTCTGCAGAGACATTGAGCTGTTAGCCGTTAGCATGCGTCCGTACTACCTGCCCTGGGAATCCTTGCATGTTATCGCGATAACAGCGTATGTCCCCCCCCCCCCCCCCCTCAGCCAACGCGGATGCAGCCTGTGACACTCTCCACTCTGTGGTCAGCAGACTGCAAACACAATCTCCGAGAGCCCTTCTCGTAATATCAGGGGACTTTAATCATGCCTCATTGGACTCCACACTGCCCAGCTTCACCCAGTATGTGACCTGCCCAACCAGAGACAATAAAACACTGGACTTACTGTATGCCAATGCAGAAGAGGCATACAGTTCATCACCTCTCCCTCCCCTGGGCAGATCTGACCACAACCTGGTGCACCTTGTCCCTGTGTATGAGCCCTTAGTGCGCAGGGAGCCACCAGCCACCCGCACAGTACAGAGATGGTCAGAGGAGAGCGAGGAGGCTCTTAAGGATTGTTTTGAGTCGACTGTGTGGGAGGTGATTTGTGATGACCACGGTGAGGACATCGACAGCCTTACTACATGCATTACTGACTATATTAATTTCTGTGTGGATAACACCGTACCTACCAGAACTGTACGGTGTTTCTCCAACAACAAACCTTGGATTACCCTAGAAATTAAAGCTGTTCTCAAGAAGAAGAGGAGGGCCTTCAAATCCAAAGACAAAGAGGTGAAAAGAAAAGGGTGCAGAGAGAGCTGAGGGGACTGATAAGGAATGGGAAGGAGAGCTACAGGCAGAAGATGGAGAACCAGCTTCAGCAAAACAACGATGGTGAAGTCTGGCAAGGCTCCAGCCTGTCTCTCTCAACCACCCAGGTTAGGAGGGAACGGAGGAGGATTAATGGCAAGAAGGCAGCGGGCCCAGATGGCATCAGCTCGAGGGTCTTCAGGTCCTGCGCAGACCAACTGTGTGGGGTGATGTAGCACCTCTTCAACCTGAGCCTGAGGCTGGGGAGAGTCCCACAGCTCTGGAAAACCTCCTGTGTCGTACCAGTGCCAAAGACTTCACGCCCCAAGGACCTCAACAGCTACAGGCCGGTGGCTCTGACATCCCACCTGATGAAGACCCTGGAGCGGCTGGTCCTGACTCAGCTTCGGCAGCTGGTGAGCTCATCATTGGACCCACTTCGGTTTGGCTACCAGCCTGGCATTGGAGCGGATGATGCCGTCATTCACCTCCTACATCGTTCCCTCGCTCACCTGGAGACCACTGGAAGCACTGTGAGAATCATGTTCTTTGATTTCTCCAGTGCCTTCAACACCATTCTTCCCACGGCCCTGAAGGACAAGCTGGAGAACTCAGGAGTGGACCATTACCTCACTACCTGGATTCTGGACTACCTCACCGACCAACCACAGTATGTGAGAACTCAGGGCTGTGTGTCGGACAGGGTCGTCTGCAGTACGGGGGCCCCAAAGGGAACGTTCTGGCTCCGTTCCTCTTCACCATCTACACTGCAGACTTCTCCCACAACTCCACCCAGTGCTTCCTGCAGAAGTTCTCTGCCCCTCTATTGGTCTTCCTTGGTCTCTTGTGTTCTGGGGGCCTCTGGATGTCTGAAGTTTTGATCTCCTCCATACCAGCTTCATCCCCTGGAGGACGGGGCTGTGGCCCCCCCACACCCTCTAGCAGATCATTACATGAAGGAACCTTTTAAAAAAACAAGCGCGTCCATGCTCACAGATGTACACACGGGTGCTCACACACACAAACTACACCCTTTTTGGCTCCTACCTCAAAGCTCACTGTGCGCTGTCGATCTTACGTGCTGCACAATAATGTTTAATATTTAGTATTTACTGTTATATTCACATAGATCATCGTGATGTTGTTTATTCTATTGCTCTCTTTTTCTTCTGCTTGTTTTCTTTTTTCTTTCTCAACAGGTGATCCAGGTGATTGATATATGTATTTTTTTTCTGCTTATTTTGTTGGTTTTTGTTTTTTGCCCTTTATCCCCGTCCCTCTTCTCGGCTGTCCCCCCCGCCCCCTTCTTTCTCCCCTTTCTTCTCCTCATTCAAGTCTGTCCCGTATCTAGCAAGTGAAAATTAAAAAAATTAAAATAAAATAAACAATAAAAGGTGAATCAAATAGACCATAACGGCAAGGCTGGGATGGTCCGTTTGGTAAAGTAAATCCGTTGGGCATCTTTCTTCGCCTTTAGACAATAATTCTGATGGCAAAAGAACCAAACGGGACAGGCAAAAGAAGAAGAAAAAAAAGAAAAAAGAAGAAGTTCTCTAATGACTCTGCAATAGTCGGCCTCATCACTGATGGGGATGACAGGGAGTACAGAGGACTGACCCAAGACTTTGTGGACTGGTTGTCATGGTCCTGCGTCGAGTGACCCAGTGTGGGAGTTTTATGTCTCTTTTGTATTCATTTGTGCCCTAATTTAGTTCATCTATTTTATTTTGAGATCACTGTTTAGTCCTTTGTTTCTTAGTGTTTATGTTATCTCCTCCTGTACGCAGTCTCCCTGGTTCGTGCGTCTACCTGTCATGCGTCATGTCTGTGTGGTTATGTTTAGTTCATGTCATGTCTAGTCTCCATGTTTCCTGTTTTACTTTGAAAGTCTGTGTCTAATGTCAGTATATGTAGTTTCACTCTCCCTGTCCTGTCATTAGGTTCATGTGTATCAGCTGTTCCCCCTCATGTGTTTCCACTTCCCTTGATCATCCCTTATGTGTATTTAGTCTCTGTGTTTCATTCAGTCTGTGTCGCGTCGTCTGTGTTCCCACGCTCCATGTCCTCACGGCCAGTCTTTACAGTCATCGTCATTGTCCTCTGAGTCTTCTTAGTTTATCAGTATCTGTTTCCCAGTTTAGTTTAAGTTCAGTTTAGTCACGGTGTTTCTGCTTTGTTTGAGACCTGTCATCAGCCATAATAAAGGCTCGCTTTCAGTTAAGTTTACTCCGGTCTACTCTCTTGTGTTCGCACCTGGGTCCACCACACACACCACCACACGGTCTGTCTCCTCAGATCGTGACACTGAATTACCTCCAGATCAACACCAGTAAAACCAAGGAGCTGGTGGTAGACTTCCGCAGGCACAAACATCCTCCACTGCAACCACTGAACATCCAATTCATGGACATTGAGGCTGTGGGCAGCTACAGGTACCTTGGTGTTCATCTGAACAATAAACTGGACTGGACTCATAACTCAGACGCCCTCTACAGGAAAGGGCAGAGCAGGCTGTGCCTGCTGCGGAGACTCAGGTCGTTTGGAGTGGAGGGCCCACTCCTGAAGACCTTCTATGACTCTGTGGTGGCCTCAGCCATCTTTTATGGTGTGGTCTGCTGGGCGGCAACATCTCTGCCGGGGACAGGAAGAGACTGAACAGGCTGATCCGCAAGGCCAGCTCTGTTCTAGGATGCCCTCTGGACCCAGTGGAGGTGGTGAGTGACAGGAGAAGGGTGGCTAAGCTGTCATCACTGATGGACAACATCTCCCACCCCATGCAGGAGACTGTTACAGCACTGAGCAGCTCCTTCAGTGGCTGCAGCACCCACGGTGTGGGACGGAGAGATTTCGCAGGTCTTTCCTCCCCACTGCTGTCAGACTCCACAACAAAGACTTTAACTGATCAAAAACACACACCCACACATGTGCAATAACAACAATAGTCCTTTCTGGCATAGTTGTATTTTAACTCAGTTGTATACAGCATTTGTATTCTATTTTTATCCTATTGTATATTTTATTCCATTTTATTCTACTGTATATAGTATTTTATGTTATTCTATTCTGTACAGTTGTGTACTATATTTATTCTTATTGTATTCTAATTTTTGCATCAGAACTTTTGCACTGTCCACTTCCTGCTGTGACAAAACAAATTTCCCAGTTGTGGGACTAATAAAGGTCATCTTATCTTATCCTACACAGCAAATTCAAAAGTGTTAAATCTTTTGGTGTTAATAGTCTCCTTGCAAAAGTAGAGTTAATTTTACTCTAAGCAGAGTCACATTCTTTTAATGTAACTCTGAGGTGTAAAATGATAGTAGTTAAAATCGAGTGTTAAAAATGAGTGTTTCTCTGTCAAATCTGAACATTCCGGAACTCTGAACATTCCGGAATTCCGAACATTCCGGAACCTTGGTGCATTCCGGAACTCTGAACATTCCGGAACCTTGGTGCATTCCGGAACTCTGAACATTCCGGAATTCCGAACATTCCGGAACCTTGGTGCATTCCGGAACTCTGAACATTCCGGAATTCCGAACATTCCGGAACCTTGGTGCATTCCGGAACTGAACATTCCGGAACTCTGAACATTCCGGAACCTTTGTGCATTCCGGAACCTTGGTGCATTCCGGAACTCTGAACATTCCGGAATTCCGAACATTCCGGAACCTTGGTGCATTCCGGAATTCCGAACATTCCGGAACCTTGGTGCATTCCGGAACTCTGAACATTCCGGAATTCCGAACATTCCGGAACCTTGGTGCATTCCGGAACTCTGAACATTCCGGAACTCTGAACATTCCGGAACTCTGAACATTCCGGAATTCCGAACATTCCGGAATTCCGAACATTCCGGAATGCCGAACATTCCGGAACCTTTGTGCATTCCGGAATTCCGAACATTCCGGAATTCCGAACATTCCGGAATTCCGAACATTCCGGAACCTTTGTGCATTCCGGAATTCCGAACATTCCGGAACCTTGGTACATTCCGGAATTCCGAACATTCCGGAATTCCGAACATTCCGGAACTCTGAACATTCCGGAATTCCGAACATTCCGGAACCTTGGTGCATTCCGGAACTCTGAACATTCCGGAACTCTGAACATTCCGGAATTCCAAACATTCCGGAACCTTGGTGCATTCCGGAACTCTGAACATTCTGGAACCTTTGTGCATTCCGGAACCTTGGTGCATTCCGGAACTCTGAACATTCCGGAATTCCGAACATTCCGGAACCTTGGTGCATTCCGGAACTCTGAACATTCCGGAACCTTGGTACATTCCGGAATTCCGAACATTCCCGAACCTTGGTGCATTCCGGAACTCTCAACATTCCGGAACTCTGAACATTCCGGAATTCCGAACATTCCGGAACCTTGGTGCATTCCGGAACTCTGAACATTCCGGAACTCTGAACATTCCGGAATTCCAAACATTCCGGAACCTTGGTGCATTCCGGAACTCTGAACATTCTGGAACCTTTGTGCATTCCGGAACCTTGGTGCATTCCGGAACTCTGAACATTCCGGAATTCCGAACATTCCGGAACCTTGGTGCATTCCGGAACTCTGAACATTCTGGAACCTTTGTGCATTCCGGAACCTTGGTGCATTCCGGAACTCTGAACATTCCGGAATTCCAAACATTCCGGAACCTTGGTGCATTCCGGAACTCTGAACATTCTGGAACCTTGGTGCATTCCGGAACCTTGGTGCATTCCGGAACTCTGAACATTCCGGAATTCCGAACATTCCGGAACCTTGGTGCATTCCGGAACTCTGAACATTCCGGAACCTTGGTACATTCCGGAATTCCGAACATTCCGGAACCTTGGTACATTCCGGAATTCCGAACATTCCGGAATTCCGAACATTCCGGAATTCCGAACATTCCGGAACCTTTGTGCATTCCGGAACCTTGGTGCATTCCGGAACTCTGAACATTCCGGAACTCCGAACATTCCGGAACTCCGAACATTCCGGAACCTTGGTGCATTCCGGAACTCTGAACATTCCGGAATTCCAAACATTCCGGAACCTTGGTGCATTCCGGAACTCTGAACATTCCGGAATTCCGAACATTCCGGAACTCTGAACATTCCGGAATTCCGAACATTCCGGAACCTTTGTGCATTCCGGAACCTTGGTGCATTCCGGAACTCTGAACATTCCGGAATTCCGAACATTCCGGAACCTTGGTGCATTCCGGAACTCTGAACATTCCGGAACCTTGGTACATTCCGGAATTCCGAACATTCCGGAACCTTGGTACATTCCGGAATTCCGAACATTCCGGAATTCCGAACATTCCGGAATTCCGAACATTCCGGAACCTTTGTGCATTCCGGAACCTTGGTGCATTCCGGAACTCTGAACATTCCGGAACTCCGAACATTCCGGAACTCCGAACATTCCGGAACCTTGGTGCATTCCGGAACTCTGAACATTCCGGAATTCCGAACATTCCGGAACCTTGGTGCATTCCGGAACTCTGAACATTCCGGAATTCCGAACATTCCGGAACTCTGAACATTCCGGAATTCCGAACATTCCGGAACCTTTGTGCATTCCGGAACCTTGGTGCATTCCGGAACTCTGAACATTCCGGAATTCCGAACATTCCGGAACCTTGGTGCATTCCGGAACTCTGAACATTCCGGAACCTTGGTACATTCCGGAATTCTGAACATTCCGGAACTCTGAACATTCCGGAATTCCGAACATTCCGGAACCTTGGTGCATTCCGGAACTCTGAACATTCCGGAATTCCGAACATTCCGGAACCTTGGTGCATTCCGGAACTCTGAACATTCCGGAACCTTTGTGCATTCCGGAACCTTGGTGCATTCCGGAACTCTGAACATTCCGGAATTCCAAACATTCCGGAACCTTGGTGCATTCCGGAACTCTGAACATTCCGGAATTCCGAACATTCCGGAACCTTGGTGCATTCCGGAACTCTGAACATTCCGGAATTCCGAACATTCCGGAACCTTGGTGCATTCCGGAACCTTGGTGCATTCCGGAATTCCGAACATTCCGGAACCTTGGTGCATTCCGGAACTCCGAACATTCCGGAACCTTGGTACATTCCGGAATTCCGAACATTCCCGAACCTTGGTGCATTCCGGAACTCTGAACATTCCGGAATTCCGAACATTCCGGAACCTTTGTGCATTCCGGAACTCTGAACATTCCGGAACCTTGGTACATTCCGGAATTCCGAACATTCCGGAATTCCGAACATTCCGGAACTCTGAACATTCCGGAATTCCGAACATTCCGGAACCTTGGTGTATTCCGGAACTCTGAACATTCCGGAATTCCGAACATTCCGGAACCTTGGTGCATTCCGGAACTCTGAACATTCCGGAACCTTTGTGCATTCCGGAACCTTGGTGCATTCCGGAACTCTGAACATTCCGGAATTCCGAACATTCCGGAACCTTGGTGCATTCCGGAACTCTAAACATTCCGGAACCTTTGTGCATTCCGGAACCTTGGTGCATTCCGGAACTCTGAACATTCCGGAATTCCAAACATTCCGGAACCTTGGTGCATTCCGGAACTCTGAACATTCCGGAATTCCGAACATTCCGGAACCTTGGTGCATTCCGGAACTCTGAACATTCCGGAACTCTGAACATTCCGGAACTCTGAACATTCCGGAATTCCGAACATTCCGGAACCTTGGTGCATTCCGGAACTCTGAACATTCCGGAACTCTGAACATTCCGGAATTCCGAACATTCCGGAACTCTGAACATTCCGGAACTCTGAACATTCCGGAACCTTGGTGCATTCCGGAACTCTGAACATTCCGGAACTCTGAACATTCCGGAATTCCGAACATTCCGGAACCTTGGTGCATTCCGGAACTCTGAACATTCCGGAACTCTGAACATTCCGGAATTCCGAACATTCCGGAACTCTGAACATTCCGGAACTCTGAACATTCCGGAACCTTTGTGCATTCCGGAACCTTGGTGCATTCCGGAACTCTGAACATTCCGGAATTCCGAACATTCCGGAACCTTTGTGCATTCCGGAACCTTGGTGCATTCCGGAACTCTGAACATTCCGGAATTCCGAACATTCCGGAATTCCGAACATTCCGGAACCTTTGTGCATTCCGGAACCTTGGTGCATTCCGGAACTCTGAACATTCCGGAACTCTGAACATTCCGGAATTCCGAACATTCCGGAACTCTGAACATTCCGGAACTCTGAACATTCCGGAATTCCGAACATTCCGGAACCTTTGTGCATTCCGGAACCTTTGTGCATTCCGGAACTCTGAACATTCCGGAATTCCGAACGTTCCGGAACCTTGGTGCATTCCGGAACTCTGAACATTCCGGAATTCCGAACATTCCGGAACCTTGGTGCATTCCGGAACTCTGAACATTCCGGAACCTTGGTGCATTCCGGAACCTTGGTGCATTCCGGAATTCCGAACATTCCGGAACCTTGGTACATTCCGGAATTCCGAACATTCCGGAACTCTGAACATTCCGGAACTCTGAACATTCCGGAATTCCGAACATTCCGGAACCTTGGTGCATTCCGGAACTCTGAACATTCCGGAACTCTGAACATTCCGGAATTCCGAACATTCTGGAACTCGAAACATTCCGGAACTCTGAACATTCCGGAATTCCAAACATTCCGGAACCTTGGTGCATTCCGGAACTCCGAACATTCCGGAACCTTGGTGCATTCCGGAATTCCGAACATTCCGGAACCTTGGTGCATTCCGGAACTCTGAACATTCCGGAACTCTGAACATTCCGGAATTCCGAACATTCCGGAACTCTGAACATTCCGGAACTCTGAACATTCCGGAACCTTTGTGCATTCCGGAACCTTGGTGCATTCCGGAACTCTGAACATTCCGGAATTCCGAACATTCCGGAACCTTTGTGCATTCCGGAACCTTGGTGCATTCGGGAACTCTGAACATTCCGGAATTCCGAACATTCCGGAACCTTGGTGCATTCCGGAACTCTGAACATTCCGGAATTCCAAACATTCCGGAACCTTGGTGCATTCCGGAACTCTGAACATTCCGGAATTCCGAACATTCCGGAACTCTGAACATTCCGGAATTCCGAACATTCCGGAACCTTGGTACATTCCGGAATTCCGAACATTCCGGAACTCTGAACATTCCGGAACTCTGAACATTCCGGAATTCCGAACATTCCGAAACCTTTGTGCATTCCGGAACCTTGGTGCATTCGGGAACTCTGAACATTCCGGAATTCCGAACATTCCGGAACCTTGGTGCATTCCGGAACTCTGAACATTCCGGAATTCCGAACATTCCGGAACCTTGGTGCATTCCGGAACTCTGAACATTCCGGAATTCCGAACATTCCGGAACCTTGGTGCATTCCGGAACTCTGAACATTCCGGAACCTTGGTACATTCCGGAATTCCGAACATTCCGGAACTCTGAACATTCCGGAACTCTGAACATTCCGGAATTCCGAACATTCCGGAACCTTTGTGCATTCCGGAACCTTTGTGCATTCCGGAACTCTGAACATTCCGGAATTCCGAACGTTCCGGAACCTTGGTGCATTCCGGAACTCTGAACATTCCGGAATTCCGAACATTCCGGAACCTTGGTGCATTCCGGAACTCTGAACATTCCGGAACCTTTGTGCATTCCGGAACCTTTGTGCATTCCGGAACCTTGGTGCATTCCGGAACTCTGAACATTCCGGAATTCCGAACATTCCGGAACCTTGGTGCATTCCGGAACTCTGAACATTCCGGAATTCCGAACATTCCGGAACCTTGGTGCATTCCGGAACTCTGAACATTCCGGAACTCTGAACATTCCGGAATTCCGAACATTCTGGAACTCGAAACATTCCGGAACTCTGAACATTCCGGAATTCCAAACATTCCGGAACCTTGGTGCATTCCGGAACTCTGAACATTCCGGAATTCCGAACATTCCGGAACCTTGGTGCATTCCGGAACTCTGAACATTCCAGAACTCTGAACATTCCGGAATTCCGAACATTCCGGAACTCTGAACATTCCGGAACTCTGAACATTCCGGAACCTTTGTGCATTCCGGAACCTTGGTGCATTCCGGAACTCTGAACATTCCGGAATTCCGAACATTCCGGAACCTTTGTGCATTCCGGAACCTTGGTGCATTCCGGAACTCTGAACATTCCGGAATTCCGAACATTCCGGAACCTTGGTGCATTCCGGAACTCTGAACATTCCGGAATTCCGAACATTCCGGAACCTTGGTGCATTCCGGAACTCTGAACATTCCGGAATTCCGAACATTCCGGAACCTTGGTGCATTCCGGAACTCTGAACATTCCGGAACTCTGAACATTCCGGAACCTTGGTGCATTCCGGAACTCTGAACATTCCGGAACTCTGAACATTCCGGAATTCCGAACATTCCGGAACCTTGGTGCATTCCGGAACTCTGAACATTCCGGAACCTTGGTACATTCCGGAATTCCGAACATTCCGGAACCTTGGTACATTCCGGAATTCCGAACATTCCGGAATTCCGAACATTCCGGAATTCCGAACATTCCGGAACCTTTGTGCATTCCGGAACCTTGGTGCATTCCGGAACTCTGAACATTCCGGAACTCCGAACATTCCGGAACTCCGAACATTCCGGAACCTTGGTGCATTCCGGAACTCTGAACATTCCGGAATTCCAAACATTCCGGAACCTTGGTGCATTCCGGAACTCTGAACATTCCGGAATTCCGAACATTCCGGAACTCTGAACATTCCGGAATTCCGAACATTCCGGAACCTTGGTGCATTCCGGAACTCTGAACATTCCGGAACCTTGGTACATTCCGGAATTCTGAACATTCCGGAACTCTGAACATTCCGGAATTCCGAACATTCCGGAACCTTGGTGCATTCCGGAACTCTGAACATTCCGGAATTCCGAACATTCCGGAACCTTTGTGTATTCCGGAACTCTGAACATTCCGGAACCTTTGTGCATTCCGGAACCTTGGTGCATTCCGGAACTCTGAACATTCCGGAATTCCAAACATTCCGGAACCTTGGTGCATTCCGGAACTCTGAACATTCCGGAATTCCGAACATTCCGGAACCTTGGTGCATTCCGGAACTCTGAACATTCCGGAATTCCGAACATTCCGGAACCTTGGTGCATTCCGGAACCTTGGTGCATTCCGGAATTCCGAACATTCCGGAACCTTGGTGCATTCCGGAACTCCGAACATTCCGGAACCTTGGTACATTCCGGAATTCCGAACATTCCCGAACCTTGGTGCATTCCGGAACTCTGAACATTCCGGAATTCCGAACATTCCGGAACCTTTGTGCATTCCGGAACTCTGAACATTCCGGAACCTTGGTACATTCCGGAATTCCGAACATTCCGGAATTCCGAACATTCCGGAACTCTGAACATTCCGGAATTCCGAACATTCCGGAACCTTGGTGTATTCCGGAACTCTGAACATTCCGGAATTCCGAACATTCCGGAACCTTGGTGCATTCCGGAACTCTGAACATTCCGGAACCTTTGTGCATTCCGGAACCTTGGTGCATTCCGGAACTCTGAACATTCCGGAATTCCGAACATTCCGGAACCTTGGTGCATTCCGGAACTCTAAACATTCCGGAACCTTTGTGCATTCCGGAACCTTGGTGCATTCCGGAACTCTGAACATTCCGGAATTCCAAACATTCCGGAACCTTGGTGCATTCCGGAACTCTGAACATTCCGGAATTCCGAACATTCCGGAACCTTGGTGCATTCCGGAACTCTGAACATTCCGGAATTCCGAACATTCCGGAACCTTGGTGCATTCCGGAACTCTGAACATTCCGGAACTCTGAACATTCCGGAACTCTGAACATTCCGGAATTCCGAACATTCCGGAACCTTGGTGCATTCCGGAACTCTGAACATTCCGGAACTCTGAACATTCCGGAATTCCGAACATTCCGGAACTCTGAACATTCCGGAACTCTGAACATTCCGGAACCTTGGTGCATTCCGGAACTCTGAACATTCCGGAACCTTGGTGCATTCCGGAACTCTGAACATTCCGGAACTCTGAACATTCCGGAATTCCGAACATTCCGGAACCTTGGTGCATTCCGGAACTCTGAACATTCTGGAACTCTGAACATTCCGGAATTCCGAACATTCCGGAACTCTGAACATTCCGGAACTCTGAACATTCCGGAACCTTTGTGCATTCCGGAACCTTGGTGCATTCCGGAACTCTGAACATTCCGGAATTCCGAACATTCCGGAACCTTTGTGCATTCCGGAACCTTGGTGCATTCCGGAACTCTGAACATTCCGGAATTCCGAACATTCCGGAATTCCGAACATTCCGGAACCTTTGTGCATTCCGGAACCTTGGTGCATTCCGGAACTCTGAACATTCCGGAACTCTGAACATTCCGGAATTCCGAACATTCCGGAACTCTGAACATTCCGGAACTAGGGTTAGGGTTAGGGTTAGGGTTAGGGGTTAGGGTTAGGGTTAGGATGAGTGTTTGGGCCCCTCCTCCAATTGGAGGCGGGCGGTGCACGGGCCATCCCTCGGTAAGGGGCCTGGACCTTGGATTGTCCACGGCGTCCGCCATGGCGCACCAGGGTCCAGTCAGAAGTCCATCCAACCATGGTGAGTTGGATGGAGGCAAGTGTTTTTTTAATTGGTTTTTCTACCAAAGTTTAAATTAAATTTTTAAAGTAAATTTTTAAAGCTTTAACTTAAATATGTAATTTTTAACTTAAATTTTTAAAGAAATAAAATAAAAAAATGAATTGGTTTTGAAAAAAACCTTTTAGTTATTAAAGAAAAAAGAAATCAAATTTTAATAGGCCAAATAAATGAATTTGTGTGCCTATGTGGCAACGTTTCGACCTGTGAAGGTCTTCTTCAGGCCAGGCACACAGAAAAACAAATGAAAAACAGGCTTGCTCTCAGAGGTCTGCTCTGTCCGATGGCTTGGAATGAAATGAGCAGCGAGTGCCTTCCCCTTCTATTTATACCCTCCCACTTTTTTCAGTTCGAATTTAGTTTTAGAAAGCCAAATTAGTGTTTTTACCCTTTCGCTTTTAATTTTTCGAATAGAATTATTACAAATGTATTTTTTAATCACTCCTTACTGGCAAAAACATATTTTTAGAAAGATTTTAACTTTTTAACCATGTAAATAATTTATAATCGTAGAAACAATTTTTTAACCACATTTAACCATGTCTACTGTATTTTTTTATTATTGTGTATGTAGTATTTTGTTGTAAGTCATGAATTGAGTGTTTTTAATTAATTGTAAATAATTTTTATCCAGTAATTAGGGTTAGGGCCAAATCAAAAAATATTTAATTATGAATTATGAACCCAATTAATTAGGGTTAAGGCTAGGGTTAGGGTTAGGGTTAGGGGTTAGGTGTTGAGTAAGGAACAGGCCACCAGCAAGCTGGTAGCCTGAAGTGCACGGGCCATCGATGGGGCTGGGTAGTGGTGTCCCTGCCCTGGTTCAAAAAATTACCCATTTCTAGGGTTTAGTGCACTTCATTGGGCCTTCGCGACGTTTCGGCGTAGATTCGCCTTCCTCAGGCTGGCCCAATGTGTTTCTGTCTGTTTGTGTTCTGCCTCTCTTGGCTTTTATACTTTTAGTTGACTCCTCCCTCTTTTAGGTTTTTCTATTTGTGTTTTTCAAAAATTCTTTCTTAGTTTCTTACGTGTTTTCTGCCTCTCTTGGCTTTTCTCAGCTTTACCTGCTTTGCTTTTCTTACGTTTTTTCTGTTTCTGCCTCTCTTGGCTTTTATACTTTTATTTCTCTTACGTGACTTACTTGTCTTACGTTTTTTCTCTGTTTCTGCCTCTCTTGGCTTTTATACTTTTATTTCTCTTACGTGACTTACTTGTCTTACGTTTTTTTCTGTTTCTGCCTCTCTTGGCTTTTATACTTTTACTTTATCTTGTCTTTTACGTGACTTCTTTACTTTTCTTAGGTTTTCTCTGTTTCTGCCTCTCTTGGCTTTTATACTTTTATTTCTGACTTTATCTTGTCTTTTTCTATCTCCTTTCTGACTTAGGGTTAGGGGTTAGGGGTTAGGGTTAGGGTTAGGGGTTAGGGGTTAGGGTTAGGGTTAGGGGGTTAGGGGAGGGTGAGGTGGGGGCCCGATTGGGTCCCAATGCACAGGCCATCCTTGCTCCCGGCTCAAGGAACCATGTCCCCGATTTGGTGCCCTGAAAAGGGATTGTTTTAGCATCCTGAGCATGAGGCCTCCAGATGGGGAGGGAGGGGAGGAGGGAGGGAGGGAGAGCGAGAGAAAAGGGTGAGGGAGAGGGAGAACGGGGAGGGAGGGGGGGGGGGGGGGGGTAAAGGAGAGGAGGGTTTTTGGGGTCAAGGGTCAAACCAATATGGGGTTCAAGGTGGTTAGGGTCAGGATTGAATTCAGGGCTGGGCATCAAAGATGAGGTTAAATCCAGCGCAGGTTTCGAGCCGGTTAAGGTTAGGATAAAACCTCATGGTCAGGGTGCTTCAGCAAATATATACAGAGACCGGTGGAATGATGATAACAGCAATAATGATGATGAGTATAACAAGCATGGCAACAAGCATAGCAACAACAAGACACTAATAAACAACAATTATGTACACTGTGTGGATGTTATGTCCCTTTAAAAACTTTTTTCATTTAACCCCTTAGGGTGTACAGTGTCTAATTTGGCAATCCAGCCTCTTTCAGCCTTCCTCCTCTGCTGAGCTGTCCATCTGGGGTTTGCCTGTATCACTGTTGCTTTGACCGATTTCCAGCCGTGTGACAGGAAGTGTTTCACCAAATGTGTGTGTGTGTTCCTTTTCCTTAACACATTGTACCTGTGCTGGGTGAATCTGGTCAGAAGTGTGTTGCCTGTCTCACCAACATATTGGATGCCACATTGGCTGCAAGTAATCACATAAATACAGTTCCTGGAGCGTGGAGTACCGTTACATTGTGAGTGGAATACATTTCCATTTGAGAAGCTGCGCAGCCATGTTTGGTGCTTAAAAAATTGCCCCTGGTCTCTGAGTTTGGGCTCAGAGAGAGGTGAAAGTTTTGCCTTAATGAGGAAATCCCTCAGGTTTTTATTCCTCTTAAAGGCCGCTATCACCTTATGATCACCCAGTAATTGGGTTTTCTGGACAAGATCTTGAAAGTTGTTCTTAATCACTCTGATCAGTTTACATGTTGATGGGGCATATGTCACAATCACTGGTAGGATAGGGGTCAGATCAATAGGTTTGGTCTGTAGGAATGATTTAAAACATTTCCTAAGGAAAGAACGACAGTACCCCCTAGTGGCGAGAGCTGCAAATAGAATTTTGGTCGCTGCTCTGAAATCACTCCGCTGGGTGCAGATTCTGTGGAATCGCAATAATTGGGACTTAATTAGACCAGCAAAGGTATGTTTCGGGTGGAAGCTTGTTTTATATAACAATGCATGCGTGTCCGTGGGTTTGAAAAACACTTTAATGTCCAATTTGTGGGTCTGTGAAAAATTTGGGCCTTTAAAGGTGGTTGTGTCCAAGAAGTCAATTGTAGAGTCGCTAATTGTGGATTTAAGTTTAATTGAGTCATTGTGATCATTCAGAGTGGTTAGAAACGTTTCAAAATCTTGTTCAGAATGAGGCCATACTCCCCAGATGTCATCAAGAAACCTGTAATAATACAGCGGTTTTTTATTACATTTTGCCAGGGCTGCAGTTTCCCATTCAGCCATGAATATGTTGGCGTATGCTGGGGCAAATTTCTTACCCATGGCTGTCCCTTTTATTTGTAAGAAGTAGTCCCCGTTGAACTCAAAGTCATTTCTTGTCAGATTGATTTCCAATAATTGCAATAATTCTTTTTCTGGCCTTTTCTTTTCTGGATATTTGTGGAAAATATTCCTAATGGAGTTCATTCCCTCCTTAATATCAATATTGGTATAAAGGCTGTCAATGTCAATCGAGAAAAGAAAGGAGTTTGGGGGTACCTCTGCCTGTTTCACCTTCTCCACAAAGTCATATGTGTCTTTAATATAACTGTCATGCTTTGTGGACAAGGGGTTCAGGAAAAAGTCCAGATATTCTGCTGTGTGGTATGTTTCACTTTCACAATCAGATACAATGGGACGCCCGGGAGGCACCTGGAATGGTACAGACCACTTTGCCGGGTCTTTGTGGATTTTGGGAAGCAAATAAAACAGCCTTCCTCTTGGCTCAGAGGAGCCCAATAAATAGTTTTTCTGTTTCATATTAATGAATTTCTTTTGATAAAGATTATTAATTATTTTCTCCACAATAGGCAGTGTGTCCAAATAGATGGGTTTCTTCAATTTTGAGTAGTATGTTGTATCATTTAGTTGTCTGTAGCCCTCCTGTAAATATTGATCTCTGTCCAGGATGACCACAGCACTTCCTTTGTCTGCCGGTTTTATAATTATTTGTTTATTTTCTCTTAGTTCTTTTAGAGCTTTGGTTTCTTCTCCCTTTAAGTTAGGTTTGATGCGGTCAATGTGGAAATGATTATCAAAATATTCATAATCAGCTTTCACCAAGGTGGACACCTCATGTGGAAGCTGACCCAAGGGAGGAGACCAATTAGATTTGGGAGTGAAGGGTTGGATTTCTGTGTCAGATTTATCTCCATAATGTATAGCCAATTTGACCCTTCTGTGATATTGTTGAATGTCGTATCTACATTGTAATAGGAAATTTTTATTGTGGCCCTTTGTGGGAATAAAATTAAGGCCCCTACTTAAAAGGGTCCGCTGAGCAGTGGAAGGCTGAAAGTGTTTAGATAAATTGATGACACTGTTGCAATTGACATCACTTACCCCCTCCCTGTTAGCTGGGTTCACGGGGATACAACATTTACATAGTTGCTCCAATGCTCCAACATACACATCGCTGTCTTATCAGTCCAGTGGATATTGTCCTTTTCTGTGTGGAACATTGAATCAGGAAGAGTGGGTATGTGTTCGTCCAGACCTGCAATAAAAGTGTTCAAATGTAGCAGTGTTTCCTGCTCATTCCGGGGCAGAGTTGAGGAAAAGTTAATAGCTGGAATGTAGATGTCGGCCTCAGGAAATCTTTCCTGGGCTGTCTGCAGTGCCTTTTTCAGCTCTGTGACCGGTGTGTCTTTGTCTCTTTGTGACCTATTGTTTAGGCCAAAAGATAACACCAGTGTTTCCAAATCTTCGTCGCAGGTCGCTTTTTCCAAAAGGGCTTGTGCGTGGCACCATTTCGCCCCGGGAAAACTGTCAATTTGTATTCCTGGTGCTGAAAAGGATGGGAGTTTACACACATTTGAGTCACCCATGATGAGTGATGTTTCTCTGATGTGAAGACTCCAGTCTTCCAGTTTCTTCTGCGTGTTCGGGTGTCTTGTTGGAGGGTGCGTTTGCTGAATGGGTGTACCTGGTGAAGAGGGAGGAGACAAGGAGGATTCCTCAATTCTCCTCGTTTGGAGGCGGGTCTGCACGCAGGATTTCAGTTTATCCTGAGTGGTGCGTGGCAGGCTGGAGCGTGAAGCTGTCGGGGATTTGGGCGCTGTTCTTCTGCCTCCCTTGGATTTGGTGGGGGTGGATTCCCCCTGTGTGAGGTCCATTACCTCGATCTCCATGTTCTCAGAAGGCTGTGGAGGCTGAGTGGGTGGAGGTGACTTCTCCCCAGTGGGGGTCACGTGGAGAGCGTCGAGGACCCTTCTCACTCTCTGGTCTTTAGATGACATTGGTTCAGGCTCTGGTTCAGGAGGATCTTCCTGAGGGGTGGTGGTGGGCCTCAGGTCACCGTTCTCCTCCACCAGTCCCTCTGTGAGGGGTGACCAGTCACCTCTGATGGGGTCAGTCATGGTCGTTGCTGTCACCATGGTTACAGCGCTCGCTACAGGCGGAGCATGGATCTGCGCAGTAACTTTAATGGCCCGGCTGGTGCTGGGCTGTGGTGTGGCAGGTCGCGTGTGGGAGGAGGCTGGCTGCAACACCTCCACCGGAGGTTCGACAGGGTCGGGTTGTATCAGGTCCTCCCTCGCCTCTGGTTGTCGTCTCGGCTTGCCGGCTGTATGGCCCCGCTCTGCCGATCTGGTGTCTGCCAGCCTAGCTACGATGACTGCCTCGGTCTGTTCTAGCGACTCAGGCTGGAGGCGGCGGCCCAGGTTGCGTTTGGCCCAGGATGTCGCCACTTCAAAGGGTCCCCTCCAGTCCTGCTTAGGGAACTCAAAAAGGCTTTTTAATTCCTCCTCCATCGCCTCAGAATAATGTTCACGGAGGATTGAAACAGTGTTGTGCGCCCAGTTTTGAGCATTACCCTCAATCAGCGCCTGTGTCCGTTCATTTGGGACGGCCGGCTTAACAACAGTCATCAAGTTCTGGGCTATTTTATTCAAAGAGGGCGGGTATGCATCCCTTAAGACATTTTTAAGGTGGTGGACTGATTTAATGAGTCTATGAATAATACGCACTTTGATAGAAAAGTCTGGGTCATCAGACGGTATTTTGTTCGTGGGAGGCTCAGATCGCTCGGATCTGGCGTGTTTCACATACCGTCTATTCTGGGCTGGTCTCTGTTCAAAACGCCGCTCTCGGTGACGGGCAGTATGGTGGTCCGCAGTCGTTCGCCATCTCTGCTGGTTTGGCTGCCATGTGTGCGGGATTTCTCTCACCTCCCGGTGGTCCCGTCCTCTCACTACCGATGCGTAGGTCCGGCGCCCATTGCGGGACGGGTAGCTGGTCCGTCGGGGTGACCTCCGGTCGCTCGTGAAGTAGCGATCTCCCCGTGTGTCCTGGGCTCGCCCCCGTTCAAACCGCTGCTCTCGTTCAGTCCGATCTCTGTGTTGGGCAGCATAGCGATCCTCAGTCGGCCGTTCTCTCCGCTGGTTGTGCTGCCATACGTGCGGGATTTCTCTCTCATCCCGGTAGTCACGTCCTCTCACCACCGATGCATAGGTCCGGCGTCTGTTGCGGGACGGGTAGCTGGTACGCCGGGGTGATCTCCGGTCGCTCGCAAAGCCGCGATCTCCTCTCCGGTTTCCACGTCGTCGGACGGTGGTCCACCGGTCCTCTGCTGTAAACGTGGGCATGTTTGCGGTCTCACTCGTGGCTTTAACTTAACTAACTGGTCACTTGTGACTGTGCTAGCAATGTTAAGCAGCTGTGCGCAAACTGATGACACTCACGTTTAACTTAGTACATCAACTAGGAGCTTTATTTTCGCTCAGTACAAAAGTTCAAAAAGTGAACAAATATACATAAAAGTAAGCCAATAACGCGACGTTTCGGTTCGCATGAACCTTCTTCAGGCTGGCTTACTAGAAGAATGAATACAGCATAACAAAATCTCAGTTATGTTCTGTGTGTACACTGCGCAAGTCCAAATTCAAACTTTGCGGGTCTCCTCGACCAATGAGAAGAGCATCTGCTCCATGAGTCAGAGGTCCCTTTAAAGTTTAAATTGATTGGATGCTTACTTGTTTGCAGTGTTCAGGAGCATTTTGGCCCACCGTAATTTGTGAAGAGGAATACAGTTTTCACAAAACATTACTCTCCATATGAGAGTTAAATAAAAATCATCACAAACAAAATGGCGTTGATGATATATACAATCAAACAATATGTACACCGGATGACAGTAATCTGTGTATAGAAATATACAGTTTCCACATAAAGTCTTTCTCCATATGAGAGTTAAAAGAACAGTATCACAATTCGAATTATGTTGATAATATGTACAGTTATTGAATATACACACATATATACAGTGCTTTGTGTAAGGACAGAGGGCTCCAGGAGTGGGTGGACAAGGGGCGCAGGCCGGTTAGGAGAGGGTGAGGTGGGGGCCCGATTGGGTCCCAATGCACAGGCCATCCTTGCTCCCGGCTCAAGGAACCATGTCCCCGATTTGGTGCCCTGAAAAGGGATTGTTTTAGCATCCTGAGCATGAGGCCTCCAGATGGGGAGGGAGGGGAGGAGGGAGGGAGGGAGAGCGAGAGAAAAGGGTGAGGGAGAGGGAGAACGGGGAGGGAGGGGGGGGGGGGGGGGGTAAAGGAGAGGAGGGTTTTTGGGGTCAAGGGTCAAACCAATATGGGGTTCAAGGTGGTTAGGGTCAGGATTGAATTCAGGGCTGGGCATCAAAGATGAGGTTAAATCCAGCGCAGGTTTCGAGCCGGTTAAGGTTAGGATAAAACCTCATGGTCAGGGTGCTTCAGCAAATATATACAGAGACCGGTGGAATGATGATAACAGCAATAATGATGATGAGTATAACAAGCATGGCAACAAGCATAGCAACAACAAGACACTAATAAACAACAATTATGTACACTGTGTGGATGTTATGTCCCTTTAAAAACTTTTTTCATTTAACCCCTTAGGGTGTACAGTGTCTAATTTGGCAATCCAGCCTCTTTCAGCCTTCCTCCTCTGCTGAGCTGTCCATCTGGGGTTTGCCTGTATCACTGTTGCTTTGACCGATTTCCAGCCGTGTGACAGGAAGTGTTTCACCAAATGTGTGTGTGTGTTCCTTTTCCTTAACACATTGTACCTGTGCTGGGTGAATCTGGTCAGAAGTGTGTTGCCTGTCTCACCAACATATTGGATGCCACATTGGCTGCAAGTAATCACATAAATACAGTTCCTGGAGCGTGGAGTACCGTTACATTGTGAGTGGAATACATTTCCATTTGAGAAGCTGCGCAGCCATGTTTGGTGCTTAAAAAATTGCCCCTGGTCTCTGAGTTTGGGCTCAGAGAGAGGTGAAAGTTTTGCCTTAATGAGGAAATCCCTCAGGTTTTTATTCCTCTTAAAGGCCGCTATCACCTTATGATCACCCAGTAATTGGGTTTTCTGGACAAGATCTTGAAAGTTGTTCTTAATCACTCTGATCAGTTTACATGTTGATGGGGCATATGTCACAATCACTGGTAGGATAGGGGTCAGATCAATAGGTTTGGTCTGTAGGAATGATTTAAAACATTTCCTAAGGAAAGAACGACAGTACCCCCTAGTGGCGAGAGCTGCAAATAGAATTTTGGTCGCTGCTCTGAAATCACTCCGCTGGGTGCAGATTCTGTGGAATCGCAATAATTGGGACTTAATTAGACCAGCAAAGGTATGTTTCGGGTGGAAGCTTGTTTTATATAACAATGCATGCGTGTCCGTGGGTTTGAAAAACACTTTAATGTCCAATTTGTGGGTCTGTGAAAAATTTGGGCCTTTAAAGGTGGTTGTGTCCAAGAAGTCAATTGTAGAGTCGCTAATTGTGGATTTAAGTTTAATTGAGTCATTGTGATCATTCAGAGTGGTTAGAAACGTTTCAAAATCTTGTTCAGAATGAGGCCATACTCCCCAGATGTCATCAAGAAACCTGTAATAATACAGCGGTTTTTTATTACATTTTGCCAGGGCTGCAGTTTCCCATTCAGCCATGAATATGTTGGCGTATGCTGGGGCAAATTTCTTACCCATGGCTGTCCCTTTTATTTGTAAGAAGTAGTCCCCGTTGAACTCAAAGTCATTTCTTGTCAGATTGATTTCCAATAATTGCAATAATTCTTTTTCTGGCCTTTTCTTTTCTGGATATTTGTGGAAAATATTCCTAATGGAGTTCATTCCCTCCTTAATATCAATATTGGTATAAAGGCTGTCAATGTCAATCGAGAAAAGAAAGGAGTTTGGGGGTACCTCTGCCTGTTTCACCTTCTCCACAAAGTCATATGTGTCTTTAATATAACTGTCATGCTTTGTGGACAAGGGGTTCAGGAAAAAGTCCAGATATTCTGCTGTGTGGTATGTTTCACTTTCACAATCAGATACAATGGGACGCCCGGGAGGCACCTGGAATGGTACAGACCACTTTGCCGGGTCTTTGTGGATTTTGGGAAGCAAATAAAACAGCCTTCCTCTTGGCTCAGAGGAGCCCAATAAATAGTTTTTCTGTTTCATATTAATGAATTTCTTTTGATAAAGATTATTAATTATTTTCTCCACAATAGGCAGTGTGTCCAAATAGATGGGTTTCTTCAATTTTGAGTAGTATGTTGTATCATTTAGTTGTCTGTAGCCCTCCTGTAAATATTGATCTCTGTCCAGGATGACCACAGCACTTCCTTTGTCTGCCGGTTTTATAATTATTTGTTTATTTTCTCTTAGTTCTTTTAGAGCTTTGGTTTCTTCTCCCTTTAAGTTAGGTTTGATGCGGTCAATGTGGAAATGATTATCAAAATATTCATAATCAGCTTTCACCAAGGTGGACACCTCATGTGGAAGCTGACCCAAGGGAGGAGACCAATTAGATTTGGGAGTGAAGGGTTGGATTTCTGTGTCAGATTTATCTCCATAATGTATAGCCAATTTGACCCTTCTGTGATATTGTTGAATGTCGTATCTACATTGTAATAGGAAATTTTTATTGTGGCCCTTTGTGGGAATAAAATTAAGGCCCCTACTTAAAAGGGTCCGCTGAGCAGTGGAAGGCTGAAAGTGTTTAGATAAATTGATGACACTGTTGCAATTGACATCACTTACCCCCTCCCTGTTAGCTGGGTTCACGGGGATACAACATTTACATAGTTGCTCCAATGCTCCAACATACACATCGCTGTCTTATCAGTCCAGTGGATATTGTCCTTTTCTGTGTGGAACATTGAATCAGGAAGAGTGGGTATGTGTTCGTCCAGACCTGCAATAAAAGTGTTCAAATGTAGCAGTGTTTCCTGCTCATTCCGGGGCAGAGTTGAGGAAAAGTTAATAGCTGGAATGTAGATGTCGGCCTCAGGAAATCTTTCCTGGGCTGTCTGCAGTGCCTTTTTCAGCTCTGTGACCGGTGTGTCTTTGTCTCTTTGTGACCTATTGTTTAGGCCAAAAGATAACACCAGTGTTTCCAAATCTTCGTCGCAGGTCGCTTTTTCCAAAAGGGCTTGTGCGTGGCACCATTTCGCCCCGGGAAAACTGTCAATTTGTATTCCTGGTGCTGAAAAGGATGGGAGTTTACACACATTTGAGTCACCCATGATGAGTGATGTTTCTCTGATGTGAAGACTCCAGTCTTCCAGTTTCTTCTGCGTGTTCGGGTGTCTTGTTGGAGGGTGCGTTTGCTGAATGGGTGTACCTGGTGAAGAGGGAGGAGACAAGGAGGATTCCTCAATTCTCCTCGTTTGGAGGCGGGTCTGCACGCAGGATTTCAGTTTATCCTGAGTGGTGCGTGGCAGGCTGGAGCGTGAAGCTGTCGGGGATTTGGGCGCTGTTCTTCTGCCTCCCTTGGATTTGGTGGGGGTGGATTCCCCCTGTGTGAGGTCCATTACCTCGATCTCCATGTTCTCAGAAGGCTGTGGAGGCTGAGTGGGTGGAGGTGACTTCTCCCCAGTGGGGGTCACGTGGAGAGCGTCGAGGACCCTTCTCACTCTCTGGTCTTTAGATGACATTGGTTCAGGCTCTGGTTCAGGAGGATCTTCCTGAGGGGTGGTGGTGGGCCTCAGGTCACCGTTCTCCTCCACCAGTCCCTCTGTGAGGGGTGACCAGTCACCTCTGATGGGGTCAGTCATGGTCGTTGCTGTCACCATGGTTACAGCGCTCGCTACAGGCGGAGCATGGATCTGCGCAGTAACTTTAATGGCCCGGCTGGTGCTGGGCTGTGGTGTGGCAGGTCGCGTGTGGGAGGAGGCTGGCTGCAACACCTCCACCGGAGGTTCGACAGGGTCGGGTTGTATCAGGTCCTCCCTCGCCTCTGGTTGTCGTCTCGGCTTGCCGGCTGTATGGCCCCGCTCTGCCGATCTGGTGTCTGCCAGCCTAGCTACGATGACTGCCTCGGTCTGTTCTAGCGACTCAGGCTGGAGGCGGCGGCCCAGGTTGCGTTTGGCCCAGGATGTCGCCACTTCAAAGGGTCCCCTCCAGTCCTGCTTAGGGAACTCAAAAAGGCTTTTTAATTCCTCCTCCATCGCCTCAGAATAATGTTCACGGAGGATTGAAACAGTGTTGTGCGCCCAGTTTTGAGCATTACCCTCAATCAGCGCCTGTGTCCGTTCATTTGGGACGGCCGGCTTAACAACAGTCATCAAGTTCTGGGCTATTTTATTCAAAGAGGGCGGGTATGCATCCCTTGAGACATTTTTAAGGTGGTGGACTGATTTAATGAGTCTATGAATAATACGCACTTTGATAGAAAAGTCTGGGTCATCAGACGGTATTTTGTTCGTGGGAGGCTCAGATCGCTCGGATCTGGCGTGTTTCACATACCGTCTATTCTGGGCTGGTCTCTGTTCAAAACGCCGCTCTCGGTGACGGGCAGTATGGTGGTCCGCAGTCGTTCGCCATCTCTGCTGGTTTGGCTGCCATGTGTGCGGGATTTCTCTCACCTCCCGGTGGTCCCGTCCTCTCACTACCGATGCGTAGGTCCGGCGCCCATTGCGGGACGGGTAGCTGGTCCGTCGGGGTGACCTCCGGTCGCTCGTGAAGTAGCGATCTCCCCGTGTGTCCTGGGCTCGCCCCCGTTCAAACCGCTGCTCTCGTTCAGTCCGATCTCTGTGTTGGGCAGCATAGCGATCCTCAGTCGGCCGTTCTCTCCGCTGGTTGTGCTGCCATACGTGCGGGATTTCTCTCTCATCCCGGTAGTCACGTCCTCTCACCACCGATGCATAGGTCCGGCGTCTGTTGCGGGACGGGTAGCTGGTACGCCGGGGTGATCTCCGGTCGCTCGCAAAGCCGCGATCTCCTCTCCGGTTTCCACGTCGTCGGACGGTGGTCCACCGGTCCTCTGCTGTAAACGTGGGCATGTTTGCGGTCTCACTCGTGGCTTTAACTTAACTAACTGGTCACTTGTGACTGTGCTAGCAATGTTAAGCAGCTGTGCGCAAACTGATGACACTCACGTTTAACTTAGTACATCAACTAGGAGCTTTATTTTCGCTCAGTACAAAAGTTCAAAAAGTGAACAAATATACATAAAAGTAAGCCAATAACGCGACGTTTCGGTTCGCATGAACCTTCTTCAGGCTGGCTTACTAGAAGAATGAATACAGCATAACAAAATCTCAGTTATGTTCTGTGTGTACACTGCGCAAGTCCAAATTCAAACTTTGCGGGTCTCCTCGACCAATGAGAAGAGCATCTGCTCCATGAGTCAGAGGTCCCTTTAAAGTTTAAATTGATTGGATGCTTACTTGTTTGCAGTGTTCAGGAGCATTTTGGCCCACCGTAATTTGTGAAGAGGAATACAGTTTTCACAAAACATTACTCTCCATATGAGAGTTAAATAAAAATCATCACAAACAAAATGGCGTTGATGATATATACAATCAAACAATATGTACACCGGATGACAGTAATCTGTGTATAGAAATATACAGTTTCCACATAAAGTCTTTCTCCATATGAGAGTTAAAAGAACAGTATCACAATTCGAATTATGTTGATAATATGTACAGTTATTGAATATACACACATATATACAGTGCTTTGTGTAAGGACAGAGGGCTCCAGGAGTGGGTGGACAAGGGGCGCAGGCCGGTTAGGAGAGGGTGAGGTGGGGGCCCGATTGGGTCCCAATGCACAGGCCATCCTTGCTCCCGGCTCAAGGAACCATGTCCCCGATTTGGTGCCCTGAAAAGGGATTGTTTTAGCATCCTGAGCATGAGGCCTCCAGATGGGGAGGGAGGGGAGGAGGGAGGGAGGGAGAGCGAGAGAAAAGGGTGAGGGAGAGGGAGAACGGGGAGGGAGGGGGGGGGGGGGGGGGGTAAAGGAGAGGAGGGTTTTTGGGGTCAAGGGTCAAACCAATATGGGGTTCAAGGTGGTTAGGGTCAGGATTGAATTCAGGGCTGGGCATCAAAGATGAGGTTAAATCCAGCGCAGGTTTCGAGCCGGTTAAGGTTAGGATAAAACCTCATGGTCAGGGTGCTTCAGCAAATATATACAGAGACCGGTGGAATGATGATAACAGCAATAATGATGATGAGTATAACAAGCATGGCAACAAGCATAGCAACAACAAGACACTAATAAACAACAATTATGTACACTGTGTGGATGTTATGTCCCTTTAAAAACTTTTTTCATTTAACCCCTTAGGGTGTACAGTGTCTAATTTGGCAATCCAGCCTCTTTCAGCCTTCCTCCTCTGCTGAGCTGTCCATCTGGGGTTTGCCTGTATCACTGTTGCTTTGACCGATTTCCAGCCGTGTGACAGGAAGTGTTTCACCAAATGTGTGTGTGTGTTCCTTTTCCTTAACACATTGTACCTGTGCTGGGTGAATCTGGTCAGAAGTGTGTTGCCTGTCTCACCAACATATTGGATGCCACATTGGCTGCAAGTAATCACATAAATACAGTTCCTGGAGCGTGGAGTACCGTTACATTGTGAGTGGAATACATTTCCATTTGAGAAGCTGCGCAGCCATGTTTGGTGCTTAAAAAATTGCCCCTGGTCTCTGAGTTTGGGCTCAGAGAGAGGTGAAAGTTTTGCCTTAATGAGGAAATCCCTCAGGTTTTTATTCCTCTTAAAGGCCGCTATCACCTTATGATCACCCAGTAATTGGGTTTTCTGGACAAGATCTTGAAAGTTGTTCTTAATCACTCTGATCAGTTTACATGTTGATGGGGCATATGTCACAATCACTGGTAGGATAGGGGTCAGATCAATAGGTTTGGTCTGTAGGAATGATTTAAAACATTTCCTAAGGAAAGAACGACAGTACCCCCTAGTGGCGAGAGCTGCAAATAGAATTTTGGTCGCTGCTCTGAAATCACTCCGCTGGGTGCAGATTCTGTGGAATCGCAATAATTGGGACTTAATTAGACCAGCAAAGGTATGTTTCGGGTGGAAGCTTGTTTTATATAACAATGCATGCGTGTCCGTGGGTTTGAAAAACACTTTAATGTCCAATTTGTGGGTCTGTGAAAAATTTGGGCCTTTAAAGGTGGTTGTGTCCAAGAAGTCAATTGTAGAGTCGCTAATTGTGGATTTAAGTTTAATTGAGTCATTGTGATCATTCAGAGTGGTTAGAAACGTTTCAAAATCTTGTTCAGAATGAGGCCATACTCCCCAGATGTCATCAAGAAACCTGTAATAATACAGCGGTTTTTTATTACATTTTGCCAGGGCTGCAGTTTCCCATTCAGCCATGAATATGTTGGCGTATGCTGGGGCAAATTTCTTACCCATGGCTGTCCCTTTTATTTGTAAGAAGTAGTCCCCGTTGAACTCAAAGTCATTTCTTGTCAGATTGATTTCCAATAATTGCAATAATTCTTTTTCTGGCCTTTTCTTTTCTGGATATTTGTGGAAAATATTCCTAATGGAGTTCATTCCCTCCTTAATATCAATATTGGTATAAAGGCTGTCAATGTCAATCGAGAAAAGAAAGGAGTTTGGGGGTACCTCTGCCTGTTTCACCTTCTCCACAAAGTCATATGTGTCTTTAATATAACTGTCATGCTTTGTGGACAAGGGGTTCAGGAAAAAGTCCAGATATTCTGCTGTGTGGTATGTTTCACTTTCACAATCAGATACAATGGGACGCCCGGGAGGCACCTGGAATGGTACAGACCACTTTGCCGGGTCTTTGTGGATTTTGGGAAGCAAATAAAACAGCCTTCCTCTTGGCTCAGAGGAGCCCAATAAATAGTTTTTCTGTTTCATATTAATGAATTTCTTTTGATAAAGATTATTAATTATTTTCTCCACAATAGGCAGTGTGTCCAAATAGATGGGTTTCTTCAATTTTGAGTAGTATGTTGTATCATTTAGTTGTCTGTAGCCCTCCTGTAAATATTGATCTCTGTCCAGGATGACCACAGCACTTCCTTTGTCTGCCGGTTTTATAATTATTTGTTTATTTTCTCTTAGTTCTTTTAGAGCTTTGGTTTCTTCTCCCTTTAAGTTAGGTTTGATGCGGTCAATGTGGAAATGATTATCAAAATATTCATAATCAGCTTTCACCAAGGTGGACACCTCATGTGGAAGCTGACCCAAGGGAGGAGACCAATTAGATTTGGGAGTGAAGGGTTGGATTTCTGTGTCAGATTTATCTCCATAATGTATAGCCAATTTGACCCTTCTGTGATATTGTTGAATGTCGTATCTACATTGTAATAGGAAATTTTTATTGTGGCCCTTTGTGGGAATAAAATTAAGGCCCCTACTTAAAAGGGTCCGCTGAGCAGTGGAAGGCTGAAAGTGTTTAGATAAATTGATGACACTGTTGCAATTGACATCACTTACCCCCTCCCTGTTAGCTGGGTTCACGGGGATACAACATTTACATAGTTGCTCCAATGCTCCAACATACACATCGCTGTCTTATCAGTCCAGTGGATATTGTCCTTTTCTGTGTGGAACATTGAATCAGGAAGAGTGGGTATGTGTTCGTCCAGACCTGCAATAAAAGTGTTCAAATGTAGCAGTGTTTCCTGCTCATTCCGGGGCAGAGTTGAGGAAAAGTTAATAGCTGGAATGTAGATGTCGGCCTCAGGAAATCTTTCCTGGGCTGTCTGCAGTGCCTTTTTCAGCTCTGTGACCGGTGTGTCTTTGTCTCTTTGTGACCTATTGTTTAGGCCAAAAGATAACACCAGTGTTTCCAAATCTTCGTCGCAGGTCGCTTTTTCCAAAAGGGCTTGTGCGTGGCACCATTTCGCCCCGGGAAAACTGTCAATTTGTATTCCTGGTGCTGAAAAGGATGGGAGTTTACACACATTTGAGTCACCCATGATGAGTGATGTTTCTCTGATGTGAAGACTCCAGTCTTCCAGTTTCTTCTGCGTGTTCGGGTGTCTTGTTGGAGGGTGCGTTTGCTGAATGGGTGTACCTGGTGAAGAGGGAGGAGACAAGGAGGATTCCTCAATTCTCCTCGTTTGGAGGCGGGTCTGCACGCAGGATTTCAGTTTATCCTGAGTGGTGCGTGGCAGGCTGGAGCGTGAAGCTGTCGGGGATTTGGGCGCTGTTCTTCTGCCTCCCTTGGATTTGGTGGGGGTGGATTCCCCCTGTGTGAGGTCCATTACCTCGATCTCCATGTTCTCAGAAGGCTGTGGAGGCTGAGTGGGTGGAGGTGACTTCTCCCCAGTGGGGGTCACGTGGAGAGCGTCGAGGACCCTTCTCACTCTCTGGTCTTTAGATGACATTGGTTCAGGCTCTGGTTCAGGAGGATCTTCCTGAGGGGTGGTGGTGGGCCTCAGGTCACCGTTCTCCTCCACCAGTCCCTCTGTGAGGGGTGACCAGTCACCTCTGATGGGGTCAGTCATGGTCGTTGCTGTCACCATGGTTACAGCGCTCGCTACAGGCGGAGCATGGATCTGCGCAGTAACTTTAATGGCCCGGCTGGTGCTGGGCTGTGGTGTGGCAGGTCGCGTGTGGGAGGAGGCTGGCTGCAACACCTCCACCGGAGGTTCGACAGGGTCGGGTTGTATCAGGTCCTCCCTCGCCTCTGGTTGTCGTCTCGGCTTGCCGGCTGTATGGCCCCGCTCTGCCGATCTGGTGTCTGCCAGCCTAGCTACGATGACTGCCTCGGTCTGTTCTAGCGACTCAGGCTGGAGGCGGCGGCCCAGGTTGCGTTTGGCCCAGGATGTCGCCACTTCAAAGGGTCCCCTCCAGTCCTGCTTAGGGAACTCAAAAAGGCTTTTTAATTCCTCCTCCATCGCCTCAGAATAATGTTCACGGAGGATTGAAACAGTGTTGTGCGCCCAGTTTTGAGCATTACCCTCAATCAGCGCCTGTGTCCGTTCATTTGGGACGGCCGGCTTAACAACAGTCATCAAGTTCTGGGCTATTTTATTCAAAGAGGGCGGGTATGCATCCCTTGAGACATTTTTAAGGTGGTGGACTGATTTAATGAGTCTATGAATAATACGCACTTTGATAGAAAAGTCTGGGTCATCAGACGGTATTTTGTTCGTGGGAGGCTCAGATCGCTCGGATCTGGCGTGTTTCACATACCGTCTATTCTGGGCTGGTCTCTGTTCAAAACGCCGCTCTCGGTGACGGGCAGTATGGTGGTCCGCAGTCGTTCGCCATCTCTGCTGGTTTGGCTGCCATGTGTGCGGGATTTCTCTCACCTCCCGGTGGTCCCGTCCTCTCACTACCGATGCGTAGGTCCGGCGCCCATTGCGGGACGGGTAGCTGGTCCGTCGGGGTGACCTCCGGTCGCTCGTGAAGTAGCGATCTCCCCGTGTGTCCTGGGCTCGCCCCCGTTCAAACCGCTGCTCTCGTTCAGTCCGATCTCTGTGTTGGGCAGCATAGCGATCCTCAGTCGGCCGTTCTCTCCGCTGGTTGTGCTGCCATACGTGCGGGATTTCTCTCTCATCCCGGTAGTCACGTCCTCTCACCACCGATGCATAGGTCCGGCGTCTGTTGCGGGACGGGTAGCTGGTACGCCGGGGTGATCTCCGGTCGCTCGCAAAGCCGCGATCTCCTCTCCGGTTTCCACGTCGTCGGACGGTGGTCCACCGGTCCTCTGCTGTAAACGTGGGCATGTTTGCGGTCTCACTCGTGGCTTTAACT
>NC_140529.1:1402029-1439682 GCF_057382185.1 Mchenga conophoros | reverse complement strand
ACCTGATAGATGTTTGCTGAAAATTGTGGTTTACATCAGCACCTACATTAAAATACAAAGACCCTGTTTTGTGTGAGCTGCTCGATACCATGAAGCAAGACCTCTGAACATCTCAGTTTTTACACACACACACACACACACACACACACACACACACACACAAGTGCAAGCAAATGGTGTTTTATATGCTGTTGTCTAAAATATTATAAAATAAACCGTCTCTTTTTATATGTGGGGGGGGGGGGGGCACTCAAAAAACGGAGGGGACAGGTTGGCACCAGAACACCACAGGTCTGCCCCGAGATGAGTGTGAAAATGTGATTATCAACAAGCCCACCTGGACTTCAGTTAGGTCGCACGCTTGTCCAGAGTTCACTTTGTCTTCAAGCGTTTTAATTTAAAACATAAAGTGAGGCCTACCCCAAGCTAAAAGAAGGCAGATTATGTTCTCAGATAAAGCAAGCAATGAGGGCGAAGCAGAGAAAGTACCTGCACAATACATTCACATAAATCAAAATGGAATTTCTTTGAGGACACAAACATCTGGGGAGTAAACAGCTGTTTCAATACCTAATCACAGATTGTGCTCTCTGTTTTACACGTTTTTAGTAAGGCATAATTAACTAAAAGGCTAGAGAGATGAAAGGATGCCAAGCTGATACCAGGCCTCAGTCACATGGATTGTTTCTTAAATTCTGAAATTAAGTGGACATGCAAAAAGATCTGGCACTTCATATATTAAACTGAGAAGCTGTGCTGACCCAAGAAAGCGCCCAGAAATTTGGGCAAATGTCTGCTCTGAAGTTTTTAGCCAAACCAAACTGCAGGTCAGTTTAAAGCGCAAAATTGTGCAAGTAGTCCAAACTAAACCGTTCTTGAGATGCAGAAATGTTGTCACACACAAAAATCAGACGATTGTGCCTCCAAACAAATTGCACTTACAAATGCTTGTAACATAAATGATGAAAATAGTAACTGCAAAGTTGAGACTGAACAGTGTTTCAGTTAAAGTGATAAGCTAGCCATTCAGCTGACTCATTGGTGATTGCAATGATTGCAGGTTTCATTATAGAAGAATATCAAGGAGAAGACAGATGGCAGGGAGTCAGAAACGGGGGATGGAAATGCAAGATATTGAGGACAACTTATGAGCCCAGGCGTCAGGTGTGAACAACAACAATAACTGGGCTGTATTTAGGTGTACAGATCACATGACCATCAAAAGAGCAGTGTAGGAATGAGAGAAGATCAACAGGGGAGCACACAAAGAGGTTTATGGACACAAACTGGGAGAGGTGGCATGCTCAGTTGATCAGTAGAATACCACACTAGACTTTCTTCCAGGACGGTTGAGGACCCTGTTGTGGGGGCGAAGCTTGGGTCCAATGTTCCCTCTAATTTTTCATGTGTCTGAGCGAACACACAAACTCTCTGAGCGGTCCCTTGGACCACTGTGAGCAACAGCAGGCGTGTGCACTGTGGTCACGTCAGCATTGAATCCATCCAAGTTACATGGTTTATTAAAATAATCAAATTACAACATTTAAATTTATGTTAGACTTTTTTTTTAATTAACTCCTTTAGCCCACTTACAACAAAAATTTAAAAAAAAACTTGTTCATGACCTGTGTAGTATGTTAACACTATTGGAAGTAAAAATAACTTGAACTCCAATTTTGAAAACGCAACTTTCTTTTTTAAAAAAAAAAAAAAAAGCTCTGACTTGTATTATGAGTATGAGTCTGTGGTCTGGGAGAGAGTCCTGTAACTCTCTGTCTGCAAAATACAGTATATAATGACCAATGTTGGGCAATTAATTATATAATTACGTCTTCAAAAAAGTAACTGATCTATGCAAACAAAGTTTTTTGCAGCTGTTTACTTAAAATGCAGCCAAGGCGTTTTTTTAAATAAACATTTCAAACTATTTACAGAACAATCAGCTGTTCTGCATCAAATTTGATGCCACACAAATTATTTGTGCCACTCCAAAAATAATTTCAAATCAAAATCAAATCAAATCACTTTTATTGTCACATCACATGTGCAGGTACATTGGTACAGCACATGTGAGTGAAATTCTTGTGTGCGAGCTTCACAAGCAACAGAGTTGTGCAAAATACAATAATGTAAACAAGCAAAATACAAGAATGGCTACATCTGAAACTAATAAATATATGTACAATATATAATAGTATATGCATTTCTGGATGTGTATACTAAATATTTTTCTACGTGTGTGTGTGTGTGTGTGTGTGTGTGTGTGTGTGTGTGTGTGTGTGTGTGTACACATATTTTACAAATTAAATAGAGTCAACAATAAATAAAATATATAAAAATATACAGAGTTGAGACATGTGCAAAACAGTGGCGTTACTGTACAGTATGGAGTGCATAATGTTAAAGTTCCAGTAGTGAAGCTGAGGTGTCTATGAAGTGTTCAGCAGTCTGATGGCCTGATGGAAGAAGCTGTCTCTCAGTCTGCTGGTACGGGACCGGATGCTGCAGAACCTCCTTCCTGATGGAAGCAGTCTGAACAGTTTATGGCTGGGGTGACTGGAGTCCTTGATGATCCTCCCCGCTTTCCTCAGGCACCGCTTCCTGTAGATGTCTTGGAGGGAGGGAAGCTCACCTCCAATTATCCGTTCAGAGCACCGCACTACTCGCTGGAGAGCTTTGCAGTTGTAGGCGGTGCTGTTGCCATACCAGGTGGTGATGCATCCAGTGAGGATGCTCTCAATGGCACAGTGATAGAAGGTCCTGAGGATGCGGGGGCTCATGCCGAATCTTTTCAGTCTCCTGAGAAAGAAGAGGCGCTGCTGCGCCTTCTTCACTGTTTTGTTTGTGTGTACTGACCACGTAAGATCCTCAGCCAGATGTACACCAAGGAACCGGAAGCTGCTCACTCTCTCCACAGCAGCGCCGTTGATGGTGATGGGGGTGTGTACTTCTCTGCACCTCCGGAAGTCCACTATCAGCTCCTTTGTCTTTGCGACGTTGAGTGTGAGATGGTTGTCTTGACACCAGTGGGTCAGGGCGCTGACCTCCTCCCTGTAAGCCGTCTCATCACCATTGGTGATAAGACCCACCACTGTAGTGTCGTCCGCAAACTTCACAATGATGTTGGAGTTGTTAGTGGCTGTGCAGTCGTAGGTGTAGAGTGAGTACAGGAGAGGGCTCAGTACACACCCCTGTGGGGCACCAGTGTTCAGTGTGATGGGGGATGAGGTGATGCTGCCCAGTCTGACCACTTGGCGTCTGTCAGACAGGAAGCTAAGGATCCAGCTGCAGAGGGAGCTGCTCAGTCCTAGATCCTGCAGTTTCCTGTCCAGCTTCGAGGGAACGATGGTATTGAATGCTGAGCTGTAATCTACAAACAGCATTCTCACATACGTGTCTCTCTTCTCCAGGTGTGACAGGGCAGTGTGTAGTGTCAAGGCTATGGCATCATCAGTGGACCTGTTGTGGCGGTATGCGAACTGTAGAGGGTCCAGTGACCGAAGCATTTGCTTACGATGGGGGTCAGGGCTACAGGTCGCCAGTCGTTCAATGAGGAGATGGTGGAGGATTTGGGTACAGGGACGACGGTGGCCATTTTGAAGCAGGCTGGGACTACAGACAGAGAGAGGGAAAGGTTGAAGATGTGCGTGAACACTGCAGCCAGCTGAGCCGCGCATGACTTGAGGACGCGGCCGGGAATCCCGTCCGGACCAGTAGCTTTGCGTGCGTTCACCTTCCTGAAGCACTTCCGCACATCCTCCTCAGACACAGTGTGCGCACTGACGTCATCCGCGGTGCGCACACTGTCCGGTCTCATGGTGTTCGCTGTGTCGAATCTAGCGTAGAATACGTTTAGATCCTCACACAGAGAGGCCGTGGTCTGCGGTGTGCTGGTTTTCCCTCTAAAGTCTGTGATCGTGTTTAGTCCCTGCCACATACTCCGAGGGTTGTCGAACTGTTGCTCCACCCTGTCCCTGTACTCACGTTTGGCTGCTTAGATAGTCTTCCGGAGTTGGTAATGTGCGTGTTTGTAGTCCGATGTGTTCGCGGAGGCAAAGGCGGTGCTCCGTGCCGCCAGTGCCGCGCGAACATCTCCGTTAATCCAGGGTTTTTGATTTGGGAAGGATTTAACTGTTCTGGATGGGACGACATCTTCCACGCATTTCCTGATAAATCCGCAGACTGAGTCTGTGTACTCGTCAATGTCCCTAGCAGCCACGTGAAACATTTCCCAGTCCGCGTGATCAAAACAGCACCGCCCTCCGGGTTGGAGCTTCCTGTTTCAGCTTCTGCCTGTAGGCGGGCAGGAGCAGGATGGAGCGGTGATCTGATTGGCCGAATGGGGTGCGGGGGAGGGCTTTGTACGCATCCCGGAAAGAGATGTAGCAGTGGTCGAGTAGCCGGTCTCCACGAGTGTTAAAATGGATGTGTTGGTGGAGTTTGGGTGAGACTTTCTTCAGGTTTCCCTTATTAAAGTCTCCGGCTGTGATAAACGCTGCCTCTGGGTGTGCGGTTTCCTCACTGCTGATCGCGCTGTACAGTTCCCTGAGTGCTCGGTCAGTGTCGGCTTGTGGGGGAATGTAAACAGCCGTAATAATCACTGCTGTAAATTCCCTCGGTAGCCAGAATGGCCGGCACTTAATCATCAGGTACTCCAGGTCCGGTGAGGTCCAGGTCCACTTATGCTTACTCCAAGCACCGCTGCGAGTTTGGCCGTCAGTGTCAGTTTTCGGATTCGCCTGCTGAGCTGCTGGTGGAGATCCACCCGGACCCAGTGGCGTGTCTAGAAAATTTTTGTTGGGGGGCCAGGTAGGGGCACAGATTTGGAGAAGGGTGGCAGATGTAATTGGCAGATAATGTTTTAAAAAAAAAAATCTACCAACCGTTAACCATAATTCAATAATCCTATAAACCTAATAACCGAATGCGCTTTTAATTCTTATTAGAATGAGATTTTAACCACTATGGTGCAAAGTTTTTAGATACTGCGTTGATAAAGTACAAGAGATACAATCAGTGCTTTGTCAGTGTTTACTCAGCATTCAAGGACAGCAATATTTGCATAATATTTTTACTGACATATAGTGCACATATGTTTTGGGCAAAAACATTTTTGAATATTAAAATACGAACATTTGTAACAAAGAATTGACAAATTAGCCAATGCCAATGCAAAACCAATGCCTATTAAAAAAAAGAAGATAATCTTCTCACAAACTGGTGTTTGATTTTGAAACAGGAAAAAAGTGGGGAAACAACTGAAAAGACTAACATTTGAATAAAACCTGAAAGCAAGTAAATACTTTCTATGCTGCCTTATGGTAAACTTTGGTAATATTGATCAAGAACAACACTGGCTGATGATGAAATACAGTCAGCTGGCATGGTGACACTGCCAGTATTAACCTGCAGGGCTGGACTGGGACAGAAAATCAGGCATTTTGACTAGAGACCGGCCCACCAGGTATTAAAGCCATAAAGACTTTGACTGAAAACAAATGCTGTTGTGACAGTGATGTACACTGTCTTGTTGGTATATGTATGATTTCTATACATTTTACGTCAGATAAAAACTTTGGTTGTAAGATTTAGATAATTATTTAATAAAAGCTAGATATTTTAAATGAGAATAAGAAAGAAAAGTATTTCTTTGTGCCCCACCTTTCCCTGTTAATGCCCTACCTGGCCCCCTGGCAAAACTTTCCTAGATCCACCCCTGCACAGTTGCCAGCTGTCAGCTACATAAAAAAGGATCCTGGTGTTATTTGTGTCTCAGAAACAGTTCATAACTTCCCTTCAACTCATTCATGTGAACTAAAAGGTAAACCTGTTTCTCCATCACCTGTTCAGCTCTGATGATTCAGTAAGGACATCTCCTGGTTTCATCTTCATGTTTCCCTCTCACCACATATCCAAACCGATATCATGACCAGCAGCTTTTACAGCTGTGACTCCAGCAAACATCAGCTGATACTAGAAAGTAATATCAAATAAATTCTAACAACAGCTGATCAAGCTTAAATGTGCTGCTGTTGTTTAGCGCGACATCTGCTGGTTTCCTCTTTCTGGCGCAAAGTGGGCGATAAATAAACAAGGGAGAAAAGCCAATCAGCTGATCATTGATCAGTTTCATGATTGAAGTAGCAACAGGAGAGGCAGGGGAGAGGATGAGAGGAGAAGAGGCAGCTGTGCAGCGTAACGACAGAATAACTCCAGCTTTGTGTCTTTTTTTCATTATAGCGAAAGTCCGGGACAAACTGTGTTCCTTCTCAGCTCAATACGAAACGTGTAATATTTTCTCTGAATGAGGGACCATTCCATTTTTTTAAAGAGCCGTTGGCAACTCTACTAACTAACCTTATGAATAAAATAAAGTTCACTATCAGTAACGTCATAGCACCCACCCAGCTGTATATAAACTCTGTCAAGCTGGCTAGAACCAGTACTAGTTATTGCAACTGAGGGTAAAAAGTCAGCACAACGAAAATAAACTCCACCTAAACTTGGTTTATATCTGACCCAGATAGACTGCAGGTCATAACTTCTTACCTGAAGTTCAGTTCACCTGACACTCGGACTGGCGGTGTTCCAGATCTACTGGCGTTTAGATCAACTGGCGTTGGTCGAACAGATGTGTGGCAGTCTTGCGTTTCAGGAGCTGCTACCGACAAACCAGCAAAAAAACGCCAAATGTGTCATCTGTGACACTTGTGAGGTTATCTCAAACACACTCCGTCAGTCTTGATGCTGTTGAACAACAAAATGTTTAAAATGTGGCGAGTTTATCTGGTGATATCCTCATTCGCGACGCGATCGCGAAAACAGCAAACAATTAACACCACGCCGATGTTGTTCACAGGACAGCAAGAGTAAACGATCGGGAGACTCTTGTCGTCGTTATCGTTCCGCTCGCACGGTTTATTTCTCCGATTTCAGCGTTTTTGCTTCACAACTACAGCGAGCAGTTTACTTTGTGCACTAACATGGAGTCGAGTCAACCAGCGCCACCTCTGGCCAAGTGCCACAGCCTACAGCCAGATCAACCTGTGACACACATCTGCACCACGTTTGAATTCGTGTCATGCACATTTGTACCTTTCAACTGTGTCTGTTTGTGCGTCATGCAAATAAACCTTTGAAAAGAATGAAATGACACTAATATTTCACTAGTGTTGTAACATCACATGTCGTTAGCGTAGTCTGTCTGTGTCTTTTCTCTGCGAACAAACATTTTAGAGTTGGTTGTTATATACAGTGTGGTTAATCTAATAAACATTTGTAAGGAGATGGCAGTTACTGTGAATGTACAGCAGGTGATTAGTAATAAACAGTCAGACAATGACTCTGACAATCTCATTCAATCTTGCAGATTGCACCTTCTGTGGAAAGTGGTACCACACAGTGTGTGTGGACTTTCCCTGTGCCGAAGGCGACTACAAATGTTGTGGGTATTAAATAAACAGTAAAAATTGATCCCTGTTGTCTTTGCTTACTGATTGTTTTTAGTGTTGACAATCCACATTGCTGCCATTGCATCTTTCAACATGTTTGTGGGTAGATTTGGATGTACCCGGGGTAAGTGCAGCCACTCAGCCTCTACTCACTGTGATCATAGCAGCAGGTGCAGATGTGTCACAAGTTAATCTAGTAGTAGGCTGTGGCACTTGGCCACAGGTGGCAGCAGTGGACTGACCCCCATTTGAAACTGCTCCAGCTGCTGTGTGATAGTGGATCTGCTACAAATTGAAGATCATAAGCAAGTTTTGGAAATGAACCCTTGTATTATGTTGAAGAACAAAAAAATGACATTTTGTTGCGGGTCATTTTGACCCGTACTGTGTAAATCCACTCAGAATTATCCAAAAACTGCAATAAAACAATAGCACCTTTATTTTCGATTAGATAAACATGTAGAACACAGACATACAACAGTTAGACTTTCCATAACTATTTTAGGAACAATTTGGTTTTTCGTTCTTACAAACACATTTCTTTTGAACTTGCCCAACGTTCTCAGTTTTTCAATGCTCAACATTTTCGATTTTGTCCACATGATGGACAGAATGTAACGGTGTGCTTTCTGCAGATGTACTTCTTGCATTTCTCACAAAAAGTGCTTGTTTTCAAACAGGAACCTTCCTAACTAAGATTTAAAACAAAAGATTTCTACGTCTCCTACAGTCTCACAAACAGATGACAAAGCAAGCGACACACCTGAGTCACTGACTTTCTTATATCAGAATCAGAATCAGAATGGGTTTTATTGCCAAATGTTGAGCGGGTTTACAACATTAAATTCAAAAATTCAAATTCAAATTCAAATTTTATTTGTCACGTACACAGTCATACACAGTACGATATGTAGTGAAATGCTTGGACAACTGCTCGTGACCTAAAGAGAACAAAAAAGGAAAAGGCTATGAATAAGATAGGAAATAAATATGAAAAATTAAAAAGGGTAAATTTAACTAGGAAGGAATAAAATATAAATTAAGGTTAAAAATGAAATAACTGTACAACAAAATACACAATATAGAACTATATAAGAATGTATGAAGAAATCTAAATATAAATAAATATATACACAATAACAGCAGCTGTACAAGTATTAACCGGAAATGAAGAATATAGTGACCAGTGTTGTGCAAAAACAATGTCCAGAAAGTCCAGTGTGTGTGTAAGAACCATATGTGTGGGTCAGTACTGTGTGGTGGTGTGATTGAGAGACCGTATCGCCTGCGGGAAGAAGCTCCTCCTCAGTCTCTCTGTGTTGGTCTTCAGGGAGCGGAATCACTTTCCTGACCTCAACAGAGAGAACAGTCTGTTGTTGGGATGGCTGAGGTCCTTCACGATCTTCCTGGCCTTGGTCCAGCACCGCCTGCTGTAGATTGAGTGCAGGTCAGGGAGCTCGGAGCGGATGGTGCGCTCAGCTGACCGCACAACCCTCTGTAGAGCTCGTCTGTCCTGCATGGTGCTGTTCCCGAACCAGGTTAAGATGTTTCCCGCCAGGATGCTCTCTATGGTGCACGAGTAAAAGTTCCTGAGCACCTTGGAGGGCAGTTGGAAGTCTCTCAAGCGTCTGAGGTGGTAGAGACGCTGTCGGGCCTTTTTCACCACGGTGTTGATGTGACAGGACCATGACAGGTCCTGCGTGATGTGAACTCCGAGGTATTTGAAGCTGTCCACTCTCTCCACTGGCACCAGTTTTCCAGATTCCTAATCTCCTTCAGGTAGGCCGTCTCGTTGTTATCAGAGATCAGGCCCACCACGACGGTGTCGTCAGCAAACTTGATGATGGTGGTGGAGCTGGTAGTGGCCACACAGTCATATGTGTACAAAGAGTACAGCAGGGGGCTCAGAACACACCCCTGGGGGGCTCCAGTGCTGAGAGTGGTGGAGGCTGAGACATGTCCGCCCATCCTTACTGCCTGTGGTCTGCCAGTTAGGAAGTTGGAGATCCACTGACACATAGATGAGCTGAGTCCCAGATGCTCCAGCTTGGTGGTGAGTGTGGAGGGAATTATGGTGTTAAATGCAGAGCTGTAGTCTATGAAGAGCATTTTAACATAATTCCCCCTTCTAGTTAGGAGTTAGGATATTAGGAAATTGCTGCGGTGCTTCAGTGCAAACATACTGTTATAAATTAAGCTTAAATAGACATGAAAATAAAAATAAGAATTAAAAGTGCTAAGTAGATAGATAGATATATACATGAGTGCAGGTGGTGATCAGTGCCAAACATGGAATGATGCAGTGAACACAGCGTAGGGCCATGTGTTAGTGGTGGGAACAGTCATATCCACTCACACTCACTGACTGTTTATTACTAATCACTGTGTAACTGCTGTGAATTCACAGTAACTGCCGTCTCCTTACAAATCTTCATTAGATTAACCACACTTATACAGACTGTATATAACTACCAACTCTCCAGCCATGTTGATGGATTGCCAATATTGGCTGGAAATATTCATTTCCAGGGAAAGGACACAGGCAGATGATGCTTACAGGATGTGATGTGACAACACTAATGAAATATTGATGTGTCATATTTGTCCAAGGCGTATTTCATTGTTATGGAAAAAGAGAATATCAAAATCATGATGACCAATTGGAGTGGTGATGTCTATGACTTTGTGTATATAATTTGGAATTTTGTACAAATGTAGGCCAATAAGGAATATATGATATCATTTCATTCATTTCAAAGGTTTATTTGCATGACGCACAAACAGACACAGTTGAAAGGTACAAATGTGCATGACACGAATTCAAACGTGGTGCAGATGTGTGTCACAGGTTGATCTGGCTGTAGGCTGTGGCACTTGGCCAGAGGTGGCGCTGGTTGACTCGACTCCATGTTAGTGCACAAAGTAAACTGCTCGCTTTAGTTGTGAAGCAAAAACGCTGAAACCGGAGAAATAAAACGTGCGAGCGGAACGATAACGACGACAAGAGTCTCCCGATCGTTTACTCTTGCTGTCCTGTGAACAACATCGGCGTGGTGTTACTTGTTTGCTGTTTTCGCGATCGCGTCGCGCATGAGGATATCACCAGATAAACTCGCCACATTTTAAACATTTTGTTGTTCAACAGCATCAAGACTGACGGAGTGTGTTTGAGATAACCTCACAAGTGTCACAGATGACACATTTGGCGTTTTTTTGCTGGTTTGTCGGTAGCAGCTCCTGAAACGCAAGACTGCCACACATCTGTTCGACCAACGCCAGTTGATCTAAACGCCAGTAGATCTGGAACACCGGCGCGAAATTTGATTCCCTGGTAGCTGAATGCAGTTTACCGTTAGTGTATTAATGGTTTAATAAAATCACGTTTTTACATCCATTCCAAGGCCATTAACACACATGGGCAGCTGATAATAACGTTTAAAGGAAATATCTTGACGCCGCACTTGTTTAATATATAACAAGGGTGTCGCAGCTGGGGTTTGATAGTCGCGTTTTAAGCAATGTGGGAACTTTTTCAGCATGTAATCTGAGCTTGTAATACGGTGTTATCACTATAAGTAATCGGTCTGAAAGAACAGACGGCAGAAACTGTCGGAAATCTGGAGAAAGGAGTCACCTTAGTAGTGAATATTAACACATTACAGCATTCTAGTCTTTTTTTTCTTCCAAACTTGAAAGGGCACAAAAGCATGCTCAGACTCTGCTCTCCTGTGTCCAGTAGTCCCAAACAAACATCTAAATTTAAAAATGAAAACTTTGCATATCGAGAGGATTCACTCTAAAGATTTGGTTTATTTTATTTAATTTACTGATTTTTTTTAAATGAATATTTCTTTGAACTGAAAGAAGTTGTACAAAAGGTTTTAATGTGTGTGATATACGGTTTTTACCCATGTAAAAATGTGGTGATAAATATCCTTACATTGAATTTAGAGTTTGTACTACCATTTATCTTGCAGACAATGAGGTTGATGGTGACACAGTTGACTGCGGTCTTACTGAGACTATGGTTGCATACCTTTTCCAAGGATCCTTCAAAAAGCAGGTTAAATTCAACCAGTTTGTGTCAAGGATGAAGGAATCTTCAGTCAGTCTGACTCTACAGACTGTCTCTCCAGAAGACTGGCAACCATCTACTTCGTCAACTTCAATAAGGTATTTTCTTATTTATAATGAAGTTAGTATGTCTGAAGCATACATGTTGGCCGTTATGCACTTTTAGGATTTAGTTAATATGATCATTGTTTCTACCATATGTATTGTTACTGTAGTGTTTTATACTTCAATTCATGCAATAAAAACAAACACTTAACTGTTTTCACAGCAATGAAAATACTTTGAGACTGCCAGCCTCTTTTGAAATTCCAAGATTTCCCAAAAATCTGCAACTAAAACTGGACAACAAAGAACCGTGCCATAAAAATCCAAGGGACAGACACACAATAATCAGAGTTCTATATGAAGCTGTGGCACAGTATACTATGTAAGTTAATCAGGGTAATGTTAGCTTGTTGCTTTAGAAAAAGCTGAATCTGTCATATTGAAAATAAACGCTACATTACTAAGAAACAATAACTAACACTTGATAAAGTTTGTTTGTCAGCAGTTGCTCTAACACTTCTGTTTCTTCTGATATTACAGGTATCCCACAAATTCTGAATATGTGCAAGCTGTGAAGACGCTGGTAACGAAGTATCCTTTCCTCAAGGATCATGAGGGAAATGGTTATGTAAGTTAAATTTAAAATTAGCATAAGGTTCCTTCAAGATTACAAAGTAAAAGTGAAGCTTTTTTCGATCTTGTTTTGTTAGTAAGACAATCTGTAGCCTCTCAGTAGGTTTGTATGAAGTATGTGTTACGTAAGGCCCAAAATGGCCTCCGTACAAGAAAGTAGTAGCTCTAATATTGACCAGTAACGAACCACCACACGCACACTGTAATGGGTTACACAAGATTTATTTGTTCTTTCTCCGGGTAAAACTACTGGCTGAAGACACAACTCTGGCCAGGAATCCAAGGCCCAAAGCCACCGCGGTCAGGGTTGTTAGCCTTTTCAGGCCTGACTTCGTTCGAGGCTGGGTCTCCAGATCACATCCTGGGAGCTGGAACTTCCCCAAAACTGGTCCAGTTTCCTTGTCAGGGGCACAGAGAGTCTCCAGTCCAGTGTTTGTTTTCCTGCCTTCCAGCACATCCACTCACATCCCAATAAGAATGAGTCCTCCCTCCAACATCCTCAGTTTATTTTAAAAGCAAAACCAGGCCAGGTTAAAAATCTTTTCCATTAAAATGTGCACACTTCATCCTGGATCTTCGAGGCTTCCCTGCTTCACCAGTGTCCTACTAAAAAAAACAACGACAACCCCTACTTCCTGTTTCCTCTCCCCTTTATAGAGAAGGGCTCCAATCCTCCCCAATCAGCTGCTCCCTGTATTCAACTCCAAATAGCTGGCAGCTGGACTAGAGTAGAATCTCCACTCCCACATGGGTGTGGCCCACACCTCACATCAAACACAAAAAAACACCAAAGCATGCAATTAATACAAAACAAAATCTAAAGAAATGCCAACCCAAAAGCTTAGTGGGGGATTCTCTCCATCCTTTTCCACCATGCTATACTCTGTAACATATGTTTACTGATTCTTTGTTGGGTGTATTTTGTGTAGATTGTTTTTACAGTAACTTATGTTTCTGTTCAACAAGCACACATGGCATATGTCTTTGAGACGTAAATTCAAATCAGAGCGGGCACCACTAGTCGACAGTGAGGCAGTGAGGCGTTGTAAGGAGAAGTTTGGTTCTACGAGGAGAGGGCAGCCTAATAAATGTCAACGAACAAGTCAGAGAAATGTTTGTCAGGTTGGTGTGAGGGACACCTTGAGCTATAAAATGTTCTTGCCTCTGTTATTACATCTAAAACTAAGGATTAGGGATGCAACTGTACCTTTTTTCAAACCGAAACAATACCAATACTTGGATTAGAGCACTTGCTAATACAAAGTACCAGTGCTAATACTTCTACCTCACAAAAAATTATTAATTGGAAGGCGCTAAAAGAGGGTGAACTAGATTTAAAAAACAAAAACAAAAAAAACCCATTTTAAATATGACTCCAAAACTAAAATTTCAAGTTAACAATTAAGATTTTATGTGAAATTATTTCAGAGTTTCCATATTTTAAATATTGGTTCATGGTATCGGTTAACTTTAACCGATACGAGTTCTTTGTGATGCACAGATCGTGTCAGCTCTAATTGTATATTTAGTCTTATGTTGGGTTTCTAATCTGTTTTGACTTTCTCTTCTCACTCTTGCTTTCTTTCAAGGGACCATGCGTCCAAGGAGAGGATTTATTATCCATAGACGCCCACTTAAAGGTCATACAGTGCCAATATCAGAAGATGCAACCAGATACCATGGTGGTTCATAACCGTATGCAGCAAACGTTTGCTTGGCGGCAGAAAGAAATTGCAAATGGTATGCCTGTGGAAGATGTGTTGAAGAAGTACCCCTTCTTAGGGATGCCTACTGGTGTAAGTCAGAAAGCTGAATTGAACTTGGAAATAGCTGTCACATTTAACATGTTTATAGTAGTATATTTTATTTGCCCTTGACCTTGCTTTCTTCATCTGTCCCTCTTTCCTTTTTTTGTATGTTCATGTAACTTCTTACAGTATTGTTGTTAAATTCTATAAAAAAAATAATTATGCAGCACCATACATAATTAATATCAACTTTAGATTATTTCATTTTCATACACTGTTATTTTGTACTGAAAATGAATTTTTTACTTGTAGCTGTGCAACGAACTCAGGTGGATCCAACCAACAACGGGTAATGTAAGCCAGCGAAGGTGATTGGCCTTACACGAGGGAAAACCCCACTCTACCAGCTCTACCTTGATGCAAGAGAGGAGGCTCTCACTGATGACCTACCAGGTATTTGCTTTTTTTTTTTAACTTCAAGGCTTCCATTTTATATAATTTTTATAGGTAACTGGAAATGCCAGATAAAATGCATGGGTGATCTTGTGTTTTGTTGTTTTTTTGGCAGATCTTGACACAAGGGCTGCACTTTTATTCCTGCCATACGTCTTCAAGGAGAAACTGGATCTCTTTGTCATACTTGGAGAGGTGTGTGTATTAAAATATTTAGTCTATATAAAAGGAAAACAAATGTATCTTTTGTTAAGAGACTAAGATATTGCTTTCCTCTACCTTCTCTTTTGACTTCAAAGGTTCATCCGAAAACCCCCTATCCAACTGTTCAGCTACTTCATGAAGACTGGAAACCAGTGTTCTCCAGAAGCGCTCCAAACATTGTGAAGTTGGATGGCAGTGAAGTGTGCAGAAGCTCGTGTATTTTTGAAGGAATCATCTCTTATTTCTGCTTGTATTTTGTCTTCAACCTTGCTTATCCAAAACATCTGAAGAACACCCTGATTTTTCTCCAAAAGTACATTGTGAAAATAGATGAGGGTGAGGACCGGCCTCTGCCAATCACAGTCACCAGACAAATAAATCTTCTGTATTGACCACCATGCCTCAGCCATATCAGTGCTCCAAATGTGGCAGAAGAACCTTTAGTTTGACAAAGCTTATTCAGCACATAGGACTTATTCATTCCCATGATGCCAATTTTGATATAACCTGTGGACTCAGTGACTGCTGTTCTTCCTTCAAAAAATATGAATCTTTCAGACGACATGTGTATAGGAAACACAGAGAGCAAGTGTTGTGTCCCCATAAAGACTTAGATGAAAATGAGCAGGAGGTAGTCAGTCCACACCCAAATGAATTTGCAAATGACATAACTGAAAATATTGAAACCCCTCCATCCTGGGATGAATTTTTGATAAATTTCAGAGACAATCTTTTCAAGTTCATTCTTAAGTGCAGAGAGAAAAATTCTTTACCGGTCTCTGTTCAGGAAGAAATTGTGGAAGACGTAAATTTTCTGATGTGTTTTTTCAAGGAGAACTACGATGCTTTTATAGCATATCATTTAGAGAAAATGGGTCTTGACGTGTCTTTGTGTCCAGAGGTTAAAAATGTCCTGCATTCAAATGAATTTTTTGAGAAGGCTTCAACAGCTATTCGATCTCCTTATTTAGTCAAAGAACATTGCAAATCAAAGATCAACATGACAGAGCCTGTTCATTGCAAATTAAGAGACTCTGTGGGTCATACAGTTAGCTCGTATTCATATGTGCCTGTTGATAAGGTGCTAAAAAATTATCTTTCTCATGAAGACATAAAAGATCACATTTTTTCAAGTGGCAATTCGGAAACTGATGAATTTCTAACAGATTACTCTGATGGAGAAATCTTCAGACATCATCAATTCTTCAAGGATAACCCAAATGCACTGCGACTCCATTTTTATGAGGATGAATTTGAAGTACTTAATCCTCTAGGATCTAAATGATCCAAACACAAACTTAGTGCATTTTATTACACTGTAGGCAATTTGGACAAAAGGTACACTTCTCAGCAGAGGCACATTCATCTAGCGTTATTGGTACGCTATTCTTTCGTTAAGCGGTGTGGTTGGCATGTTATCCTTAAACCTTTGCTTGATGATTTGGAAAAACTTTCCACTGATGGCTTTACTTTTACCATTGATAAAACTGAACACACTATTCATGCTGCTCTTGCAACTTTATCTTGTGATAATTTATCAGCTCACATGATTGGTGGTTTTTCTATGTCATTTAACACTGGTAGAATTTGTCGGTATTGCATGGCTTCTTATGAAGATATGAAACAATCCTTTGAGGAAGAAAGCTTTGTTTTAAGAACATCAGAGGTTCACCAGTATCATCTTGCACGAATCCAAGAATTTCCGGATGATAAAACAATATATGGTGTAAATAGTTCATGTCCTTTTGACAGACTGAGTTATTTCAGTGTTACACAAGCTTTACCACCTGATGTAATGCATGATCTGTTGGAAGGTGTAGTTCCTCTAGTTATGAAACTAGTGATTTGTAAAGCCCACACTGAGAAGCATATTACAATTAGAGAGATCAATGAAGAATTGCAAAAAATGCCCATTGGTCAGAATGACAAAACAAACAAACCAGTACAGTTATCAGAAAGACTACAGAGTGTTGGTATTGTTGGATCAGCATCTCAAAAGTGGTGCCTGTTCAGATTGCTGCCATTTCTGATGGCAGACCGTGTGCCACCTAATTGTAAATATTGGCATGTTTTTCTTCTATGTCGTGAAATAACAGAGATTGTAATGGCTAAAAAAGTGCGAAAAGAGAATATTTTATTGTTGAAGTTGCTTGTCCATGAGTTTCTCACAAAACTGAAAAGTGTATTTGGGGATGTAATTACACCAAAGTGTCATTATTTAATCCACTATGCAAGACTGATTGAAATGTTCGGCCCTCTACGTTTGTTATGGTGTATGAGATTTGAAAGTAAGCACCAGTATTTCAAAACGTTGTCCCGCAATTGTAGAAATTTTATGAACATTGCTACAACTTTGAGCAACAGACATCAGTTCAGACAGTGCTGGGAGTTTTCTAACAAAAGTTTACTTGGTGAATTTGAAAATGTTTTTGGAAAAAGTGTGACTACACCATTTTTGTCATTACCACTGGAACTGCAACAAGCACTGACAGTCTATTGTGGCTTTTCTGAAGTTGATAGTGCTAAGAAAGCTTTCCAGCGTGTGTCAGAAGTAATTGTGAACAGTGTCAAATACTGTGTAAGAGATGTGTTTGTCATTGATGTACTGCATTCAGAGAAGATTCCTCTGTTCTGGCAAATTAAGTACATATTTAATATTGACACAATGTGGGTCTTTTGTGGAAAAATTCTCATTCCTCTGTTATATGACAACCATTTTCATTCATACAGTGTTAGAGTTGATAGTGAATGGACGTTGCTAAAACCTGGACAGGAAATTGATGTTGCAGCTTATGACACATACTCTGTTGATAACAGTTTGTATGTAACAGTTAAGCAATGTATTTAAGAAGGTAATAAATGTGACAAGTATTTTTGACTTTGTATCTTCAATTTTTCAAATCTTGAGAGGAAAAATGTAGGAAATCTGTGTTTAGATACTGAACCTTTAGAAAGACATTTTTGTACTCCTTTTAAGGGTTCTTTTTTGTACTTTATACTAAGGGTACAACTTTGCCCTTTAAAGTACAGGTTTGACATGTAAAAGGTACAAATTACAAGGGTACAAATCAGTACCCACAGTTTAGGGTACAGAACGGTACCTTAGAGGGTACCACCCCAGTGACAAGCCATTGTACCCCTATAGGTACATTTCTGTACTTTAATTTCTGAGTGTGAATGATTGATGAAGTTGAAAAGCTTAAAACTGAGCTTGACTAGGCCTTCCCCAGAGTCTCCATCAACACCACCTTTCCTCAATTCTTATGATGTATTACCACCAATTGGAATAGGCCATTAGAAGTATACTTCATCTTGTCTCCCTCTATTCTCTTTCCATCACCCCCAACCGGTCGCAGCAGATGGCCGCCCCTTCTTGAGCCTGGTTCTGCCGGAGGTTTCTTCCTAAAGGGAGTTTTTCCTCCCCACTGTCGCCCAGTGCTTGCTCAAAGGGGATCATTGGATTGTTGGGGTTTTCTGGCTTTTTCTGTAGTGTTTTCACCTTACAGTATAAAGCAGCTTGAGGAGACTGTTGTTTTGCCATGATGCTATATAATCTTAAATATAACTGAATTTTCTAAACATCTATTATAGCATCAAAGTAAAACAAAAAAACTAAAGTATACTTCAATGAAATTAATCAAAATGTCGAATCTGGCAAAAAAAAGAAAAGAAAAAAGGTTTCACCTTTAAATAAAAATCCAAATCACAAAAATTCTGATTTTTGTTGTGTGTGGGGGTTTTTGTGTGTGTTGTCAAGTATAAAAGTTTTGCACTCTGTCACGGTCTCGATGTCTGCCCGGCCGGCTCCGCAAGGTTACATATGTTTATTGTGTTGCTGCTTTCTTCCACTCGTCATTCTGCCTGGGCGGAGCTCAGGCCCACGCACCTGTCTGCAATTACGCTGCAACGTGTCCTGTCTGTATGGAGACTGAGAGCTGCCAGAGTAATAATGTAGATACAGGCCTCTTTCTCCTTCTGCTGGTGTTCATGGTTTTATTCCATTGATGTTGCTATCATTTGTAAATATATTTATTTGGTGTTATTTTATCAATTTTCTACTACTGTCGTTCATGTAATTTTTTTTGTATTTAAATATGATTTTTTTAAGTAATGCTGCGAGTTAAATAAAGGTTTCATTGAATAAAAAAAAGATTTAAAGATGACTGGTGGCGGAAGCAGAGCACAGACTGTGAGAATCTATCGCCATCGTGTGGTGCAGAGATATATTTCCATTGAATTTAGACAACGAAAGCTTGGCTCACAGAGCAGCTGCAACACGAACAAAAAACATTAAATAGCAACATATTATATTATATTATATTATATTATATTATATTATATTATATTATATTATATTATATTATATTATATTATATTATATTATATTATAGTGCAAACAGTGCAGGCTTCAGCTCTGGGGAAGAAGCTGTTCCTCAGTTTGGGTGGATTCTGTCACTCACAGCGTTGTTAGCCCTCTTGTGCGCGCAGACTGCAACCCCCCTCCCCCGCCCCCCCACTGTGCGTTGCCCTGATATCTGCAGTGTGAGGTTGGATCGCTCATTTTCATCCTCACACTGATGCCACTTATTTCGGTCTTTGTTTGACATAAAAGGGCATATTTGTCACTTTATTGCAACTATATTTGCACTCTTGAGCTCCTTCATTCACTGACTGATTATAAAGTTATTACTTGCGTTATGTATTCATCCTTTTGAACATAATTAATGAAGCCACATGTAATCACTAAAATTTGTATTTTGGGTACAATAAGAGAGTTTCAGATGTAATGCTGTTTTGTTTAAATTTCACCAACTTGCTGATGCCCACGGTTGTGAGTGCAGCTTCTTACTGTACATGGGTGGATGGTTGTAAATCACATCACAGATGCCAAAAACCTCTCAAACCAAGCCCTCTTGCCGGTGATGCTGTGCGCAACCTCGTGACAACCACATGACTGATACTAACTCCTGAGCTGACTGTATGCTAACATGCGCCACAAATAAGGGTCATATTTGGATTTAAAACAATCACCGAGAAGCTTCCACTGAATGCTACTTTCCCCTGCATGACACTGAAATCATTAACACATACTAACCCTCCATACCCTGTAGGAAACTCACTTGCTTGGAATAACATTTCAACAGGGAAAGAGTTGAGAGCAAATGTCCTTCTCTTGAACCTTCTGTCAGTCAGACAAGTGTAGCTTGGGCTTTTCTTTGCACAGGACAGGATTAACAATGGCGACATAAACGAGCTAAGGAAGCATAGAAACTGCAGAAAGGGCGTATGGCTCCTGTGTCAGTGAATCCAAACTACCTCTATGTTTGAACAAATCCAGTTACACAGCTCAAGAAAATATTACTCTAACGGAAGAAAAAGGCAGTATGTGTCTCAGTAGTACTAAAAAGCTATTATATCAAAACGTAAAGGGAAAACAGTTTGATGAGCTGTATAGTGAACTGAAACTGAAACAAAACGAAGCCTATCATTAGGAATACTGACTTTTTACAACTTCAGTTCTTTTTTCACTCAGTAGGTAAGAGATAAGATAAGATAGAACTTTATTAATCCCTCGGGTGGGTTCCTCTGGGAAATTCGACTTCCAAAAAGCACAGCAACGACCGAAGTTACAGTTACAGAATTGTTATATATATATATATATATATATACACACACACACACACACACACACACACACACACACATATATAAATACAGAGACAAATATAAATAAAATATACAAAGGGGATAAATAGAATAAATAGGAATAAAAAATAAAAATACAAGTGAATTGCACATTTCAAGTATTGAGTCTATTGCACTGTTGACTATTTACAAAAAGTATTGCACAAGGTATTGTACAGTGAGGTGAAGAGGCACTACAGCTTAGTTGTTCCCCCCTCCTTTGTCCTCCTGTTTCCCCTCCCTCTCCCCTCCCGAGAGGAGTTAAACAGTTTGATGGCGTGTGGGACAAAGGAGTTTTTAAGTCTGTTAGTTCTTGTCTTGGGGAGAAGCAACCTGTCACTGAACAGACTCTTCTGATTGTTTATGGCCGTGTGCAGAGGATGCCCAGCATTGTTCATAATGTCCATCAGTTTCTTTAGGTGGCAGCAAACTACAAACAATGGTTGCATTTTACACTCATCCGTTTTCATTAGAGGCAGAACCCAGAAGCACATCCAGGTTTAGGTCTACTGCTTGGTGCTACACAGAAACAGGCTGAACAGACTGGAACTCACATGAATTTGGACGAATCGAAGTAAGAATGTCACTTCTGCTCAATTGAATTGATTATCATGACCCTCACTAATAGCCACCTTAATAAGTTAAGAGCAATGTGCCAAAGTAGTATAAATATTTTAACTTTTGGAAAATCCAGCAGGTTGATTAAGTGATTTCACATCATGTGTTCAAACGGCTTGTCAGTTTTTAATATATCCCATGTGCGCATACTTAAGCTTTAAAAAAATACAGTCCAATGACCTGATAGATGTTTGCTGAACATTGTGGTTTACATCAGCACTTAAATTAAATCATAAAGAACCTGTTTTGTGTGGGCTGTTCGATACCATGAAGCAAGACCTCTGAACATCTCACTTTTTACACACAAACACACGCATCCAAGCAAACAGTGTTTTATGTGCTGTGAGGTTTATAATATTATTTTATGCCATGTTAGACCCCTAATTAAAGATTGTGAATTATTATGTAGTTTTAGTTTGCATTATTCTCCTGAATTAGGAGAGGGTGATAACTATTGCATTTGTTAAACTGATTTGCATTACACTGCTGATTTATTGTGAATGGATGATATTGTTTCATGATGCATTATACTGCTGAGTTATAAGAAATACTGTTTGCAGAAAAGTCATCGCCTTATTTGTCTGATTAGAAGAGAACGGAACATGCTGGAGTTTTCTGCCCCATCTCAGCAGGAGCAGATAAACAGGGAGCCAAGGTCGTAGCTTAGGCGCCGTGTGAGAGAAAGCATGTGAATGTTTAGGCTTTTATGATAAGGTGGGGGCACCAGAGGCTATAAGAGTTTGATCAATGCTCCACCATTTTGAGATCTGAGGCTGTCTGCATACAGTGTCCATCTCCCACGCGTGTGATCATTAAAATCATCGTTTGACTTAACCCGGCCGGACCAGTGTTGTTATTGTGGTTTTTCCTCTTGTCTCCATCCCCAATTTTTGAACTCGTAACAGTGCTGTCGTCTAAAATATTATAAATTTGCCTAAAGTAGAAGTGTTTAAAACTTCTATACAGATCCTGTGCAGCTGCAAAGCAAAAATAAAAAACTCCCTCCAGGCAGAAGCGGCCATTTTCGTATGTGGGGAAAACCCCCACAAAAACAGAGGGGACAGGCTGGCACCAGAACACCACGGATGTGCCCCGAGATGAGTGTGAAAATGTGATTATCAACAAGCCCACCTGGGCTTCAGGTAGGCCGCACGCTTGTCCAGAGTTCACTTTGTCTTCAAGCGTTTTCATTTAAAACATAAACTGAGGCTTACCCCAAGCTAAAAGAAGCTAAACCTATACACCATGGACAGAGACAGTCTGATTGAGTTTTATTTTAGGCTGGGAATGAGCTACAAACGCATTTTGAAAAGCCTGGCAATGCAAGGAACCATCATTACGGAGAGACATTTAAACCGGATATTGAGAGCCAAGTCGCTTTACAGACGTAAGTACGACCTGGACGCCGGGATAGATTTTATTGTGAACCAACTGCAAGGGCCTGGGAAGGATCACGGTTATCGGTGGATGTTTACAAAGTGCAAACAACACGGCACTGCGATCAGGAAAGAAGACGTCAGGATCCTCATCTCTTTACTGGACCCATTAGGTTCCCAGGTTCGCCAGACCACACGTCTCAGAAGGAGGCAATATTTTGCTCAGGGGCCTAACTTTGTGTGGCACATAGACTCTTATGACAAACTAAAGCCATATGGGATATGTATTAATGGATGCATCGACGGTTTCTCACGCAACATCATTTGGCTGCGGGCCGCACACACTAACAGTGACCCAAAGGTTATCGGAGGTTACTTTGTGGAAGCAGTGGAGAGTCGTGGGGTTGGCCTACCCCAAGCTAAAAGAAGGCAGATTATGTTCTCAGATAAAGCAAGCAATGAGGGTGAAGCAGAGAAAGTACCTGCACAATACATTCACATAAATCAAAATGGAATTTCTTTGAGGACACAAACATCTGGGGAGTAAACAGCTGTTTCAATACCTAATCACAGATGATGAGGACGAAGTCGAAGTCCTGCAAGGACTGCTGGAAACAGCAAAAGAAAAGGTGGTACGTCAGGAATTTCACAACAGCCAAGTTGTTGAATTATTATTGAAACGCCACAAAGAGGAAAAAAATAAGATGCAGCAATTTTACGAGGAAAATACTAAAAAAAACTCGAAGACAAAGCCAATGCTGCAGACAGAAAGTTAGAAGAGGTCATGGAAATGTATGATTCCAAAATAGAAAAGCTTGAGAGAACAGTAAAAAATAGTAGAGGTGTGGCCGTCAATGCGGTTAAAGAACGCGAGGAACAACATCAATCCTCGCAGTGTTGGATTGAGGGTCTTCTGACACGTAATACAAAGTTACAGGACGAAAATGAATTGATGGATAAAACCGTGAAAGAATTAACAGACGAGAAAGATCAAATGGGCAAAGTAATAGACAACCAAAAGGCCCAGAATATGGAGATCAAACAGAAATGTCAGAGAAATATTAGGGCTCTGGCCTTTGAAAAGAAAATGAAGGCTATGGTCGAAGATGAAGTTGATTCTTTGAAAAAGAAAAATGAAGACCTAAAAAAGGCCCTAAGCACAGAGCAGGAAAACCACAGAAAGACAGCAGTGGACAGGTATAAAGTAAAAACGGCACACAATCAGGCACTGGCTGAAAAGATCTCACTGGAAGAGCAACTGCGCGCCACAAAAAAGCAAACAGAAATATTCACACAAAAAACGAATTGCCTGGAAAAGAAAAAGCGCCACTTCCAAGAGGAATTGTACCAGTGCGTTTTGTCCTTTGAAAAGGCATTTCCACATGCAGGTCACTTCAGAGAAAAAGAAAAGGTGGAATTTAGGGATATATTCCACAACTTGAAAAAGAAATACGTAGACGGTGTGGAAGGCATCCCCTTTGTTGGAACAGTTCAGCTGTTTCTTGAAAAACAGCTGAACTGTCTACGTACCAGATGCAAGGATCTAGATGCAGCTTTACTAGATAAAACACGGGAGCTGGAATCATTTAAAAAGCAGTACAATGATATGGTAAAGTCTTCCGAATACGCTTTATTCAAACAAAAACAGGAGCTCATTGGACCAGTGAACCAGATGATCAGAAAAGCTGGCAATGAAGAAAAAGAGATAGGTCATCTAAAATCTAGAGTGAAAGACGTTCAACTCCAGCTTAAATTAGAAAAACAGAAAGGACAAAAGCTCGCACCGTTGGTCCATAGAGGCGTGATGGGGAGATGTTATGGGGAGACTCCGACTCCGTCTCAGATCTTTCCACAGATTAAACCTCGTCCACCTCCAGTGCAAACTAAATTTATTCAAGTGGCTCCAAAACACCCTGGCAGACGAAGGCCTTCCCCAGAGTCTCCATCAACACCACCTTTCCTCAATTCTTATGATGTATTACCGCCAATTGGAATAGGCCATTAGAAGTATACTTCATCTTGTCTCCCTCTATTCTCTTTCCATCACCCCCAACCGGTCGCAGCAGATGGCCGCCCCTTCTTGAGCCTGGTTCTGCTGGAGGTTTCTTCCTAAAGGGAGTTTTTCCTCCCCACTGTCGCCCAGTGCTTGCTCAAAGGGGATCTTTGGATTGTTGGGGTTTTCTGGCTTTTTCTGTAGTGTTTTCACCTTACAGTATAAAGCAGCTTGAGGAGACTGTTGTTTTGCCATGATGCTATATAATCTTAAATATAACTGAATTTTCTAAACATCTATTATAGCATCAAAGTAAAACAATAAAACTAAAGTATACTTCAATGAAATTAATCAAAATCTCTAACCCTACGGTGGCCCTGAGAGGCCAAACGGACACCAGCAGTAAGAAAAATGCTGCAAAAGCACACAAAACACAACGGAAATAGGAAAAACAAAACAGCATTTTTCTTATCGCTGGTGTTTTCTAAAGTTGCAGTCCGTTTGGCCTCTGAGGGCCACCGTACTAACCTGACCAAAAAAGAAGAGAAAAAATGAATAAATAAATAAAAATCCAAATCACAAAAACCTTCTGATTTCTGTTGTGTTTTATTGTGTTGTATGAAAGGACTTATATTGCAAGGTAAAATCCCCAATATATAAACCAGAAATCCCAACAATAGCAAGTCATTTCACACTTGCTAGAATTCCAAAAACGTCCAAATCTTTTGCGTCTGTGTGAGTTTTTGATACAATTTTATATCAGCTTCAAAAGAAACAGAGCGATAAAGTTTTTCTCTTGAGTTCTGCATCTCCCTGCCCTTTTACAACATTTTTGTTTTGGTGGCTGAGTGGCAATTTAGAAAGCTAGCATGTGATTGACAGTTTCCAATTGGCTGAAAGAAGAGATTTAAATTAAGTTTGATAAAACCTTATCTGGTTTCATAATTTATGCTGCTAGTTTGGTGAGTTAAAGTTTATGACGCACTCATCTGATAATTCATCGAGATAACTTTTGACTTCTTTCCTTCTTTATTATTATTATTATTATTATTATTTAAAGGAACCTATTAAATCTTTTTTGTAATGAAAATCAATCAATAGTAATTGTCGATAGAATGAAAGTCAAAATGGAATTTCTTTACAGATTTGTTGTCAGCTCTTAAGGATTTACGTATTACATGATTTATGACTCATTACATTTTTGTTATTGTTGGAGCTATTTGTTCTTTCTTTATTTTTTTTGAAATTAGTTAAAGTTTGTTGTTAGTTTACTTATATTTTGGGGTTTATTTGTCGGTTAATATTTTGTTTTAACCCTTGTATGGTGTTCGGGTCTGTGAGACCCGTTTTCAGTTTTTTTCAAAAGAAAAATTAAACAATTAATTATTTTTTCAACCTGAAATTCATTGGCTTTGGCTTATTTTCTGTGAAGAACATAAATCCGAACTAATTTTCAATGGCCTCATACTGTACCTCCCCCCACACATTTACATTACATACAAGGTGTTCGGGTCCACTGGACCCAGGTCTAATAAAAGTGTTGAAAGTGCAGGTCCTGTGTTCCCACACTCTGTCTTCCTCCTTTCTGGTGCTGCTGATAGTGTTTTCTTCCCCTCCTGCTCCCGCACAAAGTTGCAACATTGTTGAAAATTCAACTATCAACACCGTCTGCTCTTACACCTCACACATTTTACCCTCTTTCTTGAGGGATCCAAATTTTATTCTCTCATACCCTGTCCCACACTGGCAAATTAGGGGCATAAATATTATAAATAAGACTTTGCCAGTGTGGTTCTTTATCACAACTGAACAAGATGGCAAAAGATGGCGAGGGCCATCCAATTGATTTTGGAAGAGAGAGGGGCTTTTTATAACATTTTATAAAAAAAAGAAAGAAAGAAAAAAGAGAAGCACATTAATTCATAAATGTGATCTAACAAAGGTAAAGGGAAAAAATTAACCATGTTTGCTGTTCATATGGCTTGTAATTGGGATGAAGTAAACATCTGTTGAGTAATTTAACATAAAATTGTTTGATAGTGTTAATTTGGAAAGCCAAAACTCTAGCGGGTCCACCAGACCCATGAACACTGGCTGAGTAATAAAGATATGAACACCACACAAGGGTTAAATGATTTGTTTTGTTTGTTGTTATTTTGTTAAATTAGTAAGAGCTGTAGGGCCATTTTGTTTCTATGAATAAAGAGACTGGTATAGGACCAGCATGCATTGGGGTGGGCCTGTGGTTTTTTACCAGAGCAGGAGAAGCAGCAGGAAGGATCTTGTTATTGCTTGCCAAGATGGATAAATAAACCAAAACTCTCAACTAAAATGTTTGGACAATGGACTTCTTTTGCCTGCGTACGAAATATTACCTCAATGCAGCAGTGGCTTGTGGACTTTAAGTTGTGGGACGTTTGATCTTTCAAAAGTAAAGGAATTGCAACTACAGTTATGATTTATAATGTATGCATAATAATTTATTATAAAAACCTGTATTGAATTAAGTAGCAGAATGAAACTTTTGCAAATAAATTAACAGTTTCAAAATTGCAGCACAGACTTCTTATTCAGCTACTCAGCACCCTTACCGTAATCTCGATAATAAAAGTAGCAACCTTATCCTTATGTCGTATGTGTATTTTGACTTTTGTTGCCACGATGCCAGATCTCTCTTGGGAATTAGATTTTTAATGAGATTTTTTTTACCTGGATGAATAAAGGTTTAATAAAAACCAAATTCAAGGTGACTTTGGTAATTGCACTCAACAGACCAGTTTTTCTGACTTGACTTGACCTTTCTGGACTACACAGCCGGGGCTGAGCAGCCGCCTCCTTCTCAAAAATGCGTGTGCTTTTTTCCAGCTCGCTCCCGGCTTGTAGGCCTATTACGTTACAGCGACGCGACAAAGACTGTCCAAATTCGTAGACTCCTCCAAATGCAGTCTACAAATGCGTCCTCCTTTTCCCCGAATTTGAAGGATGGGTCAAGTGATTGTAGGCCTACAAATGCGGCCTCAGGAGGATGCAGCCCATGAATTTGGACAGCCCCACATACAAGGCACCATCATTAATTCAAATTCATTTTAAGGCCAATTACGTCACAGCGACGCGACAAAGGCTGTCCCAATTCGAAGGCGGCTCGAAATGCGGCCCTCAAATGCATCCTTCATTTCCCTGAATTTTAAGGATGGGTATGTGTATCCTTCATGGCCCAACATATCCCAGACTTCATAGCATGGCGGTGGGTGTGGATAATTTTGCCAGAAAAAACAGCAGACGGCTGAAGCTTTCAAATATACTCCGCTCAATAGTCAACCTTAGTCTTACAGAGAATTTGATGTTTTTATGGATAATTAAAGTCAGTCATATATCCACAAACACAACAAGCTGAAAGTCAGTGATGCTGTTCGGTTTGCAGTCCTGAATATCACGGCACAAGCAGGATTCACTGCACTGTTAACTTTAGCTATGTTATATTGCTGCCTCTGTTCGGTGATGTCGAACCAAACAGACTTTAACGTGTCTTTGAACGAGCTGGCGGTTCACTCGTTAAGCTGAAAGAAAGATGCTTTAATCACAGGAGTCACACATGTGTCCACTGAATCATCTGGGAACTCTTCTTGTTTAGCACTTGTAATAACACAAACACCAAATCCTCCTTCTCTTGTGCTGTTTGTAGCAGTGTATACACCTGAGACTGTCACCTGTCTGTCTGTCCTGCACTCTCTCTCTTTGTCTTTCTTTCTGATTGTGTAATAAAAGTATGAACATGTATTTATAAGTTACACTTGTGTTTGAATCCTGCAGCTTCTCACACATTTGATTTCCATGTGTGACAACTGCAGACAGACTGAGGGACCCACTGCTGCACATCATCTGTGAGGCTTTGCACCCCTGATGATCCATCAGGACAAACTCAGCAGTGTGTGAGGAAGCAGAGGAGGAAGAGCCAGCAGCAGCTGACAGATGGAGAGAATAGACAGACTGTTCCCTGTTTGTGAAGGACTGCTAGAAAAGTTTAAAATAACTAATTGTCTGTCCTGAATCAGTCTTATTAGGTAATGTTCAAATAATGTTATCATCCCAGTGTTTTCAGTGTGGGAGAAAGTACTCAGGGCCTTCAAGTTACACACTATGAAAGGCAGCAACAAGTTTAATATTCAGAAACATAAAGTATGTATCAGCAGCAGAATGGACCTAAAAATAAATGTTTGTTTCAGTTCTATGAAGCTTTGAGTATTTTGGATTAGTAGCACTGCTGTGTTTGTTGCATCACATTACTGTAATTGTTTATATGCTTTATATATTCTGAGGTAAGTTGATCTATAGTGTTACATCATATTCTATAAGGATATTATGTGTTTGTATACTTTCTGCCCAGTTAGACCCATTTAGCAGAAGTCAGCCTGTTTAAGGCTCTGATATCTATTCTGTGTGACTTAAAGCAGTTATGACATGGTCTGATTTTCTCACCCAATAAAGGAATATTTAATATATCAGTCTACTCTTCATTCTATCAGAAACAGTTATCACAGCTCGTACATTTTACTTTTTACACATTAATGTAAGCATTGAGCCAACATGTTAAAAGAACAATATTTGTCTCTTATATATAATACATGTGTGTGTATATATAAACTGTGAGAGATACTTGTCTTTGAGTGAAGATTTAAGGTGATAGGAAATATAAATAACTGCAACTTGAATCTTTACTGAAGCTGTAATAACTAATATTGATTAATATAATACTAACTTTAATATTGGCCATATTATATTTACATTACCAAAGTGAGATGACTTTAGTCTCATGAACAACATTAGCTAATTGTTATTTACTAACTAATCCTAAAATGACTGTTCAGTACAACCATGAAGCCCAACAATCATGTTTTACAGTCCTCTGGTCTCAGCCTCAGATACTTATCAAATCACGCAAAGCTCATGTTGACACAAACAAACAAATGAACAAAAGATTTTCTCCTTCATTTCTGTCAAACAAAGCTGTTTGAAACGTTTCCAGCAGTTCATATCATGGTTGCTGGGCAACCTGGGCAGCGCGACAGAGGCTGGACCGTCCCATTTCACAGGCCTCGCACTTCTGGCCTTAGCGGTCTTTGAGTACGCGGCCCTTGTGGACCGTTAAGGCTGCGTACTTTAAGGCTGCAGAGTGCAGACCCTGAATTGGGATACAGCCACTGTCAAACCTAAAATGAGGATGTGGGCACACCTGAGTGAAATAAGTGGAAGCTGAATGAAGCTCCACCCCCTCATGTCACTCATCTGAGAGAAACGAGGAGTCAGGCTGTTCCACTTCTTTATTAAAGACAGATGCACAGAGTGTGCAACAAGTCAATCTAGAGCATTTGCATTAAATTATTAGCAGCAAATGACTGCTTCTTACCCTTTTAATTCCCATGGAAACAGTAACAGTATAGTTTTTCACATACTGCTTCTGCATTTTGACTCAACTTTTGCTACATAAACATAGATGTAGTCAATATGTGATAATCTGAGGTTGTTTTTACTCATTTTACAACCACATGACTGATACTAACTCCTGAGCTGACTGTATGCTAACATGCGCCACAAATAAGGGTCACATTTGGATTTAAAACAATCACCGAGAAGCTTCCACTGAATGCTACTTTCCCCTGCATGACACTGAAATCATTAACACATACTAACCCTCCATACCCTGTAGGAAACTCACTTCCTTGGAATAACATTTCAACAAGGAAAGAGTTGAGAGCAAATGTCCTTCTCTTGAAGGACAATATTTGAACAAATCCAGTTACACAGCTCAAGAAAATATTACTCTAATGGAAGAAAAAGGCAGTAATTAATTAACAATATGTGTATCAGTAGTACAAAAAAGCTATTATGGGGCGACCGTGGCTCTGGGGATGCCTCCACCAGTGTGTGAATATGAGAGTGAATGAATAGTGGAATTGTAAAGCACTTTGGGTGCCTAGAAAAGTGCTATATAAATGCAATCCATCATTATTATATCAAAATGTAAAGGGAAAACAGTCTGATGAGCTGAATGGTGAGCTGAAACTGAAACAAAATAAAGCCTATCATTAGGAATTTAGGAGCAACTTTATTGTAACGTGTTTGCTTTTTACAGCTTCAGTTCTTTTTTCACTCAGTAGGTGGCAGCAAACTACAAACAATGGTTGCATTTTACACTCGTCTGTTTTCATTAGAGGCAGAACCCAGAAGCACATCCAGGTTTAGGTCTACTGCTTGGTGCTACACAGAAACAGGCTGAACAGACTGGAACTCACATGAATTTGGACGAATCGAAGTAAGAACGTCACTTATGCTCTTCAGTTTTCTCAGAAATGGATTAAGCCTACACCTAAACCAACGGATATGTTCACTGACTTTTTCTCTTAGTCTGGAAATACTTAGTCAGCCCATTACGCAATTGAATTGATTATCATGACCCTCACTAATAGCCACTTACTAAGCTAAGAGTAATGTGCAAAACCCATTAGCCAAAGTAGTATAAATATTTTAACTTTTAGCAAATCCAGCAGGTTAATTAAGTGATTTCACATCATATGTTCAAACAGCTTGTCAGTTTTTAATATATCCCATGTACGCATACTTAAGCTTTAAAAATAAAGAAAAGTGCAATGACCTGATAGATGTTTGCTGAAAATTGTGGTTTACATCAGCACCTACATTAAAATACAAAGACCCTGTTTTGTGTGAGCTGCTCGATACCATGAAGCAAGACCTCTGAACATCTCAGTTTTTACACACACACACACACACAAGTGCAAGCAAATGGTGTTTTATATGCTGTTGTCTAAAATATTATAAAATAAACCGTCTCTTTTTATATGTGGGGGGGGGGCACTCAAAAAACGGAGGGGACAGGTTGGCACCAGAACACCACAGGTCTGCCCCGAGATGAGTGTGAAAATGTGATTATCAACAAGCCCACCTGGACTTCAGTTAGGTCGCACGCTTGTCCAGAGTTCACTTTGTCTTCAAGCGTTTTAATTTAAAACATAAACTGAGGCCTACCCCAAGCTAAAAGAAGGCAGATTATGTTCTCAGATAAAGCAAGCAATGAGGGCGAAGCAGAGAAAGTACCTGCACAATACATTCACATAAATCAAAATGGAATTTCTTTGAGGACACAAACATCTGGGGAGTAAACAGCTGTTTCAATACCTAATCACAGATTGTGCTCTCTGTTTTACATGTTTTTAGTAAGGCATAATTAACTAAAAGGCTAGAGAGATGAAAGGATGCCAAGCTGATACCAGGCCTCAGTCACATGGATTGTTTCTTAAATTCTGAAATTAAGTGGACATGCAAAAAGATCTGGCACTTCATATATTAAACTGAGAAGCTGTGCTGACCCAAGAAAGCGCCCAGAAATTTGGGCAAATGTCTGCTCTGAAGTTTTTAGCCAAACCAAACTGCAGGTCAGTTTAAAGCGCAAAATTGTGCAAGTAGTCCAAACTAAACCGTTCTTGAGATGCAGAAATGTTGTCACACACAAAAATCAGACGATTGTGCCTCCAAACAAATTGCACTTACAAATGCTTGTAACATAAATGATGAAAATAGTAACTGCAAAGTTGAGACTGAACAGTGTTTCAGTTAAAGTGATAAGCTAGCCATTCAGCTGACTCATTGGTGATTGCAATGATTGCAGGTTTCATTATAGAAGAATATCAAGGAGAAGACAGATGGCAGGGAGTCAGAAACGGGGGATGGAAATGCAAGATATTGAGGACAACTTATGAGCCCAGGCGTCAGGTGTGAACAACAACAATAACTGGGCTGTATTTAGGTGTACAGATCACATGACCATCAAAAGAGCAGTGTAGGAATGAGAGAAGATCAACAGGGGAGCACACAAAGAGGTTTATGGACACAAACTGGGAAAGGTGGCATGCTCAGTTGATCAGTAGAATACCACACTAGACTTTCTTCCAGGACGGTTGAGGACCCTGTTGTGGGGGCGAAGCTTGGGTCCAATGTTCCCTCTAATTTTTCATGTGTCTGAGCGAACACACAAACTCTCTGAGCGGTCCCTTGGACCACTGTGAGCAACAGCAGGCGTGTGCACTGTGGTCACGTCAGCATTGAATCCATCCAAGTTACATGGTTTATTAAAATAATCAAATTACAACATTTAAATTTATGTTAGACTTTTTTTTAATTAACTCCTTTAGCCCACTTACAACAAAAATTCAAAAAAAAATCTTGTTCATGACCTGTGTAGTATGTTAACACTATTGGAAGTAAAAATAACTTGAACTCCAATTTTGAAAACGCAACTTTCTTTTTTAAAAAAAAAAAGAAAAAAAAAAAAGCTCTGACTTGTATTATGAGTATGAGTCTGTGGTCTGGGAGAGAGTCCTGTAACTCTCTGTCTGCAAAATACAGTATATAATGACCAATGTTGGGCAATTAATTATATAATTACGTCTTCAAAAAAGTAACTGATCTATGCAAACAAAGTTTTTTGCAGCTGTTTACTTAAAATGCAGCCAAGGCGTTTTTTTAAATAAACATTTCAAACTATTTACAGAACAATCAGCTGTTCTGCATCAAATTTGATGCCACACAAATTATTTGTGCCACTCCAAAAATAATTTCAAATCAAAATCAAATCAAATCACTTTTATTGTCACATCACATGTGCAGGTACATTGGTACAGCACATGTGAGTGAAATTCTTGTGTGCGAGCTTCACAAGCAACAGAGTTGTGCAAAATACAATAATGTAAACAAGCAAAATACAAGAATGGCTACATCTGAAACTAATAAATATATGTACAATATATAATAGTATATGCATTTCTGGATGTGTATACTAAATATTTTTCTACGTGTGTGTGTGTGTGTGTGTGTGTGTGTGTGTGTGTGTGTGTGTGTGTGTACACATATTTTACAAATTAAATAGAGTCAACAATAAATAAAATATATAAAAATATACAGAGTTGAGACATGTGCAAAACAGTGGCGTTACTGTACAGTATGGAGTGCATAATGTTAAAGTTCCAGTAGTGAAGCTGAGGTGTCTATGAAGTGTTCAGCAGTCTGATGGCCTGATGGAAGAAGCTGTCTCTCAGTCTGCTGGTACGGGACCGGATGCTGCAGAACCTCCTTCCTGATGGAAGCAGTCTGAACAGTTTATGGCTGGGGTGACTGGAGTCCTTGATGATCCTCCCCGCTTTCCTCAGGCACTGCTTCCTGTAGATGTCTTGGAGGGAGGGAAGCTCACCTCCAATTATCCGTTCAGAGCACCGCACTACTCGCTGGAGAGCTTTGCAGTTGTAGGCGGTGCTGTTGCCATACCAGGTGGTGATGCATCCAGTGAGGATGCTCTCAATGGCACAGTGATAGAAGGTCCTGAGGATGCGGGGGCTCATGCCGAATCTTTTCAGTCTCCTGAGAAAGAAGAGGCGCTGCTGCGCCTTCTTCACTGTTTTGTTTGTGTGTACTGACCACGTAAGATCCTCAGCCAGATGTACACCAAGGAACCGGAAGCTGCTCACTCTCTCCACAGCAGCGCTGTTGATGGTGATGGGGGTGTGTACTTCTCTGCACCTCCAGAAGTCCACTATCAACTCCTTTGTCTTTGCGACGTTGAGTGTGAGATGGTTGTCTTGACACCAGTGGGTCAGGGCGCTGACCTCCTCCCTGTAAGCCGTCTCATCACTGTTGGTGATAAGACCCACCACTGTAGTGTCGTCCGCAAACTTCACAATGATGTTGGAGTTGTTAGTGGCCGTGCAGTCGTAGGTGTAGAGTGAGTACAGGAGAAGGCTCAGTACACACCCCTGTGGAGCACCAGTGTTCAGTGTGATGGGGGATGAGGTGATGCTGCCCATTCTGACCACTTGGCGTCTGTCAGACAGGAAGCTAAGGATCCAGCTGCAGAGGGAGCTGCTCAGTCCTAGATCCTGCAGTTTCCTGTCCAGCTTCGAGGGAACGATGGTATTGAATGCTGAGCTGTAATCTACAAACTGCATTCTCACATACGTGTCTCTCTTCTCCAGGTGTGACAGGGCAGTATGTAGTGTCAGGGCTATGGCATCATCAGTGGACCTGTTGTGGCGGTATGCGAACTGTAGAGGGTCCAGTGAGTCGGGTAGTGCAGAACAGATGAAGTCCCTGACCAGCTTCTCGAAGCATTTGCTTACGATGGGGGTCAGGGCTACAGGTCGCCAGTCGTTCAATGAGGAGATGGTGGAGGATTTGGGTACAGGGACGATGGTGGCCATTTTGAAGCAGGCTGGGACTACAGACAGAGAGAGGGAAAGGTTGAAGATGTGCGTGAACACTGCAGCCAGCTGAGCCGTGCATGACTTGAGGAATTTCTGTCCACTATGAGATAAAGGAGAACAACAGGAGATGTATCACTCCTGTAACACCTGTAACATTCAACAGTCGCCTCATTGTTCTGACACACACAACAAAACTATTGACTACACTACACAAGTTTTGCGCTAAATGTCTCAAATCTCTCACATTTCAATGGTTTGATTTTTGCTCACAGGCTTTTGAACGTTTTCCTTATAAAACGCAGTTTTTACTGTTTCTTTTTGCAGTAAATATAAACAGCGATAGTATTCAGGAAGAAAAACAAACATTGCATATATTTTTAGCATAACTCTGGTTTTACGTGGCCTATCAACACAATTTAAAAACTAGTATAAAGTCCACACTTTTCCATCAATTGATCTGTCTGTCCTGCTCACATCTCCAATGGTTGTACACGGTGTCATTAACGTGGTTTCACAAACACCGGTTTTAGCCTTTGCTGCATTTTTAGGTAAAAGATTGCATGTAACTTTGTTGTTTGCAAAACTTGTGGATACATTTTTAAATTAAAAATTTCTATTTGCATTTCAAGTTATGAAGATATTTTGTTAAAAATGTTTGTGGTGTTACAGTAAAAACGTAACTTTTTTTACAGCTTCACATTGCAAATGCAGAGTACTGTGACTTTGTTGTGTGGAACCGCAATGACATATTTGTTGAAAGGATTTTGCCTGACCTTGAGTTTTGGGATGATGCGATTCCTAAAGTTGAGTGTTTTTTTAGAAACAGTATACTCCCAGAAATACTGGGACAGCAAGTTACAAACATACATGTGTAATGTGATAAAAGGACGACAACATAATGACATTTTGAATATTGTTATGACCTGATGGTAGTCATGAGTTCTGGCTATTGTATTTGCTCTGACGTAGCATTAGAGCACAAATTGTCATTTAATTTTATTGTACATTTAATTGTGTCATTTAAGTGTTGTGTAACACTACACAATGATTAAATGCTATTGAGGCAGCATAATAATACATTGGTGGTTTATTTACAAGATTAGACTTTTAAACAAATAAACAAAATAGATTGCAATCCATCTCACAGTATAATACTGTACAAACTGCCAGCACAATTTGACAGTTGGAGAAAAATATTTCATTTGAAAACATTTACAGACTAATCAGGAGTCAGGACTTAGGTACTACTATTACTCTACCCTGTTCTACTTATCACCAGAGCCAAGCAGCAGATACTGGACACTACTCTTCCTCTCCACCCCCTTCTGTGAGCCGTGACAGTGACAAGACATTTAATTTTTTTTAACTGATTGATTACCACCCACCCCCCTTACTCCAGTGGGACAACAGACTCGGAGAGATTTGATAAGGCACAACAAATTACCCCAATCTTGTCGATCAATGCATGTGTCTCACCTGGCTTTGTGGACATGTTCTCTATTGGCATAGCCCTGCTCTGCAGAATTTGATATTTCCTCCTGACTAAACCTATGACTCGCTCAACATGGATACGCAAATTGGCTATTTTCCTTGTCTCTGCCACTTCATAGGCTGACAGCTGTTTTCTCCCTTTAGTGAATGCCGGTGTCTGTAGTGAAGCACAGTAAAACCCCACATTATCGCCAATATTGAACCCACGATCTGCAAGGACAATATCTCCAGGTAACAAGTTATTTAGGAGGCCACTCTCTATTGTGATCTGCTTATCGCTAACTCTCCCTCCCCAGGCAGAAGATATGTAAGTGACGTAGCCTTGGGGGGCAACACCAATCAAAAATTTTACAGTGTGATGGTGCTTGTAGTTGGACCAAGTTTGAGCTTGTGCAAGAAGATTAGATGGTCTCTCAATAAAGACTTCAAAGCAATCAACAATCACAGCCACTTTACATCCAAATGCCTGTCTGAAACTCAGTGGCATCGTAGCTTGAAGAACATGTCGCTCTGGCCACTCAATTAGGAACTCTAACCTTTTATGAAGTATGTCAATTACTTTATGCCAAACTCTAGAAGCAGTGGACAGAGAAATATTGAACCTGAAAGCTAAATCTTTCAGGGGCAGATTTAGTCTCAGCCTCAGCAAAACTAGTATGAATTGTTCAAATTTGGACAACAAAGACATAGGTCCCGAGGTGATATAGGGCTCGCACAGTTCAAAAATCTGAATTAAAACTAAGAAGTTGGGGAGCCCTGTGTAGAACTTTGTCTTGTCTTCATTTTTTTCAAAAGCCTCCTGGCTGAACTGTGTGTCCAGAGCCTTGCTCCGAAGATCAACCAGCTCTGCTGTGTTCTGTCTCAAAACATCCTCCATCTTCTCGATGTCATCCATCGTCAGCTCTGTCTGGCATCCAGCATCCGCACAGCCTGCAATATAACAGTGGGGGAGCATAATCAGCATAATAGAGGCAACCTCAATTTTTACTCATTTTCACTGTAGGAGTTTTTTTAGTGGGCTATTAGAATCTGGTGTAATGTGTTTAATTCACTATGTTAATTTAATGTAATTATTTTTTTTAATCAACAAAAAAACATGTTGCGTCTAAACAAAAAATATATTTATATGTTTCTCACCACAGAAACCTTACATTACGGATATCTTTACTTATCTGTGAAAGGAGACTGTCTGGAATCTGGCAATATAAGAACCATAGCAGTGTACAAAAACCTGTGGTGTGTGCCTGACGGTAATAAGTGCCACTTTTTCTTTTTTTCTGAATAAAATGGTATGGATTTACTCTGTGATTAAAAAAAATCACAAACATGTAATATGTAACTTGGACCATAATCATTACAGATAATGGCATCTTTTTCTCTTTGACATGATTCTTGTTTGTTTTACATCTCAGCACAATATCTTACCTGGATAAGTGAATGTCTCATTCACACTGAAGTCTTCTGGTTGTGGATTCTCAGCTGGAAGCTGCAGTTCGGGGTTCTCCACTGTCACTAGGCTCAAATCCGGGCTCTCAGCCGTCTGTTGCATATCCAAAATCGCCTCTGCACATCGATGCTGTTCTGCCTTAAGCTTCATTCTTTTCTCTCGTTTGAGAA
>NC_140529.1:1348603-1401929 GCF_057382185.1 Mchenga conophoros | reverse complement strand
CTGATCAAATCAGTAAGACAATGACCTCTTCTAACAGTTAGTATTACGGGACAAGATCGTGGTTCAGGGGGTGCTTGGTCAGGAATATTGGCCTCTCCTGTCAGCCCCGGTGAGAGAGACAATGTGTGATGAGGTGGATCAGACTCTTTTTCTGTAAACAGTGTTTCAGGGTTTAGTTCAACCACACTAATATCCACCCTGTTATCCCCACTAATAATAACAACTGCATCAGAATCTTCACTTTCACCTACATTTGGCAGACCATCCCATGGTAATGTGTCATTCAGTTCCAAATATCCACTTATGGAAGCTCCATCATTAATTACAAAGTTTGATGGTTCTGAATTCACGTTTTCCACCAACAGATCATCAGCGGCCTGATTAGGTTCATTGTCAGTGAGATCTACCACAGAGGGCTGGGTTATTGCATGATCGGCCTCTACGTCTTGAGGCTGCTGTTGTGTTTTCTTTCTGGTACACAGATAAAGTCGCAGAATTTTGACCTTACTTTGCTTATACAACTCATCAACTGTACTGGAAGCATCCACATGCATCTGTGAGCTCTCAATATGAGTTGAATAGTGTGAAAGACTTTTGGTTTTTTTTGAGGTGCCATTGGGGAAAAACTGATTTTCAGCCATAAGTTTGATATTTGACACTGTTTCATTTTTATCTACAGATAAATGCCTTGTTGGGGCGACCATGGCTCAGGGGGTTGGGAAGCGTATCTGGGATACCAGAAGGTCGCCGGTTCGATCCCTGGGCTCTCTGTCCTGGTCGTTGTGTCCTTGGGCAAGACACTTTACCCTACTGCCTACTGGTGTTGGCCAGAGGGGCCGATGGCGCGATATGGCAGCCTCGCTTCTGTCAGTCTGCCCCAGGGCAGCTGTGGCTACAACTGTAGCTGCCTCCACCAGTGTGTGTGAATGTGAGAGTGAATGAATAGTGGCATTGTAAAGCACTTTGGGTGCCTTGAAAAGCGCTATATAAATCCAATCCATTATTGTTCCACCACCACTTACACACGTCACCTGTTTGAACCCACCCTTCTCCTCATCAAAATCCATCCAGCCAACCTCAATTCGTCTCACTGTTCGTTTTGCATTTGTATTTTCTGCCCACTGAGACAATTTCTTTTTAGGAGGCATTCCCTCAGCTCCTGTCAGTCTTTGTCGTAGCCTTGAGAGTATAGATTCTTTCCTGGATGGTGACGTGTTGCTTGTCTGCAGAAGGCCACAGTGGAGACTCTATCGCCAACTTTGGGGATGTACTTTGCCAGGTCACTGTCTGTCATTAAGGGAATGAGAGTTTCATCAATCTGAAAAATATAAATAACAAATTAATAAAAGTGTCAATATTAAAAAAACAATGAATACATACAACTGCATATTTTAGAGTTGTTTTTTGCTATCTACTTTTGATAACAGATACTTTTGGTAATGTGGTACACATTTGTCCAACATAAGATGAACAAAAATTACTTTTTAAATTACTCTTTAAACATATCATGTCATTAATTAATGTCATTGATTAAACCAAAATATGAAATTCAATAATTTATTTTAGAATGTGCATAGTAAATTGTGGATTGCGGCTCTCCGTTCAAAAACAAACACACAGACACACGCACACAGCAACAGCTGCAGTGGCTTACATTCTCATCTTCAAGTTTCTTGATCACATCTTCTTCAACTTTACGCTCTGTTAAAAATTCTCGCAGCCGAGTATCCATAGCTGACCTCCAAACCACATGAAAATGAAATTAGTATTTTTACACTCGGTTATAAATTTTATGTAGCAGATTTTTACATGATAGCCTACCTATAAAATCACTTTATATATGGCAAATCAGAATTTGATAATGATTGTTTTATTACTTAGATATTATCTATGGTAATGAGGAATGGAGCGATTGTCTACTTGGAGTTTAAGTAGTTCAGTATTAGCAATGGCAACCTGCATCAATACAAAATCATTCTGATCACTGTATGCTTTATTAGTTCCCTTGGCAACGTGATACCTGCAGTGAGCTACTGTAACTGCAAGGCTTCATCCGGTGATGCATTGAAAGCTACGGCTCATTTAGCATGCATTACCTTGACAAGTGTGACTCACATGATGCTACTTTCAAAGGAGATGTTCAGCGAAAAAAAGAGGCAATTTTAAGATGCTTTCCGTCTAAAACTGTTATTATTGTCCAGACCAGATTAGTTGCACCAGCTAGTATGGTGATGTGGCCAGGGTAAAAGAGAGACAACTTCGTGACACAGAGAACTAAGGTTTTATGTTGAACATACCTCGTTTATTAGTAGCCTTCAGCCTTGCTCTACTTTGAAACGTCCTACAGTTAAAAATGAGTTTACGGCTACATATTAGCACAACAAAACAACGTGTAGTAGCAACATGAGGATACAACATTTGAAACGTCAGCAGATACAATTTAGAACATAGTAACAATATAGGTCTGAATAAATAACTGCCGAATTGCGGGATAACAATATGAAATAAATATAAAATATAATACACTCACCTTAAGGACATCACCAACAGCAAGGACTCCGTACTATGGCTGACGCAGGCTCTAGTGAATGTGCCCTGGGATGATATATATATATATATATATATATCATCAAGTGTTTCGTGGGCACGTTATACCTATTTCGTGGCCTTGAAATGGTATTTCGTGGCCACAATTTATTTATTTTTTGTACCATGTCATCAGAGGGGCTCCGTACAGATCAGCTGCCTTTACACAGAGAAATGTGAATGCTCTAGAGTTATGGGCAGGGATAGCTCAGTAGGTACAGTGGTGGCCCTATGATTGGAAGGTTGGGGGTTCGAATCCACTGAACGGCTCCCCCGAGGTACCCCTGAGCAAGGTGCTGTCTCTACGCACTGCTCTTTGGGTGCCCAGTGTCTTCCCACTCCTTCTCTGAGTGAATGGGTTAAATGCAGAGAGGGATTTTCCCTCGGGGATCAATACAGTATTCATTATTATTATTATCTTATTAGTATTGGGCTAGGATAAATCAAGCTAGAAGCAGTCCATGAGCTAAAATGAGTGTGACGCTCCTGCAGTAACTGATCACCTACACACAGCTTGAACTGGATTGCCAAAAGGGTTGAAATTACATACAGAGTAAAGAGAGTGGTTCTTATATACAGAACATGCCTCATTCACCCATTCATAAAAGCAACTTTTCTGTGTTTTTTATCACACTCTGATGAATGCATCAGAAAGCAATTCAGGGTTCAGTATCTTGCCCAAGGGATGCAGCCAAGGACTGAACCACCAACCTTCTGATTAGTGACCTGCTCTACCTCCTGATTAACAGTGCACTGTGTGAATTGCCTGTCTGTGTGAATCTCAGGTGCTACTTGTTGTTTTCAGGTGAACACAAAACTTCACAAGACAAGAAGCTGTGGAGTAAACCAAGTGGAGGGGGGTGGCCCAAGGACATCGACCCTGCTGACAAGAAACAAACCAGCCTTTTCAGGAATAAGGTCGAAAAGGACGAGAGCTACATCAACAGTGTTCTGCAGCTGTGCAGAGTAAGATTCAAATGAATCCACAGCAGTCCACCTAGTCTTACTATGATGCATGCTGTCTGGTTGGAGTTTTGGGTTGATGCATGTTGGCTGGATGGTTGCTGGCTTTATGGATAGTTGGGTTAATGCAGGTTTGTTGGTTGGATTGATATTGAATGGATACATGTTGTTTATGGATGTTGTGTAGCCCAGGGTTACAAACAGATAAAAGTTAGAAACCTTTTGTTAGAATTATTACACAAGTTGTTAATGCATTTAAGTTAAAACATTCAAAGCTAAAAGAGCAACACTGGTTACGCTGGTGAGGCTGCTTGGCTCTACACTTGCTGTAGCTGTGCCTCTGACGTAAGAGGAACATTGTTGCTGTTGAAGCAGAGAAGCAGGTGAAAGCGTAATGTGTCTTTTGTTAGCTAGTAGATCTGGAGACTTGAAGCTCTTTCCTTATAAATACACAGTGTTTGCACTAACAGTTACAGCTGCTTAAATGTTAAAGCTGTTCACTTGGTAAACAAATGTCAAAGATTACAGTTCTATGTGATTAGCTAACTGGTGCTGTCTAAACTCACACTCCTTTGTGTTGGTGTTTTGGTTTGGAAGTTGAGTTGTTGTTGTGAGTTGAAAGCAAATGAACATGCATGCCTATTTGCACTGAGTTGTTTTAAAGTAGTGTTTTTGTTTACCACTGGTGTTATTAATTGGTATAATGAATAGAATATAGCGAGTTTGCTGCCTTAAAGGAGCAGTATGGATTAGATCTATGAAACGAATTAATTTAGTTTCACAATCGGTAAGGACCATATTACTATGTAACATAAAAAAATGAATTTGATAGTTGTACAACACATTAGAAAAAAGAACTTGCATTTAAATGTATTGTCCTTAGTTCCTTAAGCAGCAATTTATGGATTATTGGTAGCATGCGTGTGAAGTAATCGAGTGGTGTCGTTATAGCAATGTGGCCAAATATCGCATCAATCACAGCAATCACATCAATCTGTTCCCAAAGTCAAGGTGTGTGTCACGTGTCACGGGGTGGAAAGGGACAAGTTATCTAGGGTTTTTTACTATGCATGTTTTGCTGTGTTTTACCTTTTCAATATTTTAATATTGTACACTGGTTTATTTTTATGAGTTTTACTGCATGTTTTTTATGGTATTTATTTGGTGACTTGTCCTGGAAAGACTCCGCCCCTACCTGATTATAAACCTGATCACACCTGGGAGGTCACAGAGGCCAATAAGAGGGCCTGGCAGACCATGGAGAAAGAGGCTTGAGAGACGGGCAGGCGTGAGTGGTGTCAGGCGGCGGCGCCTGCAAGCCCGGAGGGCTGGTGGAGCTTGGCGTTCAGGAGAGGAGGATACAGTGCCAGCAACACGGAGCGAGCGGTCCGACTGCTGCAGCAACAGGAGGCCAGATTACGTGTCTGCAGGGAATTAGAGGCGGCGAGGCGGGCCGGTGCCGATTGGCGGTTACAAAGAAGCGGCGGGCAGAGTTAAGAGCTCTGCCCACCCGGGGTAAGTCTTTTGACTTGTCCCCTTTAATGAATTATAGCTGCCTAAAAGAATAGTGACTACCGCTGCCTTCCTTTCTTTAGCGCACCGGGGCGCAGAACGCGGAGAGGAAGGCGAGGACGCCGCCGGGTTTCCCTCCTGCACCGCTTCACTGGATTTTTAATTCTTAGTGACTCTTATACACTCAAAGTGAAATTTGGTGGTTTATTGCATTTACAAGACTCTAACATGTAATTTGAACACAATGAATTTATGTTTCTAAGGTGAACGTAATAAAATCATATAAGATCTACATGAAATTCACCAACTAGCACCTCTTAAATTCTTGTTGATATGACATGATAAAATCTAACAAGAGTGGTTAGCTGCCTTAAAGACTCGCGATATCACAAGATCACGTGAGATTCTAAACAAGAGGCAGGAAAGCACATGGTTTGCTCCACAGTCCTCTTGGAAAGGTAAGAGTGAATCTATCTTCATCCATCTTGATGAAAATACTTTTTGCACAAAGGTATCATTAGTTTGTCGATTCTTTTCAGTTCTATTTATTCACATTTGTTCTGTTGTTGTTGTTGTTGTTGTTGTTTTGTTTTTTTTAATCTGTTTATGCCATTCTAGCTAGCTAACACGGCAGCACGGTGGTTAGCACTGTTGCCTCACAGCAAGAAGGTCCTGAGTTCAATTCCAACATCAGGCCGGGGTCTTTCTGTGTGGAGTTTGCATGTTCTCCCCGTGTTTGCGTGGGTTCTCTCCGGGTACTCCGGCTTCCTCCCACCGTCCAAAGACATGCAGCTTGTGGGGATAGGTTAATTGGATAATCCAAATTGCCACTAGGTGTGAATGTGCGAGTGAATGTGAGTGTGAATGGTTGTCTGTCCCTGTGTGTTAGCTCTGCGACAGACTGGCGACCTGTCCAGGGTGTACCCCGCCTTTCGCCCTATGACAGCTGGGATAGGCTCCAGCGCCCCCCGCGACCCTGAAAAGGATAAGCGGAAGCGAATGGATGGATGGATGGATAGCTAGCTAACACATTAGTGCAAGAATATAGCACAATGTCATGCTAGCATGATAGCCTAATATGAAAGACTTAGCTACTCCAAATATAGATATTGTTTATAACTTAAACTCTGCACATAAGCTAGTTTGGCTCTACCACAGAGACTGTTGTGATAAATTTACATTTTACGTGTGGGTTGTTGAAATTTGTAAGTTGCAACTGATGGAGAGTGGTTTATTTAACAACTTGTGTTTTTAGTACACTGAGGAGGAAAGACAAAACATGAACAGATATGTTTTCCTGTTTTGTTTTTTGTTTTTTAAATTAAATATTTTTCTACTTAAACTTAGACTTGCAGTTCCCTCCTGTAAAGATAATAAATGTTTAATCTTATCAGGTGGTGAAAGGTCTGGAGAGCTGGCAGGCCCGTTCATCAAATTCATGGTGAGCTAATATTTTTCTTAAATTATCACATTCCCATGTTAAAAATTTAATATATTCATTTGTAAGTGACATAGTTTTGAGACCAAGAAAACATTGCATTCTGATTTTATGTACACATCATCTAAACTTTCTTGAATTGGGGGTATGGCATGATTAAATTAATACAAAGTAAAAAACAATATTAGAATGACAGAATTGTCTAAAATGCATGAATACTATTTGAAAAGATTAAGACTGTAAAACAATAGCCTCTGTATTTCTCACAAATTCCTGGTAATTCAGTTAAAAGTTCTTTAATCCCACTGCTAGGTCGTTGAGATGGATTTCCGTATATATTTGTTTCCCCCCCCCCCCCCCACTCTGTGTACTGATGCTGTTGAAATCAGAAGAGAATACATCGCCAAAGGTCTTTGCGTGTACCTGAATGAAGATCCTGAGCTGGTGAAGGATTACCTGGTATGTTAACTTGCCTGTATCCTTAACTAAGGAGATGATCAAAGATAAGCTTGAACTACATGCAAAAAGTTTCAGGGGATGGGGTTTTCCTATAAATTACCGGTGGCTGTAAAAAAAATAGCTTTTAAAATGGGAAAAGTAAGAGCTTTAAGTTTCTCACTGGATACTACACGTAGGGCTACTCGATTATGGCAAAAATGATAATCACTATTATTTTCACTGAAATTGAGGTCTCGATTATTTGACGATATTTATTTAACCCTTTAAGACCTACTATAGAACAAAGTCCGCCAGAGCTTATATTATTTTTTTACATGTTATAGTGCCATTGGGAGCATTTCAAGTTGCTATACATCAATACAACTGTTATAGCCCATATTTTAATAATATGTATGCATTAAGTCCATAGTAACTACATTAAAATGGAGCACTGTAACAAAAAATAATTTCCCCCAGGGATCAATAAAGTATTCTGATTCTGATTAATTGCAAAAAGTGCAATAAACTACAAAAAAATTGAAAATCGTTTTTTACATATATTTCTACTTGGAGAAATTTAAGAGGTTTATCCCTCAAAACTTTAAATGCAAAAAATAGTTTACAACAACAGGAAATTTATTTTGAGTGTCTTCATAGTTTTATTTTGGAGATAAAGCAATTTTTATATACTGCAGGGAAAACAATCCTATGATTCAAATTTGCAAAGAAAACAGCATGTGCATCAAAATAAACTATTTCCAGCAGTGCAATATGAGTTCTAAGCATCCCAGAAACTATTCAGTAAAGTCTAACATGACTTATAAAAACACCAGTATAGGTGTTTAAGGCCTACAAGTAAAAAAACTACAGTTTCCGCGAAGATGACGTCACTTCGGGTTTCTGGCAGGAAATGGCGGACGTGCGATAGTTCGCGCTGACGTCTGTTTCAATGTGGGAAGTGTTGCGAACAGCTGATCAAATCGGCAAAGCGCGTTTCTGGAATATTATGTGTTTGTTCCTGCTAGTGCGTTTTGTGCAATTTTTGCAACCGTGACCTAGGACAAGCTGATAGCATAAGATGTAAGTACGACTCCTCTGGTTTCATATGCAAAAAATTATTGCGCTAGCTTACGCGGTTCCGGTTCTACAGGGATTTAAAAATAGTTACGCAAAACGGAGCATGCCCGCTCTGACTGTAAAGGTTAACAATAACAATGTATTGAATAATGACTTTAACAAATAATATAAAATAGTGTGCAAATACTGATAACAGTGCAAATGTTTGCAATATAAGAAATAAATGTAAACATCTGTTTAGTGAACTTTGCAGTGGTGCAGCTACAACACCGTAGCAAAGTTTACACACGATGTCTGACTCGGCGAACCCATAATGTTTCCACACCACTGAAGTTTTTTTTGTTTTTGTTTTTTTACCCCTCTTTTCAACCAACGGCAGTCACTCTCCTCTCCAAATAACTTCTGCTTAGCTTTCCGAGCTTCCCTCGGGTCCTCTTAATTGTTGTGACGCGTGTTGGAAACAAGAGGTGCGCTCGATTTGCCACACGGAGCAGCGCGAGAGTAAAGCACGAGGGAGGGGCTAATAATCGGCTCAGTCACTTTTAATGATCGTTGAAAGCCCAGATCGTAATCGTGATTAAAATTCGATTAATTGAGCAGCCCTAACTACACGCACCATTCTTGAGTGTTTTATACTATCATTATTATAATATCATTATAACCTCATTCATACAAGATTTTTATGTAACATTTACACTTCAATGGATGTATCAGGAGCAACTTGGGGTTCAGTGTGTTACCCATTGATAGTTTTAGTATCAGATTAGAGAAGCCAGGGATTAAAGCAGTAGACAACTTGCTCTACCTCCTGTGCCACAGTCACCCCTATCACAACTCAAGATTTTGAAAGACAGAACATTGTTGAGGTATTGAATGAACTTCTCTTGAGTGAGGAAAAATATCGGGCAGTCATTTTTGATTACATTTACATTATTATAAGGCTTGAATGAATAAAGCTTTTAGGTATTTTACATTAATGTAAAACAGATGTACTTTTAAAACTGTTTGCAATGGACATTAGTGAGAAATCATTATCTTTTTTTTAAATTTGTTTGTTTTATTGTCACAGGAAGTTGATAGAAAGCATGGCCACTGCCATAGCAGAGACAGTCTTTGGAATCTGTGTCATTCGGTCAGAGGGTGCGGAGCCAGCGATGACCCTCAGGATGTTATGATTGTTCTAGAGGGGGTGGAAGTGATGGGTGAGTTGGGCAATGTAGTTTTTGCAGTGACAATGTTGCTTGGTCTGGTCTATTCACTGAACCTGAAATTTGCTAGAAATTGGAGAAAACAAAAAGATGTGTATGACAAATTTGTATTTACCTTTTAGATGTAATAGTGAAATGTATGTTAACCAGACTCTAGACTTTGTTAAATGCTCCAAAAAATTACTCTTTAAATTAACTTCAAATAATCATGGAAAGAATTTCCATGTGATTAAAGTGTTTTCTATTAGCATTAAAGACTTGTGTTGGAATAACTTAATTTGTATGAGTTGGTTTAACTCAATTAACTTAAGCTGGGACCAAATTTAGTAAATTAGTTGGAGAAAACCTGAATTGAGTTGGAACAAAACTCTTTGTTGGATCAACACTATTAAAATATATTGGATCAAAATGCAGTAAATACATTGATGAATCAATCTTTAATTAAGTTGGTCCGACTTGAGTGCATTAAGTTGGAGTAACAGAATTGCATAATGCTAAAATAAAGCAATTTAATCACGTGGAAATTCTTTCCATGATTTTTTTTTTTTTTGTTCATTTAAAGAGTTGTTTTTTTGTTTTAGTGTACCGTGGCGGACGCCACTGGACTTTTAATGTTGTGTTTTATTGATTTTTATTGTGTTGTCCCCTGGCCAGGGTTGTTTTAATTCATTTTATATTTTTAACTATAAATATCAATCTGTCAATCCTTTCCGTGGCCGGGTGAGGTTTCCCATGTTGAGTCAAATTAAGCCGCAGGCTCCACAGTTTTTAATTTGTGTGCTTTCCCTTGGCGACTCCACTGCTCTGTCCGTTTGGAGGAAGGTTTCCCTCCTTTAAAAACACTGTGGAAAAAATAAAATCACCTTTGCTCCGTTACACACGCAGGAGCGAACCGCAGCCTTGGGCTGTATATTTTGCCCCTTGGTTTAATTTCCAGTGGTCTTTGGCTATTGCATTGTGCATTAGCATATGCGAAGGGCCTGTCCCCCAGCTCCATCTGTCCTCCTCAGAAATGGCAGTAGTGGCCCTCTGATGCCCTCTACCCAGTCGGTGTAGAATTACCTGGCAGACATTGTAAAAACAGCCCCTTGCTGCTGCTGCTGCTGAAGGTTGAATGGCACTATTTGGGCCTCCCCCAACAGAAAAAGCAAGAACTGCGACTGTTCTCGCTCCCATCGGCTGCTCATGGTGCATGGCAGTCCGCAGCTCTCTCCTCCAGGCCCCAGCGTTCCAACTGAAATAGGGGAGGCATGATTGAACAATGGCTGCCAGCCATGCTGAACCCACAGCACCACCCCTGGATGTTGCCTTGCATGGAGGGAGAATAAATAACAGACTGTGACACTTGCACTTCGATTAGTTGATTAGTAGTGTATGATAGCAATAAATCAACAAAAGGATCAATGAGTGCATTTCTGGCTCTGGTCACACCCCTCATTCTATGATGTCATTCTAATGGTATCATGTTGTCCAGGTCATGGAGGATGCCATCAGACTGAACAATGCTGTGGACACTCATCCGGAGTATTTTAAGGATGAGGAGGAAGTGGAGGAAATTCAGGAGTCACCATAAAACGCGAGGTTTTTTCTGCCCTTTATCCCCGTCCCTCTTCTCCACTGTTTCTCCCCCCTCTTCCTTTCTCCCTTTTCTTTTCCTCATTCAAGTCAGTCCCGTATCTAGCGAGTGAAAATAAAAAATATAAAAAATAAAAAATAAGATGCAGCAATTTTACGAGGAAAATACTAAAAAACGAAGACAAAGCCAATGCTGCAGACAGAAAGTTAGAAGAGGTCATTGAAATGTATGATTCCAAAATAAAGCTTAAGAGAACAGTAAAAAATAGTAGTGTGGCCGTCAATGCGGTTAAGGAACGCGAGGAAGAACGTCAATCCTCGCAGTGTTGGATTGACGGTGTTTTGTGGCATAATACACAGTTACAAGACGAAAATGAATTTATGGTGACCAAACTGAAGATTTAACAGATGAGAGAGCAAATGGGCAAAGCGAGTGGAAAATAAACCATAAAAGATGAATCAAATAGACCATTACGGCAAGGCTGGGATGGTCAATTTGGTAAAGTAAATCCGTTGGGCATCTTTTCTCGCCTTCAGACAATAATTCTGATGGCCAAAGAACCAAACGGGACAGGCAAAAAAAAAGAATAAAATGCACTTGAGTTTGAAGTTGAGGAATAACTCAAAAGAAGCTATATGACAAGGGAGTGAATTATGGAAAAAAGAAAAAGTGATTGAAGTAGTTTTAAAAGAGTGACTTAGGAGTGCCCTCGTACTGAGTGATCAAAACCAGTGATCACTGTAGAAAGAAATAAAATAATTTAACAAGGTGGTAATGTTTGAACATGTATTTGTCTTGTCACAGCAACTTATTGAGAGATGACTGTGTGTGTGTGTGTGTGCGCCTCTCTTTCAGGAGAGGAAGCATAGCAGATTTGGATAGGAAATTTATAGTTTAGTGTTGATACGTTGTTGTAATGGGGTTATCTTATGCTGAATCTAAGTATGTTAAAGTGCATAAAGGGGGCGATTGTTGTGTGCAAATTGTGTGGTTTTAACAAGACTTTCGGTGTATTGAGGAGGTGAAATTACATGAGTTGACCTGGGAGTGTCAGGACTCTGGTGGCACAACTTTTTGTTTAAGATTTTTGAGGTTGTTGTGGAGATGGGTTGATTCTGTCAGTTAGGTTTGGGTTGTTTTTGTTTTTAATAGAGGGAGTTTTATTAAACATGGACGTCTAAGAAGGGGCCCATTATTTTTGTAACAGTGCACTTAAAGAAAACCTGTCAGGTGCTTTGATGAGCTAATAATCAGCTCTCTTTTTTTTCTCATTTTTGTTCTAAGCAGGCCTGCAACAGTGAATAACAGCGGTGACAAATTCTCGGGAGAGCAAATATAAGGTGGGCTTTCCAGATTACAACTGGCTGAGGAGAAGGCTACCAGTGGGGACCTGATCAGATTGAAAGTCCCTGTCTAAAAGGAGGTATGGGTTCCCCAAGCGAATTCGGTCAGATAATGGGACCCATTTTAAAAACAAAGATTTGGCGGAGGCAGAACAGAGGCTGGGGGTGCAACACACGTTTGGAACTGTGTATCATCCTCAGTCCCAAGGGAAAGTAGAAAGGATGAATCTAAATTTGAAGAACAAAATTTGTGCTCAGACGGGGCTAAATTGGGTCGCATCCCTGCCCATTGCATTAATGATCATAAGATGTTCTGTTAACCAATCCACAGGCTTCACGCCGTACGAGCTGTTGACAGGACGACAGTTTCCAGGTCCCTGGACGGCAGTCCCGGCTGAAGAGAGTATAAAAAGTAACAGAACGCATGCAGAATATTGGAAAGAATTAAAAGCTCTTGTGTCTAGTTTCACACAACAGGTTGCAGCAGGAGTGACCACGGTGGACAGGTCCGACGCCAAGGTGGTGTGGCTGAAGGTCATCAAGCGAAAGTGGAAAGACCCGAGGTGGACGGGGCCATTTGAAGTGAACGCTCGTACCACAACAGCGGTCCAGTTGAAGGGGAAAGGCCAGACCTGGTTCCATTGGTCTCAATGTGCAGTGGCAGACGAGAGCTTGGTGGAGACAAGCTCATCCCCAAATAGTCTACCTGGGAAGTCGAAGAAAGAAGAGAAGGATCCGGGGCGTCTCTTCACTCAAAGAGGAGGTGCCAAAGAGGCGTGAAGCGTGATAGGCTGGGGCTCCAGCCTAGAGTTAGAGGAGAGTAGGGGAACCAAAACCATGGGCTTGTGGGGAGATTGGAAAATAACTGGGGTGTTGGCGTGCGTGAGTGTTCTAATGTTTCTTTGTTTTTTGGCAGACAGGTGAATTGCCCAGACGCAGAAGTCTACCCGCTTCAGAGTCCAAATTGATTGCGTTGCCAAGGAAGGTTAAGCGTGAAGTCTCAGGTAAAAGGGATGAGTGCCTCAGCATATATGGTGGACTAGAATTAGACTATGTTAATGGGTCCACCACTTCATTCACGTTTGATTTGTGCAACGTTTTTATCTGTAAGGGAGCTGACAGTAGCTGGAGGGGATTTAATGTGTGGGTGTGTTGGGATTATGCTGTGAACACATATTGTGAAAGGGGAAGTCGTCCTTATGCCAATTGGTGTCGGAACTGGGATCAGGTAAAAGGTTACACTGGGGAAGATTGGGAGGCGTCAGAGCAGGGGCCAGAGAATGAGCTAAAACTTCAGAGAGATTATAGTCCGGCCCAGAATCCATTGACCTTGTCAATGGGGAACTGGTGGCGTCAAAATTCCTTATATTTAGTTCTGGGTGTGGAAACTGTAGGGATAGATCCAAAAAGGTTAATAAAAGTTAATTTTCTTAGTAAAGCTAAACCAATGAGGCCTGTAGTAAGGGACAATGGGACATCACTGATAAAAATTAACCAAAACTCAGATAGGAAGGTAGTTGCAGTTGACTACACTCGCCTGAAAAGATTTAATTGAACGTGCCACCGGATTCAGTGACAGCAATCTCTGGCTGGATTGGGTGGCTCAAAATGCTAGGGAACAGCATGTAGATGATTGTGTTGCCTGTGCTACAGCTAGACCTCGTTTGTTTACTGAGCCTGCGCCTCTGTATCCAGAGGATGAGTGGGGTTATAATTGCATGTTGAGATTAACTAGAGAAGCTGTGGCCACGGGTGACTGCATCACACTGTCAAGTTTATATCCACCAATTGACAAGCGTACGCAGACAGGTTCATTCATACCTAAACAAAATAATTACACCTGTTTTGAATTTTCTACGGACGCCGTGAAATACACTCTGGGAGAAATTGACCCTAGTTGGTGTGAGAGGACGCTCACGGGAAGGACCACAAATAATGTAAGTGACCCAAACACCATAATAGGTACATGGGCTAGAGGTGGGTTGTATTATTACTGTGGACATCACACCCTTTTGGTGCATGTTCCTTTGGGGAGTGTGGGGACATGTGCTATGGTGCGGTTAGGAGCACCATTGATGCTAATAGGGAGTAGGGTAAAAGCCATTCCACAACATGACACGCGTACATTGACAGTCAGATGTAGGAGACGCATGTTGAGGGAAAGAAGCACAACGGGTACACAGATTTATGACCCGAGAACTGACTCGCCTACCTGGATTGACTCGATTGGAGTTCCCAGGGGAGTTCCTGATGAATATAAATTAGTTAACCAAATAGCAGCAGGATTTGAAAGTGTGTTCCTATGGATAACTCCAAATAAAAATGTTGATCGCATTAATTATGTTCATTATAATTTGCTGAGGCTCTCAAACCTTACCAGGGACGCCATGGTGGGCTTTGCAGAACAACTGGGGGGGGAACATGCATGTTGTTTTTCATCTGCGGTGACGCATATTACTGGTCATCATATGTATGTTACACCCCAAGTATTGTTCGGGGAAGATCGCCGCTGTTTGAGTGATCGTGCTCTACTTCTCCCCCCCCATATATATTTCAATAAAATCCTTGTTTTGACGCACCTTATTGGGACTTTGTAGTCGTTTGTCTTTTCTTCAAAATACGAATCGGGACAATAATAGCGAGTCAATCCAGTCCAAAAGCATAAAGAACTATTTTACTATGACAAATAAAACAAATGAATGAGCTCATTTTGCTGAGAGTGGAGAATCTGATTACTTGCGCGGGAGGCTCCACTATTAGCAATACCTGGTGTGAATACATGGTGTGGATGTGTGTGTGACTGGATGAAGGTGGGGATGAATAAATGTGGACAAACCACTTGCCATGCCAGCAAGAGAAAGGGTTTGCTTTGCTTTTGCCATAAGCAAGGGGAGTGGAAGGCTTAATTCTGGCGATGTTGATTTTGGGTTGCTGATGTTTGCTTTGAGAAAATTTCTGTTTTATTGACTGGGGTTAGATTATGGTATTATAGTATATTGTTGGGAGAATGCTAAAGGGGAAACATTTTTTTGATATAACTCATGTTACCATTAACTGAAGAAACACATGACTGATAACTGTTCTAAGTTTATTTTTATAACACAGATTGGATCATAAGGGGGAAAACTGAGTATGGAATGTGAAGTTCAGGTTTTGTTTTTAGGAAGTTCCAAGGATGCAGGCTGTGGATAGAGCCGGGAGTTCGAAAAGATGTGACATGATGATTAAATGGATTTCATTCCTTAAAGACAGGTTTGCAGGGTCGGAGCAAATATACCTGAGAGGAGGATTGCTGAGGTGTTTTGAGGGATGATATGACTAACTGTATTTTTCTTTTAATTTCCTAAGCTTGGGTGGAGCATTTTTAGTTTGACACATGAGATGTGTCAAAAAAGGGGGAATTTAAGGTTTAATTTGAAATGGGTTTTAGGATTATTTTATAACTTTTGGGGTTTTTGATCATTTAGAGATGGTAAAACTGAAGCAGAAATTGTTACTCTAACGGTCCTAGGGACAGAAAATGGTCCCGCCCGATCAGCGGGCGAAGCCGCTGCTGCACGCCGGAAATGAGGCTTCATTTCCCGCAGGTCTGTCAAAGCAGCCCGCTGTTGCTCTTGCTGTTTTCCAGCCCCGGGTCAAATGTGGAGCAAGGGCGCCACCCGGTGGACAAATAAAATTACAATTCTAAGGCCTCTTGTCCAAAACAAAAACGAAACCTAAGCCGTCACCCAGATGTTAACGGTAATAATTCTGCAGTGAAAAATAGCGTTTATAATGGCTTTCAATGGGGCACAAATCGACCCTAAGCCCAATAGTGTAAGTTTATTTGTAGCTTAGCCACTGAAGCTAATTGAAGGAAGTCGGACTTGAATTTTGAAATAAAATCATATCAAACTTTTTTTTTTTTTTTTTTTTGGAGAATTTGGCTATAGTCCATTCAACACTGTGCAAATGGCATGTAATCAAAATTTGAAAATAGCCACAAATCGACCCAAGACCCTCCAGGGGTAAGGAGCAAAATGAAATAAAAAGGCTATACCAAAAACGGGTTATAACATAGGAAATGTGAGTGTTAAAATGAAGTTGGTGTTAACACACAGGAGTTGTTTTTAGGCAGCATTTAGCTATGATAAAATGTATGCATGAGTAATTGCTTATATGCTTAAACTTAATTGATTAAAATGGTTGTTCTCTCTTGGATCTTTTAGTAGAATAGGCGCTTATAATGATTTTCTTGTGAAAGGTGACTTTAGATCAGAGTTAAGGCACTTGCAGCAGCGACAGTTTTGTGTACAGGATGTTGATGATCAGATAAGGCGAGCAATAGGAAACATGCAGGGACGTGAAAGCAGCGCTTAAAATGATGAGTAACGTTGAAGAGTATATATATATATATGTGTGTGTGTGTGTGTGTGTGTACAAATACAAGTCAATAAGTCAAGAACATAATTAGGATCATGCTTTTGATTAAAGAGTCCCAAACATAAGTTAGGGAGGCGCAGGAAAAGCTGTTTTGTTTCCTTTGCAGAAGGTCTCGGCGACCACAGGGGGGTGAGGATCCTGGAGGCCCGAGGCCTGATGGACCACAAGAGAGGGACGCAGAAAAAACCTAATCTTACGCATGGAGTGTTCTCAAGTGGGAGCTGGCATTTTATTATTGGACCACCTAGATGACATGAGGTTGTCTGATTTGCTGAGCCAGAGGATGGATGTCAGAGAAATGAAACAAGTAAAGTGTAGTGACCCTCTTTTTAGGGAAAGTGGGTCAAAAGAGGGAGTGTGGAGATCAGGGAAATTATTTTGCTGCTATTGTTAATAATCATCATCATTACCATTGCATTAATAATATAATCTACAGCACTGATATTGCATTCAGATGTTTAAACATATTGGCACCCAATTAGCCTTTGTTACAGGTGCAGTTATAACCAATTTAAACTGAGTTGAATCTATAATAAATGCTTTTGATTGAATGCTTGTTATAATCTTAAGTGTGTATGTGCTGATTCTGTTGATTCTGAGTACACTCTGTGCAAAGTCAGAGTGACAGGAAACTCCGACTACTCCCCCCACGCGTGTGTTCATTAAAATCAATTGTTTGACCAAGCTCTTCTGGACCATGGTTGTTTTTACTCTCCTTCCTCAATATTTGAACTCTTAACAGTTGTCAAGTATAAAAGTTTTGCACTCTGTCACGGTCTCGATGTCTGCCCGGCCGGCTCCGCAAGGTTACATATGTTTATTGTGTTGCTGCTTTCTTCCACTCGTCATTCTGCCTGGGCGGAGCTCAGGCCCACGCACCTGTCTGCAATTACGCTGCAACGTGTCCTGTCTGTATGGAGACTGAGAGCTGCCAGAGTAATAATGTAGATACAGGCCTCTTTCTCCTTCTGCTGGTGTTCATGGTTTTATTCCATTGATGTTGCTATCATTTGTAAATATATTTATTTGGTGTTATTTTATCAATTTTCTACTACTGTCGTTCATGTATTTAATTTTTTTTGTATTTAAATATGATTTTTTTTAAAGTAATGCTGCGAGATGGACAGTTAAAGGTTTCATTGAATAAAAAAAAAGATTTAAAGATGACTGGTGGCGGAAGCAGAGCACAGACTGTGAGAATCTATCGCCATCGTGTGGTGCAGAGATATATTTCCATTGAATTTAGACTACGAAAGCTTGGCTCACAGAGCAGCTGCAACACGAACAAAAAACATTAAATAGCAACATATTATATTATATTATAGTGCAAACAGTGCAGGCTTCAGCTCTGGGGAAGAAGCTGTTCCTCAGTTTGGGTGGATTCTGTCACTCACAGCGTTGTTAGCCCTCTTGTGCGCGCAGACTGCAACCCCCCCCCTCCCCTGCCCCCCCACTGTGCGTTGCCCTGATATCTGCAGTGTGAGGTTGGATCGCTCATTTTCATCCCCACACTGATGCCACTTATTTCGGTCTTTGTTTGACATAAAAGGGCATATTTGTCACTTTATTGCAACTATATTTGCACTCTTGAGCTCCTTCATTCACTGACTGATTATAAAGTTATTACTTGCGTTATGTATTCATCCTTTTGAACATAATTAATGAAGCCACATGTAATCACTAAAATTTGTATTTTGGGTACAATAAGAGAGTTTCAGATGGAATGCTGTTTTGTTTAAATTTCACCAACTTGCTGATGCCCACGGTTGTGAGTGCAGCTTCTTACTGTACATGGGTGGATGGTTGTAAATCACATCACAGATGCCAAAAACCTCTCAAACCAAGCCCTCTTGCCGGTGATGCTGTGCGCAACCTCGTGACAACCACATGACTGATACTAACTCCTGAGCTGACTGTATGCTAACATGCGCCACAAATAAGGGTCATATTTGGATTTAAAACAATCACCGAGAAGCTTCCACTGAATGCTACTTTCCCCTGCATGACACTGAAATCATTAACACATACTAACCCTCACTTATGCTCTTCAGTTTTCTCAGAAATGGATTAAGCCTACACCTAAACCAACGGATATGTTCACTGACTTTTTCTCTTAGTCTGGAAATACTTAGTCAGCCCATTACGCAATTGAATTGATTATCATGACCCTCACTAATAGCCACTTACTAAACTAAGAGTAATGTGCAAAACCCATTAGCCAAAGTAGTATAAATATTTTAACTTTTAGCAAATCCAGCAGGTTAATTAAGTGATTTCACATCATATGTTCAAACAGCTTGTCAGTTTTTAATATATCCCATGTACGCATACTTAAGCTTTAAAAATAAAGAAAAGTGCAATGACCTGATAGATGTTTGCTGAAAATTGTGGTTTACATCAGCACCTACATTAAAATACAAAGACCCTGTTTTGTGTGAGCTGCTCGATACCATGAAGCAAGACCTCTGAACATCTCAGTTTTTACACACACACACACACACACACACACACACACACACACGTGCAAGCAAATGGTGTTTTATATGCTGTTGTCTAAAATATTATAAAATAAACCGTCTCTTTTTATATGTGGGGGGGGGGGGGGGCACTCAAAAAACGGAGGGGACAGGTTGGCACCAGAACACCACAGGTCTGCCCCGAGATGAGTGTGAAAATGTGATTATCAACAAGCCCACCTGGACTTCAGTTAGGTCGCACGCTTGTCCAGAGTTCACTTTGTCTTCAAGCGTTTTAATTTAAAACATAAAGTGAGGCCTACCCCAAGCTAAAAGAAGGCAGATTATGTTCTCAGATAAAGCAAGCAATGAGGGCGAAGCAGAGAAAGTACCTGCACAATACATTCACATAAATCAAAATGGAATTTCTTTGAGGACACAAACATCTGGGGAGTAAACAGCTGTTTCAATACCTAATCACAGATTGTGCTCTCTGTTTTACACGTTTTTAGTAAGGCATAATTAACTAAAAGGCTAGAGAGATGAAAGGATGCCAAGCTGATACCAGGCCTCAGTCACATGGATTGTTTCTTAAATTCTGAAATTAAGTGGACATGCAAAAAGATCTGGCACTTCATATATTAAACTGAGAAGCTGTGCTGACCCAAGAAAGCGCCCAGAAATTTGGGCAAATGTCTGCTCTGAAGTTTTTAGCCAAACCAAACTGCAGGTCAGTTTAAAGCGCAAAATTGTGCAAGTAGTCCAAACTAAACCGTTCTTGAGATGCAGAAATGTTGTCACACACAAAAATCAGACGATTGTGCCTCCAAACAAATTGCACTTACAAATGCTTGTAACATAAATGATGAAAATAGTAACTGCAAAGTTGAGACTGAACAGTGTTTCAGTTAAAGTGATAAGCTAGCCATTCAGCTGACTCATTGGTGATTGCAATGATTGCAGGTTTCATTATAGAAGAATATCAAGGAGAAGACAGATGGCAGGGAGTCAGAAACGGGGGATGGAAATGCAAGATATTGAGGACAAGGCGTCAGGTGTGAACAACAACAATAACTGGGCTGTATTTAGGTGTACAGATCACATGACCATCAAAAGAGCAGTGTAGGAATGAGAGAAGATCAACAGGGGAGCACACAAAGAGGTTTATGGACACAAACTGGGAGAGGTGGCATGCTCAGTTGATCAGTAGAATACCACACTAGACTTTCTTCCAGGACGGTTGAGGACCCTGTTGTGGGGGCGAAGCTTGGGTCCAATGTTCCCTCTAATTTTTCATGTGTCTGAGCGAACACACAAACTCTCTGAGCGGTCCCTTGGACCACTGTGAGCAACAGCAGGCGTGTGCACTGTGGTCACGTCAGCATTGAATCCATCCAAGTTACATGGTTTATTAAAATAATCAAATTACAACATTTAAATTTATGTTAGACTTTTTTTTTAATTAACTCCTTTAGCCCACTTACAACAAAAATTTAAAAAAAAACTTGTTCATGACCTGTGTAGTATGTTAACACTATTGGAAGTAAAAATAACTTGAACTCCAATTTTGAAAACGCAACTTTCTTTTTTAAAAAAAAAAAAAAAAGCTCTGACTTGTATTATGAGTATGAGTCTGTGGTCTGGGAGAGAGTCCTGTAACTCTCTGTCTGCAAAATACAGTATATAATGACCAATGTTGGGCAATTAATTATATAATTACGTCTTCAAAAAAGTAACTGATCTATGCAAACAAAGTTTTTTGCAGCTGTTTACTTAAAATGCAGCCAAGGCGTTTTTTTAAATAAACATTTCAAACTATTTACAGAACAATCAGCTGTTCTGCATCAAATTTGATGCCACACAAATTATTTGTGCCACTCCAAAAATAATTTCAAATCAAAATCAAATCAAATCACTTTTATTGTCACATCACATGTGCAGGTACATTGGTACAGCACATGTGAGTGAAATTCTTGTGTGCGAGCTTCACAAGCAACAGAGTTGTGCAAAATACAATAATGTAAACAAGCAAAATACAAGAATGGCTACATCTGAAACTAATAAATATATGTACAATATATAATAGTATATGCATTTCTGGATGTGTATACTAAATATTTTTCTACGTGTGTGTGTGTGTGTGTGTGTGTGTGTGTGTGTGTGTGTGTGTGTGTGTGTGTGTGTGTGTACACATATTTTACAAATTAAATAGAGTCAACAATAAATAAAATATATAAAAATATACAGAGTTGAGACATGTGCAAAACAGTGGCGTTACTGTACAGTATGGAGTGCATAATGTTAAAGTTCCAGTAGTGAAGCTGAGGTGTCTATGAAGTGTTCAGCAGTCTGATGGCCTGATGGAAGAAGCTGTCTCTCAGTCTGCTGGTACGGGACCGGATGCTGCAGAACCTCCTTCCTGATGGAAGCAGTCTGAACAGTTTATGGCTGGGGTGACTGGAGTCCTTGATGATCCTCCCCGCTTTCCTCAGGCACCGCTTCCTGTAGATGTCTTGGAGGGAGGGAAGCTCACCTCCAATTATCCGTTCAGAGCACCGCACTACTCGCTGGAGAGCTTTGCAGTTGTAGGCGGTGCTGTTGCCATACCAGGTGGTGATGCATCCAGTGAGGATGCTCTCAATGGCACAGTGATAGAAGGTCCTGAGGATGCGGGGGCTCATGCCGAATCTTTTCAGTCTCCTGAGAAAGAAGAGGCGCTGCTGCGCCTTCTTCACTGTTTTGTTTGTGTGTACTGACCACGTAAGATCCTCAGCCAGATGTACACCAAGGAACCGGAAGCTGCTCACTCTCTCCACAGCAGCGCCGTTGATGGTGATGGGGGTGTGTACTTCTCTGCACCTCCGGAAGTCCACTATCAACTCCTTTGTCTTTGCGACGTTGAGTGTGAGATGGTTGTCTTGACACCAGTGGGTCAGGGCGCTGACCTCCTCCCTGTAAGCCGTCTCATCACCATTGGTGATAAGACCCACCACTGTAGTGTCGTCCGCAAACTTCACAATGATGTTGGAGTTGTTAGTGGCTGTGCAGTCGTAGGTGTAGAGTGAGTACAGGAGAGGGCTCAGTACACACCCCTGTGGGGCACCAGTGTTCAGTGTGATGGGGGATGAGGTGATGCTGCCCAGTCTGACCACTTGGCGTCTGTCAGACAGGAAGCTAAGGATCCAGCTGCAGAGGGAGCTGCTCAGTCCTAGATCCTGCAGTTTCCTGTCCAGCTTCGAGGGAACGATGGTATTGAATGCTGAGCTGTAATCTACAAACAGCATTCTCACATACGTGTCTCTCTTCTCCAGGTGTGACAGGGCAGTGTGTAGTGTCAAGGCTATGGCATCATCAGTGGACCTGTTGTGGCGGTATGCGAACTGTAGAGGGTCCAGTGACCGAAGCATTTGCTTACGATGGGGGTCAGGGCTACAGGTCGCCAGTCGTTCAATGAGGAGATGGTGGAGGATTTGGGTACAGGGACGACGGTGGCCATTTTGAAGCAGGCTGGGACTACAGACAGAGAGAGGGAAAGGTTGAAGATGTGCGTGAACACTGCAGCCAGCTGAGCCGCGCATGACTTGAGGACGCGGCCGGGAATCCCGTCCGGACCAGTAGCTTTGCGTGCGTTCACCTTCCTGAAGCACTTCCGCACATCCTCCTCAGACACAGTGTGCGCACTGACGTCATCCGCGGTGCGCACACTGTCCGGTCTCATGGTGTTCGCTGTGTCGAATCTAGCGTAGAATACGTTTAGATCCTCACACAGAGAGGCCGTGGTCTGCGGTGTGCTGGTTTTCCCTCTAAAGTCTGTGATCGTGTTTAGTCCCTGCCACATACTCCGAGGGTTGTCGAACTGTTGCTCCACCCTGTCCCTGTACTCACGTTTGGCTGCTTAGATAGTCTTCCGGAGTTGGTAATGTGCGTGTTTGTAGTCCGATGTGTTCGCGGAGGCAAAGGCGGTGCTCCGTGCCGCCAGTGCCGCGCGAACATCTCCGTTAATCCAGGGTTTTTGATTTGGGAAGGATTTAACTGTTCTGGATGGGACGACATCTTCCACGCATTTCCTGATAAATCCGCAGACTGAGTCTGTGTACTCGTCAATGTCCCTAGCAGCCACGTGAAACATTTCCCAGTCCGCGTGATCAAAACAGCACCGCCCTCCGGGTTGGAGCTTCCTGTTTCAGCTTCTGCCTGTAGGCGGGCAGGAGCAGGATGGAGCGGTGATCTGATTGGCCGAATGGGGTGCGGGGGAGGGCTTTGTACGCATCCCGGAAAGAGATGTAGCAGTGGTCGAGTAGCCGGTCTCCACGAGTGTTAAAATGGATGTGTTGGTGGAGTTTGGGTGAGACTTTCTTCAGGTTTCCCTTATTAAAGTCTCCGGCTGTGATAAACGCTGCCTCTGGGTGTGCGGTTTCCTCACTGCTGATCGCGCTGTACAGTTCCCTGAGTGCTCGGTCAGTGTCGGCTTGTGGGGGAATGTAAACAGCCGTAATAATCACTGCTGTAAATTCCCTCGGTAGCCAGAATGGCCGGCACTTAATCATCAGGTACTCCAGGTCCGGTGAGGTCCAGGTCCACTTATGCTTACTCCAAGCACCGCTGCGAGTTTGGCCGTCAGTGTCAGTTTTCGGATTCGCCTGCTGAGCTGCTGGTGGAGATCCACCCGGACCCAGTGGCGTGTCTAGAAAATTTTTGTTGGGGGGCCAGGTAGGGGCACAGATTTGGAGAAGGGTGGCAGATGTAATTGGCAGATAATGTTTTAAAAAAAAAAATCTACCAACCGTTAACCATAATTCAATAATCCTATAAACCTAATAACCGAATGCGCTTTTAATTCTTATTAGAATGAGATTTTAACCACTATGGTGCAAAGTTTTTAGATACTGCGTTGATAAAGTACAAGAGATACAATCAGTGCTTTGTCAGTGTTTACTCAGCATTCAAGGACAGCAATATTTGCATAATATTTTTACTGACATATAGTGCACATATGTTTTGGGCAAAAACATTTTTGAATATTAAAATACGAACATTTGTAACAAAGAATTGACAAATTAGCCAATGCCAATGCAAAACCAATGCCTATTAAAAAAAAGAAGATAATCTTCTCACAAACTGGTGTTTGATTTTGAAACAGGAAAAAAGTGGGGAAACAACTGAAAAGACTAACATTTGAATAAAACCTGAAAGCAAGTAAATACTTTCTATGCTGCCTTATGGTAAACTTTGGTAATATTGATCAAGAACAACACTGGCTGATGATGAAATACAGTCAGCTGGCATGGTGACACTGCCAGTATTAACCTGCAGGGCTGGACTGGGACAGAAAATCAGGCATTTTGACTAGAGACCGGCCCACCAGGTATTAAAGCCATAAAGACTTTGACTGAAAACAAATGCTGTTGTGACAGTGATGTACACTGTCTTGTTGGTATATGTATGATTTCTATACATTTTACGTCAGATAAAAACTTTGGTTGTAAGATTTAGATAATTATTTAATAAAAGCTAGATATTTTAAATGAGAATAAGAAAGAAAAGTATTTCTTTGTGCCCCACCTTTCCCTGTTAATGCCCTACCTGGCCCCCTGGCAAAACTTTCCTAGATCCACCCCTGCACAGTTGCCAGCTGTCAGCTACATAAAAAAGGATCCTGGTGTTATTTGTGTCTCAGAAACAGTTCATAACTTCCCTTCAACTCATTCATGTGAACTAAAAGGTAAACCTGTTTCTCCATCACCTGTTCAGCTCTGATGATTCAGTAAGGACATCTCCTGGTTTCATCTTCATGTTTCCCTCTCACCACATATCCAAACCGATATCATGACCAGCAGCTTTTACAGCTGTGACTCCAGCAAACATCAGCTGATACTAGAAAGTAATATCAAATAAATTCTAACAACAGCTGATCAAGCTTAAATGTGCTGCTGTTGTTTAGCGCGACATCTGCTGGTTTCCTCTTTCTGGCGCAAAGTGGGCGATAAATAAACAAGGGAGAAAAGCCAATCAGCTGATCATTGATCAGTTTCATGATTGAAGTAGCAACAGGAGAGGCAGGGGAGAGGATGAGAGGAGAAGAGGCAGCTGTGCAGCGTAACGACAGAATAACTCCAGCTTTGTGTCTTTTTTTCATTATAGCGAAAGTCCGGGACAAACTGTGTTCCTTCTCAGCTCAATACGAAACGTGTAATATTTTCTCTGAATGAGGGACCATTCCATTTTTTTAAAGAGCCGTTGGCAACTCTACTAACTAACCTTATGAATAAAATAAAGTTCACTATCAGTAACGTCATAGCACCCACCCAGCTGTATATAAACTCTGTCAAGCTGGCTAGAACCAGTACTAGTTATTGCAACTGAGGGTAAAAAGTCAGCACAACGAAAATAAACTCCACCTAAACTTGGTTTATATCTGACCCAGATAGACTGCAGGTCATAACTTCTTACCTGAAGTTCAGTTCACCTGACACTCGGACTGGCGGTGTTCCAGATCTACTGGCGTTTAGATCAACTGGCGTTGGTCGAACAGATGTGTGGCAGTCTTGCGTTTCAGGAGCTGCTACCGACAAACCAGCAAAAAAACGCCAAATGTGTCATCTGTGACACTTGTGAGGTTATCTCAAACACACTCCGTCAGTCTTGATGCTGTTGAACAACAAAATGTTTAAAATGTGGCGAGTTTATCTGGTGATATCCTCATTCGCGACGCGATCGCGAAAACAGCAAACAATTAACACCACGCCGATGTTGTTCACAGGACAGCAAGAGTAAACGATCGGGAGACTCTTGTCGTCGTTATCGTTCCGCTCGCACGGTTTATTTCTCCGATTTCAGCGTTTTTGCTTCACAACTACAGCGAGCAGTTTACTTTGTGCACTAACATGGAGTCGAGTCAACCAGCGCCACCTCTGGCCAAGTGCCACAGCCTACAGCCAGATCAACCTGTGACACACATCTGCACCACGTTTGAATTCGTGTCATGCACATTTGTACCTTTCAACTGTGTCTGTTTGTGCGTCATGCAAATAAACCTTTGAAAAGAATGAAATGACACTAATATTTCACTAGTGTTGTAACATCACATGTCGTTAGCGTAGTCTGTCTGTGTCTTTTCTCTGCGAACAAACATTTTAGAGTTGGTTGTTATATACAGTGTGGTTAATCTAATAAACATTTGTAAGGAGATGGCAGTTACTGTGAATGTACAGCAGGTGATTAGTAATAAACAGTCAGACAATGACTCTGACAATCTCATTCAATCTTGCAGATTGCACCTTCTGTGGAAAGTGGTACCACACAGTGTGTGTGGACTTTCCCTGTGCCGAAGGCGACTACAAATGTTGTGGGTATTAAATAAACAGTAAAAATTGATCCCTGTTGTCTTTGCTTACTGATTGTTTTTAGTGTTGACAATCCACATTGCTGCCATTGCATCTTTCAACATGTTTGTGGGTAGATTTGGATGTACCCGGGGTAAGTGCAGCCACTCAGCCTCTACTCACTGTGATCATAGCAGCAGGTGCAGATGTGTCACAAGTTAATCTAGTAGTAGGCTGTGGCACTTGGCCACAGGTGGCAGCAGTGGACTGACCCCCATTTGAAACTGCTCCAGCTGCTGTGTGATAGTGGATCTGCTACAAATTGAAGATCATAAGCAAGTTTTGGAAATGAACCCTTGTATTATGTTGAAGAACAAAAAAATGACATTTTGTTGCGGGTCATTTTGACCCGTACTGTGTAAATCCACTCAGAATTATCCAAAAACTGCAATAAAACAATAGCACCTTTATTTTCGATTAGATAAACATGTAGAACACAGACATACAACAGTTAGACTTTCCATAACTATTTTAGGAACAATTTGGTTTTTCGTTCTTACAAACACATTTCTTTTGAACTTGCCCAACGTTCTCAGTTTTTCAATGCTCAACATTTTCGATTTTGTCCACATGATGGACAGAATGTAACGGTGTGCTTTCTGCAGATGTACTTCTTGCATTTCTCACAAAAAGTGCTTGTTTTCAAACAGGAACCTTCCTAACTAAGATTTAAAACAAAAGATTTCTACGTCTCCTACAGTCTCACAAACAGATGACAAAGCAAGCGACACACCTGAGTCACTGACTTTCTTATATCAGAATCAGAATCAGAATGGGTTTTATTGCCAAATGTTGAGCGGGTTTACAACATTAAATTCAAAAATTCAAATTCAAATTCAAATTTTATTTGTCACGTACACAGTCATACACAGTACGATATGTAGTGAAATGCTTGGACAACTGCTCGTGACCTAAAGAGAACAAAAAAGGAAAAGGCTATGAATAAGATAGGAAATAAATATGAAAAATTAAAAAGGGTAAATTTAACTAGGAAGGAATAAAATATAAATTAAGGTTAAAAATGAAATAACTGTACAACAAAATACACAATATAGAACTATATAAGAATGTATGAAGAAATCTAAATATAAATAAATATATACACAATAACAGCAGCTGTACAAGTATTAACCGGAAATGAAGAATATAGTGACCAGTGTTGTGCAAAAACAATGTCCAGAAAGTCCAGTGTGTGTGTAAGAACCATATGTGTGGGTCAGTACTGTGTGGTGGTGTGATTGAGAGACCGTATCGCCTGCGGGAAGAAGCTCCTCCTCAGTCTCTCTGTGTTGGTCTTCAGGGAGCGGAATCGCTTTCCTGACCTCAACAGAGAGAACAGTCTGTTGTTGGGATGGCTGAGGTCCTTCACGATCTTCCTGGCCTTGGTCCAGCACCGCCTGCTGTAGATTGAGTGCAGGTCAGGGAGCTCGGAGCGGATGGTGCGCTCAGCTGACCGCACAACCCTCTGTAGAGCTCGTCTGTCCTGCATGGTGCTGTTCCCGAACCAGGTTAAGATGTTTCCCGCCAGGATGCTCTCTATGGTGCACGAGTAAAAGTTCCTGAGCACCTTGGAGGGCAGTTGGAAGTCTCTCAAGCGTCTGAGGTGGTAGAGACGCTGTCGGGCCTTTTTCACCACGGTGTTGATGTGACAGGACCATGACAGGTCCTGCGTGATGTGAACTCCGAGGTATTTGAAGCTGTCCACTCTCTCCACTGGCACCAGTTTTCCAGATTCCTAATCTCCTTCAGGTAGGCCGTCTCGTTGTTATCAGAGATCAGGCCCACCACGACGGTGTCGTCAGCAAACTTGATGATGGTGGTGGAGCTGGTAGTGGCCACACAGTCATATGTGTACAAAGAGTACAGCAGGGGGCTCAGAACACACCCCTGGGGGGCTCCAGTGCTGAGAGTGGTGGAGGCTGAGACATGTCCGCCCATCCTTACTGCCTGTGGTCTGCCAGTTAGGAAGTTGGAGATCCACTGACACATAGATGAGCTGAGTCCCAGATGCTCCAGCTTGGTGGTGAGTGTGGAGGGAATTATGGTGTTAAATGCAGAGCTGTAGTCTATGAAGAGCATTTTAACATAATTCCCCCTTCTAGTTAGGAGTTAGGATATTAGGAAATTGCTGCGGTGCTTCAGTGCAAACATACTGTTATAAATTAAGCTTAAATAGACATGAAAATAAAAATAAGAATTAAAAGTGCTAAGTAGATAGATAGATATATACATGAGTGCAGGTGGTGATCAGTGCCAAACATGGAATGATGCAGTGAACACAGCGTAGGGCCATGTGTTAGTGGTGGGAACAGTCATATCCACTCACACTCACTGACTGTTTATTACTAATCACTGTGTAACTGCTGTGAATTCACAGTAACTGCCGTCTCCTTACAAATCTTCATTAGATTAACCACACTTATACAGACTGTATATAACTACCAACTCTCCAGCCATGTTGATGGATTGCCAATATTGGCTGGAAATATTCATTTCCAGGGAAAGGACACAGGCAGATGATGCTTACAGGATGTGATGTGACAACACTAATGAAATATTGATGTGTCATATTTGTCCAAGGCGTATTTCATTGTTATGGAAAAAGAGAATATCAAAATCATGATGACCAATTGGAGTGGTGATGTCTATGACTTTGTGTATATAATTTGGAATTTTGTACAAATGTAGGCCAATAAGGAATATATGATATCATTTCATTCATTTCAAAGGTTTATTTGCATGACGCACAAACAGACACAATTGAAAGGTACAAATGTGCATGACACGAATTCAAACGTGGTGCAGATGTGTGTCACAGGTTGATCTGGCTGTAGGCTGTGGCACTTGGCCAGAGGTGGCGCTGGTTGACTCGACTCCATGTTAGTGCACAAAGTAAACTGCTCGCTTTAGTTGTGAAGCAAAAACGCTGAAACCGGAGAAATAAAACGTGCGAGCGGAACGATAACGACGACAAGAGTCTCCCGATCGTTTACTCTTGCTGTCCTGTGAACAACATCGGCGTGGTGTTACTTGTTTGCTGTTTTCGCGATCGCGTCGCGCATGAGGATATCACCAGATAAACTCGCCACATTTTAAACATTTTGTTGTTCAACAGCATCAAGACTGACGGAGTGTGTTTGAGATAACCTCACAAGTGTCACAGATGACACATTTGGCGTTTTTTTGCTGGTTTGTCGGTAGCAGCTCCTGAAACGCAAGACTGCCACACATCTGTTCGACCAACGCCAGTTGATCTAAACGCCAGTAGATCTGGAACACCGGCGCGAAATTTGATTCCCTGGTAGCTGAATGCAGTTTACCGTTAGTGTATTAATGGTTTAATAAAATCACGTTTTTACATCCATTCCAAGGCCATTAACACACATGGGCAGCTGATAATAACGTTTAAAGGAAATATCTTGACGCCGCACTTGTTTAAAATATAACAAGGGTGTCGCAGCTGGGGTTTGATAGTCGCGTTTTAAGCAATGTGGGAACTTTTTCAGCATGTAATCTGAGCTTGTAATACGGTGTTATCACTATAAGTAATCGGTCTGAAAGAACAGACGGCAGAAACTGTCGGAAATCTGGAGAAAGGAGTCACCTTAGTAGTGAATATTAACACATTACAGCATTCTAGTCTTTTTTTTCTTCCAAACTTGAAAGGGCACAAAAGCATGCTCAGACTCTGCTCTCCTGTGTCCAGTAGTCCCAAACAAACATCTAAATTTAAAAATGAAAACTTTGCATATCGAGAGGATTCACTCTAAAGATTTGGTTTATTTTATTTAATTTACTGATTTTTTTTAAATGAATATTTCTTTGAACTGAAAGAAGTTGTACAAAAGGTTTTAATGTGTGTGATATACGGTTTTTACCCATGTAAAAATGTGGTGATAAATATCCTTACATTGAATTTAGAGTTTGTACTACCATTTATCTTGCAGACAATGAGGTTGATGGTGACACAGTTGACTGCGGTCTTACTGAGACTATGGTTGCATACCTTTTCCAAGGATCCTTCAAAAAGCAGGTTAAATTCAACCAGTTTGTGTCAAGGATGAAGGAATCTTCAGTCAGTCTGACTCTACAGACTGTCTCTCCAGAAGACTGGCAACCATCTACTTCGTCAACTTCAATAAGGTATTTTCTTATTTATAATGAAGTTAGTATGTCTGAAGCATACATGTTGGCCGTTATGCACTTTTAGGATTTAGTTAATATGATCATTGTTTCTACCATATGTATTGTTACTGTAGTGTTTTATACTTCAATTCATGCAATAAAAACAAACACTTAACTGTTTTCACAGCAATGAAAATACTTTGAGACTGCCAGCCTCTTTTGAAATTCCAAGATTTCCCAAAAATCTGCAACTAAAACTGGACAACAAAGAACCGTGCCATAAAAATCCAAGGGACAGACACACAATAATCAGAGTTCTATATGAAGCTGTGGCACAGTATACTATGTAAGTTAATCAGGGTAATGTTAGCTTGTTGCTTTAGAAAAAGCTGAATCTGTCATATTGAAAATAAACGCTACATTACTAAGAAACAATAACTAACACTTGATAAAGTTTGTTTGTCAGCAGTTGCTCTAACACTTCTGTTTCTTCTGATATTACAGGTATCCCACAAATTCTGAATATGTGCAAGCTGTGAAGACGCTGGTAACGAAGTATCCTTTCCTCAAGGATCATGAGGGAAATGGTTATGTAAGTTAAATTTAAAATTAGCATAAGGTTCCTTCAAGATTACAAAGTAAAAGTGAAGCTTTTTTCGATCTTGTTTTGTTAGTAAGACAATCTGTAGCCTCTCAGTAGGTTTGTATGAAGTATGTGTTACGTAAGGCCCAAAATGGCCTCCGTACAAGAAAGTAGTAGCTCTAATATTGACCAGTAACGAACCACCACACGCACACTGTAATGGGTTACACAAGATTTATTTGTTCTTTCTCCGGGTAAAACTACTGGCTGAAGACACAACTCTGGCCAGGAATCCAAGGCCCAAAGCCACCGCGGTCAGGGTTGTTAGCCTTTTCAGGCCTGACTTCGTTCGAGGCTGGGTCTCCAGATCACATCCTGGGAGCTGGAACTTCCCCAAAACTGGTCCAGTTTCCTTGTCAGGGGCACAGAGAGTCTCCAGTCCAGTGTTTGTTTTCCTGCCTTCCAGCACATCCACTCACATCCCAATAAGAATGAGTCCTCCCTCCAACATCCTCAGTTTATTTTAAAAGCAAAACCAGGCCAGGTTAAAAATCTTTTCCATTAAAATGTGCACACTTCATCCTGGATCTTCGAGGCTTCCCTGCTTCACCAGTGTCCTACTAAAAAAAACAACGACAACCCCTACTTCCTGTTTCCTCTCCCCTTTATAGAGAAGGGCTCCAATCCTCCCCAATCAGCTGCTCCCTGTATTCAACTCCAAATAGCTGGCAGCTGGACTAGAGTAGAATCTCCACTCCCACATGGGTGTGGCCCACACCTCACATCAAACACAAAAAAACACCAAAGCATGCAATTAATACAAAACAAAATCTAAAGAAATGCCAACCCAAAAGCTTAGTGGGGGATTCTCTCCATCCTTTTCCACCATGCTATACTCTGTAACATATGTTTACTGATTCTTTGTTGGGTGTATTTTGTGTAGATTGTTTTTACAGTAACTTATGTTTCTGTTCAACAAGCACACATGGCATATGTCTTTGAGACGTAAATTCAAATCAGAGCGGGCACCACTAGTCGACAGTGAGGCAGTGAGGCGTTGTAAGGAGAAGTTTGGTTCTACGAGGAGAGGGCAGCCTAATAAATGTCAACGAACAAGTCAGAGAAATGTTTGTCAGGTTGGTGTGAGGGACACCTTGAGCTATAAAATGTTCTTGCCTCTGTTATTACATCTAAAACTAAGGATTAGGGATGCAACTGTACCTTTTTTCAAACCGAAACAATACCAATACTTGGATTAGAGCACTTGCTAATACAAAGTACCAGTGCTAATACTTCTACCTCACAAAAAATTATTAATTGGAAGGCGCTAAAAGAGGGTGAACTAGATTTAAAAAACAAAAACAAAAAAAACCCATTTTAAATATGACTCCAAAACTAAAATTTCAAGTTAACAATTAAGATTTTATGTGAAATTATTTCAGAGTTTCCATATTTTAAATATTGGTTCATGGTATCGGTTAACTTTAACCGATACGAGTTCTTTGTGATGCACAGATCGTGTCAGCTCTAATTGTATATTTAGTCTTATGTTGGGTTTCTAATCTGTTTTGACTTTCTCTTCTCACTCTTGCTTTCTTTCAAGGGACCATGCGTCCAAGGAGAGGATTTATTATCCATAGACGCCCACTTAAAGGTCATACAGTGCCAATATCAGAAGATGCAACCAGATACCATGGTGGTTCATAACCGTATGCAGCAAACGTTTGCTTGGCGGCAGAAAGAAATTGCAAATGGTATGCCTGTGGAAGATGTGTTGAAGAAGTACCCCTTCTTAGGGATGCCTACTGGTGTAAGTCAGAAAGCTGAATTGAACTTGGAAATAGCTGTCACATTTAACATGTTTATAGTAGTATATTTTATTTGCCCTTGACCTTGCTTTCTTCATCTGTCCCTCTTTCCTTTTTTTGTATGTTCATGTAACTTCTTACAGTATTGTTGTTAAATTCTATAAAAAAAATAATTATGCAGCACCATACATAATTAATATCAACTTTAGATTATTTCATTTTCATACACTGTTATTTTGTACTGAAAATGAATTTTTTACTTGTAGCTGTGCAACGAACTCAGGTGGATCCAACCAACAACGGGTAATGTAAGCCAGCGAAGGTGATTGGCCTTACACGAGGGAAAACCCCACTCTACCAGCTCTACCTTGATGCAAGAGAGGAGGCTCTCACTGATGACCTACCAGGTATTTGCTTTTTTTTTTTAACTTCAAGGCTTCCATTTTATATAATTTTTATAGGTAACTGGAAATGCCAGATAAAATGCATGGGTGATCTTGTGTTTTGTTGTTTTTTTGGCAGATCTTGACACAAGGGCTGCACTTTTATTCCTGCCATACGTCTTCAAGGAGAAACTGGATCTCTTTGTCATACTTGGAGAGGTGTGTGTATTAAAATATTTAGTCTATATAAAAGGAAAACAAATGTATCTTTTGTTAAGAGACTAAGATATTGCTTTCCTCTACCTTCTCTTTTGACTTCAAAGGTTCATCCGAAAACCCCCTATCCAACTGTTCAGCTACTTCATGAAGACTGGAAACCAGTGTTCTCCAGAAGCGCTCCAAACATTGTGAAGTTGGATGGCAGTGAAGTGTGCAGAAGCTCGTGTATTTTTGAAGGAATCATCTCTTATTTCTGCTTGTATTTTGTCTTCAACCTTGCTTATCCAAAACATCTGAAGAACACCCTGATTTTTCTCCAAAAGTACATTGTGAAAATAGATGAGGGTGAGGACCGGCCTCTGCCAATCACAGTCACCAGACAAATAAATCTTCTGTATTGACCACCATGCCTCAGCCATATCAGTGCTCCAAATGTGGCAGAAGAACCTTTAGTTTGACAAAGCTTATTCAGCACATAGGACTTATTCATTCCCATGATGCCAATTTTGATATAACCTGTGGACTCAGTGACTGCTGTTCTTCCTTCAAAAAATATGAATCTTTCAGACGACATGTGTATAGGAAACACAGAGAGCAAGTGTTGTGTCCCCATAAAGACTTAGATGAAAATGAGCAGGAGGTAGTCAGTCCACACCCAAATGAATTTGCAAATGACATAACTGAAAATATTGAAACCCCTCCATCCTGGGATGAATTTTTGATAAATTTCAGAGACAATCTTTTCAAGTTCATTCTTAAGTGCAGAGAGAAAAATTCTTTACCGGTCTCTGTTCAGGAAGAAATTGTGGAAGACGTAAATTTTCTGATGTGTTTTTTCAAGGAGAACTACGATGCTTTTATAGCATATCATTTAGAGAAAATGGGTCTTGACGTGTCTTTGTGTCCAGAGGTTAAAAATGTCCTGCATTCAAATGAATTTTTTGAGAAGGCTTCAACAGCTATTCGATCTCCTTATTTAGTCAAAGAACATTGCAAATCAAAGATCAACATGACAGAGCCTGTTCATTGCAAATTAAGAGACTCTGTGGGTCATACAGTTAGCTCGTATTCATATGTGCCTGTTGATAAGGTGCTAAAAAATTATCTTTCTCATGAAGACATAAAAGATCACATTTTTTCAAGTGGCAATTCGGAAACTGATGAATTTCTAACAGATTACTCTGATGGAGAAATCTTCAGACATCATCAATTCTTCAAGGATAACCCAAATGCACTGCGACTCCATTTTTATGAGGATGAATTTGAAGTACTTAATCCTCTAGGATCTAAATGATCCAAACACAAACTTAGTGCATTTTATTACACTGTAGGCAATTTGGACAAAAGGTACACTTCTCAGCAGAGGCACATTCATCTAGCGTTATTGGTACGCTATTCTTTCGTTAAGCGGTGTGGTTGGCATGTTATCCTTAAACCTTTGCTTGATGATTTGGAAAAACTTTCCACTGATGGCTTTACTTTTACCATTGATAAAACTGAACACACTATTCATGCTGCTCTTGCAACTTTATCTTGTGATAATTTATCAGCTCACATGATTGGTGGTTTTTCTATGTCATTTAACACTGGTAGAATTTGTCGGTATTGCATGGCTTCTTATGAAGATATGAAACAATCCTTTGAGGAAGAAAGCTTTGTTTTAAGAACATCAGAGGTTCACCAGTATCATCTTGCACGAATCCAAGAATTTCCGGATGATAAAACAATATATGGTGTAAATAGTTCATGTCCTTTTGACAGACTGAGTTATTTCAGTGTTACACAAGCTTTACCACCTGATGTAATGCATGATCTGTTGGAAGGTGTAGTTCCTCTAGTTATGAAACTAGTGATTTGTAAAGCCCACACTGAGAAGCATATTACAATTAGAGAGATCAATGAAGAATTGCAAAAAATGCCCATTGGTCAGAATGACAAAACAAACAAACCAGTACAGTTATCAGAAAGACTACAGAGTGTTGGTATTGTTGGATCAGCATCTCAAAAGTGGTGCCTGTTCAGATTGCTGCCATTTCTGATGGCAGACCGTGTGCCACCTAATTGTAAATATTGGCATGTTTTTCTTCTATGTCGTGAAATAACAGAGATTGTAATGGCTAAAAAAGTGCGAAAAGAGAATATTTTATTGTTGAAGTTGCTTGTCCATGAGTTTCTCACAAAACTGAAAAGTGTATTTGGGGATGTAATTACACCAAAGTGTCATTATTTAATCCACTATGCAAGACTGATTGAAATGTTCGGCCCTCTACGTTTGTTATGGTGTATGAGATTTGAAAGTAAGCACCAGTATTTCAAAACGTTGTCCCGCAATTGTAGAAATTTTATGAACATTGCTACAACTTTGAGCAACAGACATCAGTTCAGACAGTGCTGGGAGTTTTCTAACAAAAGTTTACTTGGTGAATTTGAAAATGTTTTTGGAAAAAGTGTGACTACACCATTTTTGTCATTACCACTGGAACTGCAACAAGCACTGACAGTCTATTGTGGCTTTTCTGAAGTTGATAGTGCTAAGAAAGCTTTCCAGCGTGTGTCAGAAGTAATTGTGAACAGTGTCAAATACTGTGTAAGAGATGTGTTTGTCATTGATGTACTGCATTCAGAGAAGATTCCTCTGTTCTGGCAAATTAAGTACATATTTAATATTGACACAATGTGGGTCTTTTGTGGAAAAATTCTCATTCCTCTGTTATATGACAACCATTTTCATTCATACAGTGTTAGAGTTGATAGTGAATGGACGTTGCTAAAACCTGGACAGGAAATTGATGTTGCAGCTTATGACACATACTCTGTTGATAACAGTTTGTATGTAACAGTTAAGCAATGTATTTAAGAAGGTAATAAATGTGACAAGTATTTTTGACTTTGTATCTTCAATTTTTCAAATCTTGAGAGGAAAAATGTAGGAAATCTGTGTTTAGATACTGAACCTTTAGAAAGACATTTTTGTACTCCTTTTAAGGGTTCTTTTTTGTACTTTATACTAAGGGTACAACTTTGCCCTTTAAAGTACAGGTTTGACATGTAAAAGGTACAAATTACAAGGGTACAAATCAGTACCCACAGTTTAGGGTACAGAACGGTACCTTAGAGGGTACCACCCCAGTGACAAGCCATTGTACCCCTATAGGTACATTTCTGTACTTTAATTTCTGAGTGTGAATGATTGATGAAGTTGAAAAGCTTAAAACTGAGCTTGACTAGGCCTTCCCCAGAGTCTCCATCAACACCACCTTTCCTCAATTCTTATGATGTATTACCACCAATTGGAATAGGCCATTAGAAGTATACTTCATCTTGTCTCCCTCTATTCTCTTTCCATCACCCCCAACCGGTCGCAGCAGATGGCCGCCCCTTCTTGAGCCTGGTTCTGCCGGAGGTTTCTTCCTAAAGGGAGTTTTTCCTCCCCACTGTCGCCCAGTGCTTGCTCAAAGGGGATCATTGGATTGTTGGGGTTTTCTGGCTTTTTCTGTAGTGTTTTCACCTTACAGTATAAAGCAGCTTGAGGAGACTGTTGTTTTGCCATGATGCTATATAATCTTAAATATAACTGAATTTTCTAAACATCTATTATAGCATCAAAGTAAAACAAAAAAACTAAAGTATACTTCAATGAAATTAATCAAAATGTCGAATCTGGCAAAAAAAAGAAAAGAAAAAAGGTTTCACCTTTAAATAAAAATCCAAATCACAAAAATTCTGATTTTTGTTGTGTGTGGGGGTTTTTGTGTGTGTTGTCAAGTATAAAAGTTTTGCACTCTGTCACGGTCTCGATGTCTGCCCGGCCGGCTCCGCAAGGTTACATATGTTTATTGTGTTGCTGCTTTCTTCCACTCGTCATTCTGCCTGGGCGGAGCTCAGGCCCACGCACCTGTCTGCAATTACGCTGCAACGTGTCCTGTCTGTATGGAGACTGAGAGCTGCCAGAGTAATAATGTAGATACAGGCCTCTTTCTCCTTCTGCTGGTGTTCATGGTTTTATTCCATTGATGTTGCTATCATTTGTAAATATATTTATTTGGTGTTATTTTATCAATTTTCTACTACTGTCGTTCATGTAATTTTTTTTGTATTTAAATATGATTTTTTTAAGTAATGCTGCGAGTTAAATAAAGGTTTCATTGAATAAAAAAAAGATTTAAAGATGACTGGTGGCGGAAGCAGAGCACAGACTGTGAGAATCTATCGCCATCGTGTGGTGCAGAGATATATTTCCATTGAATTTAGACAACGAAAGCTTGGCTCACAGAGCAGCTGCAACACGAACAAAAAACATTAAATAGCAACATATTATATTATATTATATTATATTATATTATATTATATTATATTATATTATATTATATTATATTATATTATATTATAGTGCAAACAGTGCAGGCTTCAGCTCTGGGGAAGAAGCTGTTCCTCAGTTTGGGTGGATTCTGTCACTCACAGCGTTGTTAGCCCTCTTGTGCGCGCAGACTGCAACCCCCCTCCCCCGCCCCCCCACTGTGCGTTGCCCTGATATCTGCAGTGTGAGGTTGGATCGCTCATTTTCATCCTCACACTGATGCCACTTATTTCGGTCTTTGTTTGACATAAAAGGGCATATTTGTCACTTTATTGCAACTATATTTGCACTCTTGAGCTCCTTCATTCACTGACTGATTATAAAGTTATTACTTGCGTTATGTATTCATCCTTTTGAACATAATTAATGAAGCCACATGTAATCACTAAAATTTGTATTTTGGGTACAATAAGAGAGTTTCAGATGTAATGCTGTTTTGTTTAAATTTCACCAACTTGCTGATGCCCACGGTTGTGAGTGCAGCTTCTTACTGTACATGGGTGGATGGTTGTAAATCACATCACAGATGCCAAAAACCTCTCAAACCAAGCCCTCTTGCCGGTGATGCTGTGCGCAACCTCGTGACAACCACATGACTGATACTAACTCCTGAGCTGACTGTATGCTAACATGCGCCACAAATAAGGGTCATATTTGGATTTAAAACAATCACCGAGAAGCTTCCACTGAATGCTACTTTCCCCTGCATGACACTGAAATCATTAACACATACTAACCCTCCATACCCTGTAGGAAACTCACTTGCTTGGAATAACATTTCAACAGGGAAAGAGTTGAGAGCAAATGTCCTTCTCTTGAACCTTCTGTCAGTCAGACAAGTGTAGCTTGGGCTTTTCTTTGCACAGGACAGGATTAACAATGGCGACATAAACGAGCTAAGGAAGCATAGAAACTGCAGAAAGGGCGTATGGCTCCTGTGTCAGTGAATCCAAACTACCTCTATGTTTGAACAAATCCAGTTACACAGCTCAAGAAAATATTACTCTAACGGAAGAAAAAGGCAGTATGTGTCTCAGTAGTACTAAAAAGCTATTATATCAAAACGTAAAGGGAAAACAGTTTGATGAGCTGTATAGTGAACTGAAACTGAAACAAAACGAAGCCTATCATTAGGAATACTGACTTTTTACAACTTCAGTTCTTTTTTCACTCAGTAGGTAAGAGATAAGATAAGATAGAACTTTATTAATCCCTCGGGTGGGTTCCTCTGGGAAATTCGACTTCCAAAAAGCACAGCAACGACCGAAGTTACAGTTACAGAATTGTTATATATATATATATATATATATATACACACACACACACACACACACACACACACACACATATATAAATACAGAGACAAATATAAATAAAATATACAAAGGGGATAAATAGAATAAATAGGAATAAAAAATAAAAATACAAGTGAATTGCACATTTCAAGTATTGAGTCTATTGCACTGTTGACTATTTACAAAAAGTATTGCACAAGGTATTGTACAGTGAGGTGAAGAGGCACTACAGCTTAGTTGTTCCCCCCTCCTTTGTCCTCCTGTTTCCCCTCCCTCTCCCCTCCCGAGAGGAGTTAAACAGTTTGATGGCGTGTGGGACAAAGGAGTTTTTAAGTCTGTTAGTTCTTGTCTTGGGGAGAAGCAACCTGTCACTGAACAGACTCTTCTGATTGTTTATGGCCGTGTGCAGAGGATGCCCAGCATTGTTCATAATGTCCATCAGTTTCTTTAGGTGGCAGCAAACTACAAACAATGGTTGCATTTTACACTCATCCGTTTTCATTAGAGGCAGAACCCAGAAGCACATCCAGGTTTAGGTCTACTGCTTGGTGCTACACAGAAACAGGCTGAACAGACTGGAACTCACATGAATTTGGACGAATCGAAGTAAGAATGTCACTTCTGCTCAATTGAATTGATTATCATGACCCTCACTAATAGCCACCTTAATAAGTTAAGAGCAATGTGCCAAAGTAGTATAAATATTTTAACTTTTGGAAAATCCAGCAGGTTGATTAAGTGATTTCACATCATGTGTTCAAACGGCTTGTCAGTTTTTAATATATCCCATGTGCGCATACTTAAGCTTTAAAAAAATACAGTCCAATGACCTGATAGATGTTTGCTGAACATTGTGGTTTACATCAGCACTTAAATTAAATCATAAAGAACCTGTTTTGTGTGGGCTGTTCGATACCATGAAGCAAGACCTCTGAACATCTCACTTTTTACACACAAACACACGCATCCAAGCAAACAGTGTTTTATGTGCTGTGAGGTTTATAATATTATTTTATGCCATGTTAGACCCCTAATTAAAGATTGTGAATTATTATGTAGTTTTAGTTTGCATTATTCTCCTGAATTAGGAGAGGGTGATAACTATTGCATTTGTTAAACTGATTTGCATTACACTGCTGATTTATTGTGAATGGATGATATTGTTTCATGATGCATTATACTGCTGAGTTATAAGAAATACTGTTTGCAGAAAAGTCATCGCCTTATTTGTCTGATTAGAAGAGAACGGAACATGCTGGAGTTTTCTGCCCCATCTCAGCAGGAGCAGATAAACAGGGAGCCAAGGTCGTAGCTTAGGCGCCGTGTGAGAGAAAGCATGTGAATGTTTAGGCTTTTATGATAAGGTGGGGGCACCAGAGGCTATAAGAGTTTGATCAATGCTCCACCATTTTGAGATCTGAGGCTGTCTGCATACAGTGTCCATCTCCCACGCGTGTGATCATTAAAATCATCGTTTGACTTAACCCGGCCGGACCAGTGTTGTTATTGTGGTTTTTCCTCTTGTCTCCATCCCCAATTTTTGAACTCGTAACAGTGCTGTCGTCTAAAATATTATAAATTTGCCTAAAGTAGAAGTGTTTAAAACTTCTATACAGATCCTGTGCAGCTGCAAAGCAAAAATAAAAAACTCCCTCCAGGCAGAAGCGGCCATTTTCGTATGTGGGGAAAACCCCCACAAAAACAGAGGGGACAGGCTGGCACCAGAACACCACGGATGTGCCCCGAGATGAGTGTGAAAATGTGATTATCAACAAGCCCACCTGGGCTTCAGGTAGGCCGCACGCTTGTCCAGAGTTCACTTTGTCTTCAAGCGTTTTAATTTAAAACATAAACTGAGGCTTACCCCAAGCTAAAAGAAGCTAAACCTATACACCATGGACAGAGACAGTCTGATTGAGTTTTATTTTAGGCTGGGAATGAGCTACAAACGCATTTTGAAAAGCCTGGCAATGCAAGGAACCATCATTACGGAGAGACATTTAAACCGGATATTGAGAGCCAAGTCGCTTTACAGACGTAAGTACGACCTGGACGCCGGGATAGATTTTATTGTGAACCAACTGCAAGGGCCTGGGAAGGATCACGGTTATCGGTGGATGTTTACAAAGTGCAAACAACACGGCACTGCGATCAGGAAAGAAGACGTCAGGATCCTCATCTCTTTACTGGACCCATTAGGTTCCCAGGTTCGCCAGACCACACGTCTCAGAAGGAGGCAATATTTTGCTCAGGGGCCTAACTTTGTGTGGCACATAGACTCTTATGACAAACTAAAGCCATATGGGATATGTATTAATGGATGCATCGACGGTTTCTCACGCAACATCATTTGGCTGCGGGCCGCACACACTAACAGTGACCCAAAGGTTATCGGAGGTTACTTTGTGGAAGCAGTGGAGAGTCGTGGGGTTGGCCTACCCCAAGCTAAAAGAAGGCAGATTATGTTCTCAGATAAAGCAAGCAATGAGGGTGAAGCAGAGAAAGTACCTGCACAATACATTCACATAAATCAAAATGGAATTTCTTTGAGGACACAAACATCTGGGGAGTAAACAGCTGTTTCAATACCTAATCACAGATGATGAGGACGAAGTCGAAGTCCTGCAAGGACTGCTGGAAACAGCAAAAGAAAAGGTGGTACGTCAGGAATTTCACAACAGCCAAGTTGTTGAATTATTATTGAAACGCCACAAAGAGGAAAAAAATAAGATGCAGCAATTTTACGAGGAAAATACTAAAAAAAACTCGAAGACAAAGCCAATGCTGCAGACAGAAAGTTAGAAGAGGTCATGGAAATGTATGATTCCAAAATAGAAAAGCTTGAGAGAACAGTAAAAAATAGTAGAGGTGTGGCCGTCAATGCGGTTAAAGAACGCGAGGAACAACATCAATCCTCGCAGTGTTGGATTGAGGGTCTTCTGACACGTAATACAAAGTTACAGGACGAAAATGAATTGATGGATAAAACCGTGAAAGAATTAACAGACGAGAAAGATCAAATGGGCAAAGTAATAGACAACCAAAAGGCCCAGAATATGGAGATCAAACAGAAATGTCAGAGAAATATTAGGGCTCTGGCCTTTGAAAAGAAAATGAAGGCTATGGTCGAAGATGAAGTTGATTCTTTGAAAAAGAAAAATGAAGACCTAAAAAAGGCCCTAAGCACAGAGCAGGAAAACCACAGAAAGACAGCAGTGGACAGGTATAAAGTAAAAACGGCACACAATCAGGCACTGGCTGAAAAGATCTCACTGGAAGAGCAACTGCGCGCCACAAAAAAGCAAACAGAAATATTCACACAAAAAACGAATTGCCTGGAAAAGAAAAAGCGCCACTTCCAAGAGGAATTGTACCAGTGCGTTTTGTCCTTTGAAAAGGCATTTCCACATGCAGGTCACTTCAGAGAAAAAGAAAAGGTGGAATTTAGGGATATATTCCACAACTTGAAAAAGAAATACGTAGACGGTGTGGAAGGCATCCCCTTTGTTGGAACAGTTCAGCTGTTTCTTGAAAAACAGCTGAACTGTCTACGTACCAGATGCAAGGATCTAGATGCAGCTTTACTAGATAAAACACGGGAGCTGGAATCATTTAAAAAGCAGTACAATGATATGGTAAAGTCTTCCGAATACGCTTTATTCAAACAAAAACAGGAGCTCATTGGACCAGTGAACCAGATGATCAGAAAAGCTGGCAATGAAGAAAAAGAGATAGGTCATCTAAAATCTAGAGTGAAAGACGTTCAACTCCAGCTTAAATTAGAAAAACAGAAAGGACAAAAGCTCGCACCGTTGGTCCATAGAGGCGTGATGGGGAGATGTTATGGGGAGACTCCGACTCCGTCTCAGATCTTTCCACAGATTAAACCTCGTCCACCTCCAGTGCAAACTAAATTTATTCAAGTGGCTCCAAAACACCCTGGCAGACGAAGGCCTTCCCCAGAGTCTCCATCAACACCACCTTTCCTCAATTCTTATGATGTATTACCGCCAATTGGAATAGGCCATTAGAAGTATACTTCATCTTGTCTCCCTCTATTCTCTTTCCATCACCCCCAACCGGTCGCAGCAGATGGCCGCCCCTTCTTGAGCCTGGTTCTGCTGGAGGTTTCTTCCTAAAGGGAGTTTTTCCTCCCCACTGTCGCCCAGTGCTTGCTCAAAGGGGATCTTTGGATTGTTGGGGTTTTCTGGCTTTTTCTGTAGTGTTTTCACCTTACAGTATAAAGCAGCTTGAGGAGACTGTTGTTTTGCCATGATGCTATATAATCTTAAATATAACTGAATTTTCTAAACATCTATTATAGCATCAAAGTAAAACAATAAAACTAAAGTATACTTCAATGAAATTAATCAAAATCTCTAACCCTACGGTGGCCCTGAGAGGCCAAACGGACACCAGCAGTAAGAAAAATGCTGCAAAAGCACACAAAACACAACGGAAATAGGAAAAACAAAACAGCATTTTTCTTATCGCTGGTGTTTTCTAAAGTTGCAGTCCGTTTGGCCTCTGAGGGCCACCGTACTAACCTGACCAAAAAAGAAGAGAAAAAATGAATAAATAAATAAAAATCCAAATCACAAAAACCTTCTGATTTCTGTTGTGTTTTATTGTGTTGTATGAAAGGACTTATATTGCAAGGTAAAATCCCCAATATATAAACCAGAAATCCCAACAATAGCAAGTCATTTCACACTTGCTAGAATTCCAAAAACGTCCAAATCTTTTGCGTCTGTGTGAGTTTTTGATACAATTTTATATCAGCTTCAAAAGAAACAGAGCGATAAAGTTTTTCTCTTGAGTTCTGCATCTCCCTGCCCTTTTACAACATTTTTGTTTTGGTGGCTGAGTGGCAATTTAGAAAGCTAGCATGTGATTGACAGTTTCCAATTGGCTGAAAGAAGAGATTTAAATTAAGTTTGATAAAACCTTATCTGGTTTCATAATTTATGCTGCTAGTTTGGTGAGTTAAAGTTTATGACGCACTCATCTGATAATTCATCGAGATAACTTTTGACTTCTTTCCTTCTTTATTATTATTATTATTATTATTATTTAAAGGAACCTATTAAATCTTTTTTGTAATGAAAATCAATCAATAGTAATTGTCGATAGAATGAAAGTCAAAATGGAATTTCTTTACAGATTTGTTGTCAGCTCTTAAGGATTTACGTATTACATGATTTATGACTCATTACATTTTTGTTATTGTTGGAGCTATTTGTTCTTTCTTTATTTTTTTTGAAATTAGTTAAAGTTTGTTGTTAGTTTACTTATATTTTGGGGTTTATTTGTCGGTTAATATTTTGTTTTAACCCTTGTATGGTGTTCGGGTCTGTGAGACCCGTTTTCAGTTTTTTTCAAAAGAAAAATTAAACAATTAATTATTTTTTCAACCTGAAATTCATTGGCTTTGGCTTATTTTCTGTGAAGAACATAAATCCGAACTAATTTTCAATGGCCTCATACTGTACCTCCCCCCACACATTTACATTACATACAAGGTGTTCGGGTCCACTGGACCCAGGTCTAATAAAAGTGTTGAAAGTGCAGGTCCTGTGTTCCCACACTCTGTCTTCCTCCTTTCTGGTGCTGCTGATAGTGTTTTCTTCCCCTCCTGCTCCCGCACAAAGTTGCAACATTGTTGAAAATTCAACTATCAACACCGTCTGCTCTTACACCTCACACATTTTACCCTCTTTCTTGAGGGATCCAAATTTTATTCTCTCATACCCTGTCCCACACTGGCAAATTAGGGGCATAAATATTATAAATAAGACTTTGCCAGTGTGGTTCTTTATCACAACTGAACAAGATGGCAAAAGATGGCGAGGGCCATCCAATTGATTTTGGAAGAGAGAGGGGCTTTTTATAACATTTTATAAAAAAAAGAAAGAAAGAAAAAAGAGAAGCACATTAATTCATAAATGTGATCTAACAAAGGTAAAGGGAAAAAATTAACCATGTTTGCTGTTCATATGGCTTGTAATTGGGATGAAGTAAACATCTGTTGAGTAATTTAACATAAAATTGTTTGATAGTGTTAATTTGGAAAGCCAAAACTCTAGCGGGTCCACCAGACCCATGAACACTGGCTGAGTAATAAAGATATGAACACCACACAAGGGTTAAATGATTTGTTTTGTTTGTTGTTATTTTGTTAAATTAGTAAGAGCTGTAGGGCCATTTTGTTTCTATGAATAAAGAGACTGGTATAGGACCAGCATGCATTGGGGTGGGCCTGTGGTTTTTTACCAGAGCAGGAGAAGCAGCAGGAAGGATCTTGTTATTGCTTGCCAAGATGGATAAATAAACCAAAACTCTCAACTAAAATGTTTGGACAATGGACTTCTTTTGCCTGCGTACGAAATATTACCTCAATGCAGCAGTGGCTTGTGGACTTTAAGTTGTGGGACGTTTGATCTTTCAAAAGTAAAGGAATTGCAACTACAGTTATGATTTATAATGTATGCATAATAATTTATTATAAAAACCTGTATTGAATTAAGTAGCAGAATGAAACTTTTGCAAATAAATTAACAGTTTCAAAATTGCAGCACAGACTTCTTATTCAGCTACTCAGCACCCTTACCGTAATCTCGATAATAAAAGTAGCAACCTTATCCTTATGTCGTATGTGTATTTTGACTTTTGTTGCCACGATGCCAGATCTCTCTTGGGAATTAGATTTTTAATGAGATTTTTTTTACCTGGATGAATAAAGGTTTAATAAAAACCAAATTCAAGGTGACTTTGGTAATTGCACTCAACAGACCAGTTTTTCTGACTTGACTTGACCTTTCTGGACTACACAGCCGGGGCTGAGCAGCCGCCTCCTTCTCAAAAATGCGTGTGCTTTTTTCCAGCTCGCTCCCGGCTTGTAGGCCTATTACGTTACAGCGACGCGACAAAGACTGTCCAAATTCGTAGACTCCTCCAAATGCAGTCTACAAATGCGTCCTCCTTTTCCCCGAATTTGAAGGATGGGTCAAGTGATTGTAGGCCTACAAATGCGGCCTCAGGAGGATGCAGCCCATGAATTTGGACAGCCCCACATACAAGGCACCATCATTAATTCAAATTCATTTTAAGGCCAATTACGTCACAGCGACGCGACAAAGGCTGTCCCAATTCGAAGGCGGCTCGAAATGCGGCCCTCAAATGCATCCTTCATTTCCCTGAATTTTAAGGATGGGTATGTGTATCCTTCATGGCCCAACATATCCCAGACTTCATAGCATGGCGGTGGGTGTGGATAATTTTGCCAGAAAAAACAGCAGACGGCTGAAGCTTTCAAATATACTCCGCTCAATAGTCAACCTTAGTCTTACAGAGAATTTGATGTTTTTATGGATAATTAAAGTCAGTCATATATCCACAAACACAACAAGCTGAAAGTCAGTGATGCTGTTCGGTTTGCAGTCCTGAATATCACGGCACAAGCAGGATTCACTGCACTGTTAACTTTAGCTATGTTATATTGCTGCCTCTGTTCGGTGATGTCGAACCAAACAGACTTTAACGTGTCTTTGAACGAGCTGGCGGTTCACTCGTTAAGCTGAAAGAAAGATGCTTTAATCACAGGAGTCACACATGTGTCCACTGAATCATCTGGGAACTCTTCTTGTTTAGCACTTGTAATAACACAAACACCAAATCCTCCTTCTCTTGTGCTGTTTGTAGCAGTGTATACACCTGAGACTGTCACCTGTCTGTCTGTCCTGCACTCTCTCTCTTTGTCTTTCTTTCTGATTGTGTAATAAAAGTATGAACATGTATTTATAAGTTACACTTGTGTTTGAATCCTGCAGCTTCTCACACATTTGATTTCCATGTGTGACAACTGCAGACAGACTGAGGGACCCACTGCTGCACATCATCTGTGAGGCTTTGCACCCCTGATGATCCATCAGGACAAACTCAGCAGTGTGTGAGGAAGCAGAGGAGGAAGAGCCAGCAGCAGCTGACAGATGGAGAGAATAGACAGACTGTTCCCTGTTTGTGAAGGACTGCTAGAAAAGTTTAAAATAACTAATTGTCTGTCCTGAATCAGTCTTATTAGGTAATGTTCAAATAATGTTATCATCCCAGTGTTTTCAGTGTGGGAGAAAGTACTCAGGGCCTTCAAGTTACACACTATGAAAGGCAGCAACAAGTTTAATATTCAGAAACATAAAGTATGTATCAGCAGCAGAATGGACCTAAAAATAAATGTTTGTTTCAGTTCTATGAAGCTTTGAGTATTTTGGATTAGTAGCACTGCTGTGTTTGTTGCATCACATTACTGTAATTGTTTATATGCTTTATATATTCTGAGGTAAGTTGATCTATAGTGTTACATCATATTCTATAAGGATATTATGTGTTTGTATACTTTCTGCCCAGTTAGACCCATTTAGCAGAAGTCAGCCTGTTTAAGGCTCTGATATCTATTCTGTGTGACTTAAAGCAGTTATGACATGGTCTGATTTTCTCACCCAATAAAGGAATATTTAATATATCAGTCTACTCTTCATTCTATCAGAAACAGTTATCACAGCTCGTACATTTTACTTTTTACACATTAATGTAAGCATTGAGCCAACATGTTAAAAGAACAATATTTGTCTCTTATATATAATACATGTGTGTGTATATATAAACTGTGAGAGATACTTGTCTTTGAGTGAAGATTTAAGGTGATAGGAAATATAAATAACTGCAACTTGAATCTTTACTGAAGCTGTAATAACTAATATTGATTAATATAATACTAACTTTAATATTGGCCATATTATATTTACATTACCAAAGTGAGATGACTTTAGTCTCATGAACAACATTAGCTAATTGTTATTTACTAACTAATCCTAAAATGACTGTTCAGTACAACCATGAAGCCCAACAATCATGTTTTACAGTCCTCTGGTCTCAGCCTCAGATACTTATCAAATCACGCAAAGCTCATGTTGACACAAACAAACAAATGAACAAAAGATTTTCTCCTTCATTTCTGTCAAACAAAGCTGTTTGAAACGTTTCCAGCAGTTCATATCATGGTTGCTGGGCAACCTGGGCAGCGCGACAGAGGCTGGACCGTCCCATTTCACAGGCCTCGCACTTCTGGCCTTAGCGGTCTTTGAGTACGCGGCCCTTGTGGACCGTTAAGGCTGCGTACTTTAAGGCTGCAGAGTGCAGACCCTGAATTGGGATACAGCCACTGTCAAACCTAAAATGAGGATGTGGGCACACCTGAGTGAAATAAGTGGAAGCTGAATGAAGCTCCACCCCCTCATGTCACTCATCTGAGAGAAACGAGGAATCAGGCTGTTCCACTTCTTTATTAAAGACAGATGCACAGAGTGTGCAACAAGTCAATCTAGAGCATTTGCATTAAATTATTAGCAGCAAATGACTGCTTCTTACCCTTTTAATTCCCATGGAAACAGTAACAGTATAGTTTTTCACATACTGCTTCTGCATTTTGACTCAACTTTTGCTACATAAACATAGATGTAGTCAATATGTGATAATCTGAGGTTGTTTTTACTCATTTTACAACCACATGACTGATACTAACTCCTGAGCTGACTGTATGCTAACATGCGCCACAAATAAGGGTCACATTTGGATTTAAAACAATCACCGAGAAGCTTCCACTGAATGCTACTTTCCCCTGCATGACACTGAAATCATTAACACATACTAACCCTCCATACCCTGTAGGAAACTCACTTCCTTGGAATAACATTTCAACAAGGAAAGAGTTGAGAGCAAATGTCCTTCTCTTGAAGGACAATATTTGAACAAATCCAGTTACACAGCTCAAGAAAATATTACTCTAATGGAAGAAAAAGGCAGTAATTAATTAACAATATGTGTATCAGTAGTACAAAAAAGCTATTATGGGGCGACCGTGGCTCTGGGGATGCCTCCACCAGTGTGTGAATATGAGAGTGAATGAATAGTGGAATTGTAAAGCACTTTGGGTGCCTAGAAAAGTGCTATATAAATGCAATCCATCATTATTATATCAAAATGTAAAGGGAAAACAGTCTGATGAGCTGAATGGTGAGCTGAAACTGAAACAAAATAAAGCCTATCATTAGGAATTTAGGAGCAACTTTATTGTAACGTGTTTGCTTTTTACAGCTTCAGTTCTTTTTTCACTCAGTAGGTGGCAGCAAACTACAAACAATGGTTGCATTTTACACTCGTCTGTTTTCATTAGAGGCAGAACCCAGAAGCACATCCAGGTTTAGGTCTACTGCTTGGTGCTACACAGAAACAGGCTGAACAGACTGGAACTCACATGAATTTGGACGAATCGAAGTAAGAACGTCACTTATGCTCTTCAGTTTTCTCAGAAATGGATTAAGCCTACACCTAAACCAACGGATATGTTCACTGACTTTTTCTCTTAGTCTGGAAATACTTAGTCAGCCCATTACGCAATTGAATTGATTATCATGACCCTCACTAATAGCCACTTACTAAGCTAAGAGTAATGTGCAAAACCCATTAGCCAAAGTAGTATAAATATTTTAACTTTTAGCAAATCCAGCAGGTTAATTAAGTGATTTCACATCATATGTTCAAACAGCTTGTCAGTTTTTAATATATCCCATGTACGCATACTTAAGCTTTAAAAATAAAGAAAAGTGCAATGACCTGATAGATGTTTGCTGAAAATTGTGGTTTACATCAGCACCTACATTAAAATACAAAGACCCTGTTTTGTGTGAGCTGCTCGATACCATGAAGCAAGACCTCTGAACATCTCAGTTTTTACACACACACACACACACAAGTGCAAGCAAATGGTGTTTTATATGCTGTTGTCTAAAATATTATAAAATAAACCGTCTCTTTTTATATGTGGGGGGGGGGGCACTCAAAAAACGGAGGGGACAGGTTGGCACCAGAACACCACAGGTCTGCCCCGAGATGAGTGTGAAAATGTGATTATCAACAAGCCCACCTGGACTTCAGTTAGGTCGCACGCTTGTCCAGAGTTCACTTTGTCTTCAAGCGTTTTAATTTAAAACATAAACTGAGGCCTACCCCAAGCTAAAAGAAGGCAGATTATGTTCTCAGATAAAGCAAGCAATGAGGGCGAAGCAGAGAAAGTACCTGCACAATACATTCACATAAATCAAAATGGAATTTCTTTGAGGACACAAACATCTGGGGAGTAAACAGCTGTTTCAATACCTAATCACAGATTGTGCTCTCTGTTTTACATGTTTTTAGTAAGGCATAATTAACTAAAAGGCTAGAGAGATGAAAGGATGCCAAGCTGATACCAGGCCTCAGTCACATGGATTGTTTCTTAAATTCTGAAATTAAGTGGACATGCAAAAAGATCTGGCACTTCATATATTAAACTGAGAAGCTGTGCTGACCCAAGAAAGCGCCCAGAAATTTGGGCAAATGTCTGCTCTGAAGTTTTTAGCCAAACCAAACTGCAGGTCAGTTTAAAGCGCAAAATTGTGCAAGTAGTCCAAACTAAACTGTTCTTGAGATGCAGAAATGTTGTCACACACAAAAATCAGACGATTGTGCCTCCAAACAAATTGCACTTACAAATGCTTGTAACATAAATGATGAAAATAGTAACTGCAAAGTTGAGACTGAACAGTGTTTCAGTTAAAGTGATAAGCTAGCCATTCAGCTGACTCATTGGTGATTGCAATGATTGCAGGTTTCATTATAGAAGAATATCAAGGAGAAGACAGATGGCAGGGAGTCAGAAACGGGGGATGGAAATGCAAGATATTGAGGACAACTTATGAGCCCAGGCGTCAGGTGTGAACAACAACAATAACTGGGCTGTATTTAGGTGTACAGATCACATGACCATCAAAAGAGCAGTGTAGGAATGAGAGAAGATCAACAGGGGAGCACACAAAGAGGTTTATGGACACAAACTGGGAAAGGTGGCATGCTCAGTTGATCAGTAGAATACCACACTAGACTTTCTTCCAGGACGGTTGAGGACCCTGTTGTGGGGGCGAAGCTTGGGTCCAATGTTCCCTCTAATTTTTCATGTGTCTGAGCGAACACACAAACTCTCTGAGCGGTCCCTTGGACCACTGTGAGCAACAGCAGGCGTGTGCACTGTGGTCACGTCAGCATTGAATCCATCCAAGTTACATGGTTTATTAAAATAATCAAATTACAACATTTAAATTTATGTTAGACTTTTTTTTAATTAACTCCTTTAGCCCACTTACAACAAAAATTCAAAAAAAAATCTTGTTCATGACCTGTGTAGTATGTTAACACTATTGGAAGTAAAAATAACTTGAACTCCAATTTTGAAAACGCAACTTTCTTTTTTAAAAAAAAAAAAGAAAAAAAAAAAAAGCTCTGACTTGTATTATGAGTATGAGTCTGTGGTCTGGGAGAGAGTCCTGTAACTCTCTGTCTGCAAAATACAGTATATAATGACCAATGTTGGGCAATTAATTATATAATTACGTCTTCAAAAAAGTAACTGATCTATGCAAACAAAGTTTTTTGCAGCTGTTTACTTAAAATGCAGCCAAGGCGTTTTTTTAAATAAACATTTCAAACTATTTACAGAACAATCAGCTGTTCTGCATCAAATTTGATGCCACACAAATTATTTGTGCCACTCCAAAAATAATTTCAAATCAAAATCAAATCAAATCACTTTTATTGTCACATCACATGTGCAGGTACATTGGTACAGCACATGTGAGTGAAATTCTTGTGTGCGAGCTTCACAAGCAACAGAGTTGTGCAAAATACAATAATGTAAACAAGCAAAATACAAGAATGGCTACATCTGAAACTAATAAATATATGTACAATATATAATAGTATATGCATTTCTGGATGTGTATACTAAATATTTTTCTACGTGTGTGTGTGTGTGTGTGTGTGTGTGTGTGTGTGTGTGTGTGTGTACACATATTTTACAAATTAAATAGAGTCAACAATAAATAAAATATATAAAAATATACAGAGTTGAGACATGTGCAAAACAGTGGCGTTACTGTACAGTATGGAGTGCATAATGTTAAAGTTCCAGTAGTGAAGCTGAGGTGTCTATGAAGTGTTCAGCAGTCTGATGGCCTGATGGAAGAAGCTGTCTCTCAGTCTGCTGGTACGGGACCGGATGCTGCAGAACCTCCTTCCTGATGGAAGCAGTCTGAACAGTTTATGGCTGGGGTGACTGGAGTCCTTGATGATCCTCCCCGCTTTCCTCAGGCACTGCTTCCTGTAGATGTCTTGGAGGGAGGGAAGCTCACCTCCAATTATCCGTTCAGAGCACCGCACTACTCGCTGGAGAGCTTTGCAGTTGTAGGCGGTGCTGTTGCCATACCAGGTGGTGATGCATCCAGTGAGGATGCTCTCAATGGCACAGTGATAGAAGGTCCTGAGGATGCGGGGGCTCATGCCGAATCTTTTCAGTCTCCTGAGAAAGAAGAGGCGCTGCTGCGCCTTCTTCACTGTTTTGTTTGTGTGTACTGACCACGTAAGATCCTCAGCCAGATGTACACCAAGGAACCGGAAGCTGCTCACTCTCTCCACAGCAGCGCTGTTGATGGTGATGGGGGTGTGTACTTCTCTGCACCTCCAGAAGTCCACTATCAACTCCTTTGTCTTTGCGACGTTGAGTGTGAGATGGTTGTCTTGACACCAGTGGGTCAGGGCGCTGACCTCCTCCCTGTAAGCCGTCTCATCACTGTTGGTGATAAGACCCACCACTGTAGTGTCGTCCGCAAACTTCACAATGATGTTGGAGTTGTTAGTGGCCGTGCAGTCGTAGGTGTAGAGTGAGTACAGGAGAAGGCTCAGTACACACCCCTGTGGAGCACCAGTGTTCAGTGTGATGGGGGATGAGGTGATGCTGCCCATTCTGACCACTTGGCGTCTGTCAGACAGGAAGCTAAGGATCCAGCTGCAGAGGGAGCTGCTCAGTCCTAGATCCTGCAGTTTCCTGTCCAGCTTCGAGGGAACGATGGTATTGAATGCTGAGCTGTAATCTACAAACTGCATTCTCACATACGTGTCTCTCTTCTCCAGGTGTGACAGGGCAGTATGTAGTGTCAGGGCTATGGCATCATCAGTGGACCTGTTGTGGCGGTATGCGAACTGTAGAGGGTCCAGTGAGTCGGGTAGTGCA